>NC_134704.1:4405500-4717666 GCF_043290135.1 Rhipicephalus microplus | reverse complement strand
GCAGGGCTCTGGCGCGAGCTCGTCAGACCGTGATACAAAGGGTTTCAGGTCTGCGATATGGGCACGGCTGAGTTTTCCCGTCTGGGGATCTTTCAGCAAGTACGCGAGTGGAGTGCAAGCTTTCTCCACTCGGTACGGACCAAGCCACTTAGGAGCGAGCGAGGTTGAGAACCCCTTACTGGCATCGCTAAGGGCGTGGTTGCGCTTCAGGACAAGATCGCCCACCTCAAAAACTAGGTCGCGATGCTTGCGGTCATATTGGGCCTTCTGCTGAGCCCTGGCCGACGCCAAACTTTGCCTTGCTTTGCAGAAAGCTCGACAAAGCCTGTCCCGAAGTGCCGACGCGTAAGCAGAGCAGTCTGCCGGCGCCTCCTCGTCCTCGAGCTGGCATTGAGTGACGCTGGTCACCGGATTTGCCAACTCCCTTCCAAAATTTAAAAAGGCGGGCGAGAAACCAGTTGAGCGACTCTCGGATGTTCGAATAGCGAACGCGAGCTCACTCAAATGGTCTGCCCAGTCCCTTTGACTCTCGGCAAAGGCCGCCAACATCGGTTTGAGCGTACGATTGACACGCTCCGTCAAATTGGACTGGGGATGGTAGGGTGAAGTGGTGCAGTGATCAATTCCGAGGGAACGGCACGTGACACCAAACACCCGAGCGGTGAAATACGAAGCATTGTCAGTGATGAGCCTTTCCGGGAAGCCGAACCGGCAAAACACTTCCTGCAGCTTCTCAAGCACCGCTCGCGCTGTCACCTTCCGAAGTGGGAAAAGTTCCACCCATTTCGAAAAATGATCAGCGACTACCATCAGGTGAATGAACCCCTGCTTACTTCTGGGAAACGGTCCCATTAGATCGCAGGTGGCCACTTGCCACGGACGCTCACTGACAATCGGTTTCATCAGACCGGGCGGCTTGCCACCCCTTGATTTCACCGTTTGACAGACGCGGCAAGAACGGCAATAGCGAAAAATGTCTCGCTTCATGCCGGGCCAAGTCACAACGCGGCTCAGTTTTGCAAAAACTTTCGAGCCACTCAGGTGACCGGCCATGGGTTCGTCGTGAGAGGATCGCAACAGTGCGGCTCTCAGACTTTTGGGCATAACCACCTTAAACGGGTCTATGGACTCGTCGTCAGTGGCTATATACTTCAGCAGGAGCCCGTCATGGTCCAGCAAATATGAATCCGCCGGGGACTCAGCGACACACGCTGGTTCGAGCCCCCTATTCGCGCCCGCTGCAGGGCAAGCAGCGTCACGGCGCTCCGTCTCGTCGAGACAGTCGTTATCGGCGCCCGCTGCAGGACAAGCAGCGTCACGGCGCTCCATCTCTCTGAGACCGTCGCATATTTCGCGACAAAACGGGTCACTTTGCTGGGCCTTCAGAAGCTCTTCTCTGCTGAAAGCGATGCCCATTCTCCCAAAATAGGGGAGTCTGGTATCGCGCCCACTCAGGACCGCAGCAACAACCGCTTGAGTCGGCGTTACGGGTTCGCTCTCGGCCTCGTGGCCTTCGGAAAGCTCCCCCGCTCGGCCGCTTCGCGGTGCGCCGCTTACCTGGTTAGCAGCCAAGGTTTGTCCGCATGGGGACTCACCCTTCACGCCGAACGGCGGCGAAGCTGCTGTTTCGCCCCCGACGCTTGCAAGTGCTAAGGCACCGCTAGCGGCGGTCGCACCGGGATCAAGGTCCTCGGCCGACAGTGGGGCACGAGATAGCGCGTCAGCTACCACGTTGGTGCTCCCCTTTCGATACTGCACCGAAAAGTCATAGTGCTGTATCAGGAGAGCCCAGCGCGCCAGCCTGCCGGCAGGCTCACGGAGCCGCATCAGCCAGCTGAGCGCACTGTGATCCGTTTGCACTACGAATTTCGTCCCATCAAGATAGACGTCAAACTTCCGCAGTGCAAACACGATGGCGAGGCACTCCTTTTCGGTCACGGAATAATTTTTCTCCGCAGAGACCAAGGAGCGGCTGGCAAAGGCCAACGGCTGCAACACGCCATCGTATTCCTGTAGGAGAACAGCTCCTAAACCCAGATCGCTCGCATCAGTCTGTACAACGAACGGTCTGGTCAGGTCGGGGAGCTTGAGCTGCGCTGTCTCCGCTATGGCGTTAGACAGTCGGCAAAACGCCTCCTGCTGCTCAAGTCCCCATTGCCACTCAGCAGACTTACCCAAGAGTTTGCTCAAGGGCGCCTGCAGTCGGGCACAGGACGGAATGAAGGAACGGTAAAAGTTGACCATTCCTAGAAAGCGGCGAAGGCCACGTACGTCCTTGGGCACGGGAAATTCGAGAATAGCTCGAAGTTTCTCCCGATCCGGCTCTATGGAGCCTTCGCCCAGCGTAAACCCGAGCAACTGAACACGGGTCTGCGCTAATTGGACCTTAGCGGGGTTAAGTGTCATCCCGGCGGTCCTCACCCTCTCGAGTACATCGGCAACATGGGCCAAGTGCTCTTCGAAGGTTCGTGAATAAATCACGATGTCGTCGAGGTAGCACATGCAGTATGACCACTTTGCTTCCCCGAGGACGCGGTCCATGAGTCTTTGAAACGTCGCAGGAGCATTGCAAAGACCAAAGGGCATACGAGTAAACTCGAACAACCCTCTGTGGGACGTGAACGCAGTTTTACACTGGTCACGGGTACCCATCCGGACCTGTAGATAACCTTTAGAGGCGTCAAGCGTGGTAAAGTACCGTGCATCACCCAGGTTACCTACGATGGAGTTTATCGTGGGGAGCGGATAGGCATCCTTACGAGTCACTCCATTCAGACGGCGATAGTCTACGCACAGGCGATGACTGCCATCTTTCTTAGGCACCAGCACAATTGGAGACGCCCAGGAGCTAGACGAGCGGCGAATAATGCCAGCCGCAAGCATGTCATCTAGCAACCCATCGATAATCTGCCTTTTGGCGAGACTGACGGGCCTGGGGTTACACTTCAAAGGAAGCGCGTCGCCAGTTTCGATCACATGGCTCACAAAATCGGTGCAGCCAGGTTGATCGGTGAAGAGCTCGTCGTACTGACATAACAGTGTCGACAAACGAGCCTTCTGTGCTTCATCCAACTGAGTCGCGCAGGCGACCAAAGGATGTAGTGCCTCTTCGTGTCGTGCCAGTCGATCCAAGCAGGGGTTTCGAGCCGACGAGCGCGGAACGCCAGGGTACGACCCCGGAGTTGGCGCACGGCACGGTTCGTGCCGCGCCTCTCGTTCCCAAAGGGGACTGTGAGAGGGCAAATGCGGTGAGCGGGGGCTTGGCCCCGAACTCTGCGCAGGGCACGTTTCCGACGCTTCTGCCGCAAAGGCGACGGTAAGCGCCGGCGGGCTGATGAACGGCTTGAGTTGGCAAAATGGGCCATCACGATAGCCGCCATTCGCAATGTCCACAACGATACCGGTTTTAAGGAGAAAGTCCCGACCGAGAATCACTGGAACATTGAGCCCTGGAAGATGAATAAGACGGCAGCGTCTCATTCGATCTCCCCATCGGACAGTCAACCTTGCAGCGCCTGCCGAATGGGCCACGCCTTTCGCAAGGGTGAATGTCGTTCGGCTGTCCCGCAAGCGCACCGAGTGCTTCCGCAAGTGGGACAACACTTGTTCGCCAAACAACGAGGCGCTAGCGCCCGTGTCCAGCAAAGCCGAAAATTCACGGCCGGCAATGGTGACCGGAATGAACGGCGCGTGCGTATCAGCAAGAAAAGTGCTTGCCCTGCACGCAGAGGGAAGAAGCAAAGGTTGGGTCGGTCGTGCATTCACGAACGACCCGGAAGCCCGTTTCCCTGCCTCGCAGGAGGCCTGGATCCGGTGCATTCCCTTGCTATGTGCCCTCTTTCACGGCAGCGGTAACAGCGCACTCCATCACGGTCTGTATTCCCAGACGGAGCAGCTTCGAGCTGTCGTGATCGGCTCGCTACGTCATCGTAGGATACGTTTCTGCGAGCCGCACGTCCAACATTACGTTGGGTCGAAAAGCGTCCTTGTATGGAGGTTTCAGGCGGAGCAGCGCAGGCTGCCCGCCTTTCATGCGTAAAGGGGTCAAGAGCGCGATCGCTCAACTCCCACGCACAGCCGGTTGCAGCCGCAAAGGCGGCGCGGAGAGGCTGTTGCCGTTGGGGAAGGGTCATGGCCCCTCTCCAAGCGCAGCGCGGCTCAAGGGCGTCGCTGGCTGGCGGCGGCGGGCGATAGGCACGCGCGGCGAGAATATCGCCTTGGATGCGCTTCGCCTCGGCGGCCAACGCTTCCAAATCACTGAAGCGGCCGCCGCGCAGGTAAGCCGAAAAAGTCGGATGTGCCTGCCGTATCACCCGTTCGACGCGTTCCTCGTTCGAGGCTCGGGGCTCAGCGATAGAAATAAGTTCATCCATCGCCCGTACATACTCCTGTAAAGACTCGTCAGGAGCTTGTGTACGGAGCTCGAGCTCTCGCCGCATCCTACTTTCGTAGTCAGCGGGTAGGAATTCGCGCAAAAAGACCGCACAAAATTCCTCGAGGTTTGCTGCACGGTAACCGGAAAGCCGATACCATCTCGCCGCCGTGTCAGTCAGTGCAGCTGGAACAACACGTTCGAGCACCACCTTATCATCCAAACCCATCGCTCTCTGATAACGTGACAGAGAGTCGAGGTAATCTCGGGCGGTGAGCTGATCACCGTATCCGCTGTAGGTTGGCACAGGCAACATAACAGCGGGGTGACCGCTTTTCGGAACAGCCGAAAGCGTTTGCACAGCTCCCGAGAGTGCTTGGATCATCTGCACGGCGTTTTGCAGCAAAGTCTGCGTCGTCGCACCGGCTTCGTAGGAAACCGTTGGTGCGTTAGCGGCGCGGTCGAGCGAAGGCGAGCAGTCGCCCAGCTCGATCAGTGGGGCGGTTTCAAACAGACCACCGCCCGGCGCGCCATTCCCAGAGCAAAATAGGCTCCTTGTGGGATATGCCTGTTGTCGAACCAAAGGCGCACTTGGTGCGGCTACCATCGACAATTCAGGCGCCTGCGCAGCGTGCGGTCGAAGTGTCGGTTGCACGGCCGATAGCGGGCAAAAGTCGGCGAGGGCCCCGTCAATTCCGCAGGGAACCGACTGCGAGCGCTGTGCCGACGAACTGCCATGCATGCCAAAGGGCGCATTAGCAGTCGGAGGCGCTTGTGCGTAACGTTCGGGTAGGGCAAGAGGCCCATTCCGAAGCGACGCGCCATCTCCAAAGGGAGCGGCTAGGCGCCTCGTGTCGTCACCGCAATAGGGGGTGCCGACACGGACGGGTGCAGAAGGGTTCCCGTTCATAGAGGCAATGGCCTCCGTGTGCAACGCGGCATCCGCTAAAAGGGACAGCGGACAAAAGTCCCGCGAAGCAGCCATGTTGCGACGAGCCCGAATCGCGCAGGCGAACTGACTCGCTAAGAGCAATCAAAAGCTAGAGCTTTTGATACCGCGTTGGGCGCCAGTGTGGTGTACACGTATCCCGAAGGAGTACGGCCACCAGCGTGGGTTCGGTCTTAGCGAGCCGCAGGGCACGCGTTAACCGTCGCCGTGGCGAGAACACGATACTGCTCAAGTCGCAACACTTTATTGTGGCAACACCAAACGCAGTACAGCCCGTTGCAAATAGGCGCGGCGGGAAAGCAAGTAGGCTTATCCACGCCACGGGCACAAAGTACTACACAGGGTGCCACGAGCACGTCTCCGCGGTAAAGCTGATCCACGGAGACACCGGAGCAAAGGCCCGGTTGCTCGAGCGAGGGCAAAGGCGCTCGCGTTGGCTTCGAAGGGAGACGGGTCGGCGTAGCGAGGCCACGCACTAGGACACCGTACCGCCCTTCGGCCGTGCGTACGCAGCGGGGCAAACAGCGGGTGAGCGTTCGCCTTGGGCGCGAGGCGCCGTCAGCGAAGTCCGACGAGCCCCCGACTGACGGGAGTCGACGGACGAAAAGATAGCGTGCTCACCGTTTGCTGTCCCGGAGAGTATCTGACCGCTCCCGACGCAGCGCGCGAAAACCCCCCAGGGGTCCCCGCGTGCGGCGCCACAGTCAACATCCGCTACCGGGTGAGGGAGTTATACGTCACTCCGCCCTTCCCAGCGCGACAGACAGCAAGGAGGGCAGACATGTCGGGACATGAGAACGGCAGAAAAGGCGGGAAAGCCCGCTTAAAGGCAGCGGGGCAGCCTCAATTCCCACAAAAGAAGAGCGAAACTTGTTAAGGAGAGCAACAAGTTGGCTGCGATGCGAGGGGGGAAGGTCTGCGTCAATAGCATCGTCGAAGGCTGGTGAGCTTGATGGCTCAGACGCCTGAGTGATTGCGGCAATCTGACATGGCGTTTCGTCGGGAAGAATAATATCATTGATATGGTCGACAGGTTGCACATATCCTAACGTTTCACCACGAAGCAAGCCAATGGGGTAGTTGCAGTGGTTGGTAACCAGCATTACGGTTAAACCAGACGCAATCGTAAGAACGGCAAATGGGAGCACGATGCCCTTGCGTTCAGTAAAAACAGGGGATGGCGTAAATACCACCGTGGCGTCAGGTTGCGCCACACATGAAAGGCTAATAGGGACTGAAGCTTCCGGAGGCAAGGTGATGTCGTCGTCAGCGATGAGTTTGCAGAGCAGTGGTGAATGGTCGGGCGATGGAAACTCACAATTTGGCACTAGGGACACTTCCGCACGGCAACAATCGATGATAGCTTCATGACCTGATAAGAAATCCCAACCCAGGATGAGGTCATGAGAGCAAGATGGTAGTACGAAAAATTGGACGATGTACAAAACGTCTTGGATGACGACGCGCGCCGTACACACAGACGAGGGCTGAATGCGTTGCGCGCTAGCCGTGGACAGCACGATGCCACAGAGAGATGTGGTCACTTTCTTCAGTTTGCGACAAAATTTTGCGTTCATCACAGAAACGGCGGCCCCAGTATCAATTAACGCTTGTGTGGCGACTCCCTCAACATTGACATCAACAACATTTCGCGGCGAAAATGGAGGCCTTGATAATTGCGCAGAAGTTGCAGTTCTTGCCTCTGGAACTGCACTGATTAGTTTCCCTCCTCAGGAGGTGGTCTACGACGCATAGGAGATGGTGATCGGCGACGAGGAGATGGGAAACGAGAAGTTGATGGGCGACGATCCGAGTCAGAGTGCCTCTGTTCGTATGCAGACGAGGTGGCCTGCTGCGACGCATAGGTAGGAGTTCCAAAGGAGGCGTACGCAGGTGTGGGACGGCGGCGGCAGTAGCGTGCAATGTGGCCAGCGATGCCACACGCGAAGCAGATAGGACGGTTGTCATGGGTGCGCCACTCATTAGATTGACGGAAAAAGCGAGGTGAGGGCCTGTAAACCGGTGGCGCTGCCGGAGGAGTTGGAGCCGATAAGGCGACTGGATGCGGTGGGGGCCGCGCGACCACAGCTGCGTAGCTGAGAGGTGAAGGCGGCGCAGTTGGTGCGTAGCCAGCAGTTGAGGGATCAGATGGCACCGAAGTGCACGGGTAAGAGGCCGGAACTGTAGGGAGTGCATTGCAAATTTCAGTGCGTATGGCCTGCTGCATATTCGAAGGGAGGCTTGTCGTGGGCGCGTCACTATGCGGCAGCAGGGAAAGCTGTCGGGCGACTTCCTCCCTGATGAAGTCTTTAATCTGGTTCGACAGAGTTCCTTGGTGAACGTTGCCATTGGCGAGTGCGACGGCCGAGATGGAATCTGGTGATGGAACACTCTGTCGGGCGATGGAACGCTGACGACGCAATTCATCGAAGCTCTGGCACAGGCTTACGAGGACCGCCACCGTGGTCGGGCTCTTCGCCAGCAACATCTGGAATGCGCCATCCTCGATGCCTTTGAGAATATGTCGAATTTTCTCTTCTTCAGGCATGGATGAGTTAACACGCCTGCAGAGGTCGAGCACATCCTCAATATAGCTAGTAAAGGTCTCACCAGGTTGCTGGGCTCGGTGGCGCAGACGCTGGTCAGCGCGGAGCTTGCGGACCTCTGGTCGGCCGAACGCTTCGGTCACGAGGGTCTTGAAGGTGGACCAGCTGGCGATGGCGGTTTCGCGGTTGGTGAACCATAGCTTGGCGACGTCAGCCAAGTAAAAGATGACATAGGCAAGCTTGGAGTCGTTGTCCCATTTGTTGCTGGCACTCACGCGTTCGTACAAGGAGAGCCAGTCTTCGACGTCTTGCTCACCACTGCCGCTGAAGATTGGTGGGTCCCGCTGACGGGTAGCACCGGGGCAGGTCGACGGGGCAGCCGATGGTGCTGGCTGGGCTGGGACGGGCTGGTTGGCGACTGCGTCAGTCATGTTTCGCGGTAGTCTTTCAGGCAACTTGCGAGAGCGGAGCTCCAGGTCTTCTTGGGGATCTCAGCACCCTCCACCAAGTGTGATGACGTTTATTCGAGCCGAGAAGTCGCAGCGAGGTCGCAACGGAAAGTGGGCGTACGGCAAGTCTGGCAGAGGCGGCACAAACTCTCGCGCAAGCAGAGCACGGGCTTTTTTGTTGTCTTCCGAAGGCGCATACGCGTTGGTGCGTATGCTCCACTACAGTAGGAATAACTCCTGTGGAGGTGCTCAGGGTTTGGGTAAGAGTTTGTTGCTGTTGGTAGTCAGACGCTTGTAGCTTGTCTAGACTCGGGTGAGGTGAGGAGAATACACGCCTTATCTCTCTGTACTGTTGTGTGTATTCTGTGTAGCATGTAAATCGGTCTTTGTGGGGTATGTGGGTTCTTTCTCACTAATCGACCGACCGAGCAAGCCCGCTTTCGCCTGGAATAAATACGCGTGACGCACTTCTCACGTACCACGACATCACATTGCACTACCGCTTCTCCCGCCTCACCTTCCCCCACCCAAACGTTGCCCCACCACACCAATGCCTTTCCCAACACCAACACCTGTGGCGCCAACTTCAGGCCCTCACCTTCCTTACTCCCGCACGTCCCCCCTCTTCCACCCAGGAACGTACTAGCCGGCCTGTCGCTTATGTGGCAGCTCCATCGCCAACTACCAACACATAGTTTACTCCTGTCCGGTACACTTGCCCCTGCCTCGTGGCAACTCAGAAGTACACAGCATTGGGAGGCTGCTTCGTCCAGCAATATAGGCCGGACCTGCAATGTCGGCTGGAGACTTGGGCGGAGAACGTCGCGGCTAGGCACTGCCTGAATGCCACAACCGGCAGCCTGAAGGCCGTCCACAACGCTGCTTTTTAAAATTTACTAAAAGACTACATTAAACTAAGTTTAAGGCATGGGTAGCTACAGCGGTAAACCTGCATATCGTTACCTGCCTTAAATTCACGCCGTGTTTTTCTGGTGCTGCTGCATTGTAAGGGCTCTGAAAGGCCACACTTCTAGTTTTCGCTGTGACTGTGCTGCGCTTGCCGTGCAGGCCTGGCGTTTTTTCGTTTTGCACGGCACCAATAGCACTCATCAATTCAACAAGGCGCATAAAAACATCACAGTTAATTTTTCAATATTCCAGGAAACGTGATACCACTTTATTGTCCATGCGTGAAATCACGACCATATACAATTGCTGGAGTTATACGTGCCGCTACCACCATATGATTATCAGGCACGCCGTGGTGGGGGTCTGCGGGTGAATTTCGAGCCATTGAAGTTTTTTGCCGTAAATCCAAACAAAAGCACATGGGTGTTCATTGCATCCCGCTCCCCCCATTGAATTACCGCAGCCGTGGCCGGGAGTTGAAGCTGTGCCCTTCAGCATACCCAAACGACACCCAATGAGGCTATGCTACCACGTCAGGTGAAACCACAAAAGGAAATGGGCCGCAAAGTTTCACCGAGCGTTTTTTTTTGTCGTTTTTAAGTCGACTGTAGTGGAGCATACGCACCAACGCGTATGCGCCATCGGAAGACAACAAAAAGCCCGTGCTCTGATTGCGCGAGAACCTGTGCCGCCTTTGCCAGACTTGCTGTTCGCCCATTTTCCGTCGCGACCTCGTTGCGACTCCTCTGTTCTAATAAACATCATCGCATTTGGTGGAGGCTGCTGAGATCCCTAAGCAGACCTGGAGCTCCGCTCTCGCAAGTTGGCCGAAAGACTACCGTACAACATGACTGACGCAGTCGCCAACCAGCCCATCCCAGCACAGCCAGCACCATCGGCTGCCCCGTCGACCTGCCCCGGTGCTACCCGTCAGCGGGACCCACCAATCTTCAGCGGCAGTGGTGAGCAAAACGTCGAAGACTGGCTCTCCTTGTACGAACGCGTGAGTGCCAGCAACAAATGGGACAACGACTCTAAGCTTGCCTATGTCATCTTTTACTTGGCTGACGTCGCCAAGCTATGGTTCACCAACCGCGAAACCGCCATCGCCAGCTGGTCCACCTTCAAGACCCTCGTGACTGAAGCGTTCGGCCGACCAGAGGTCCGCAAGCTCCGCGCTGACCAGCGTCTGCGCCACCGAGCCCAGAAACCTGGTGAGACCTTTACTAGCTATATTGAGGATGTGCTCGACCTCTGCAGGCGTGTTAACTCATCCATGCCTGAAGAAGAGAAAATTCGACATATTCTCAAAGGCATCGAGGATGGCGCATTCCAGATGTTGCTGGCAAAGAGCCCGACCACGGTGGCAGTCCTCGTAAGCCTGTGCCAGAGCTTCGATGAATTGCGTCGTCAGCGTTCCATCGCCCGACAGAGTGTCCCATCACCAGATTCGATCTCGGCCGTCGCACTCGCCAATGGCAACGTTCACCAAGGAACTCTGTCGAACCAGATTAAAGACTTCATCAGGGAGGAAGTCGCCCGACAGCTTTCCCTGCTGCCGCATAGTGACGCGCCCACGACAAGCCTCCCTTCGAATATGCAGCAGGCCATACGCACTGAAATTTGCAATGCACTCCCTACAGTTCCAGCCTCTTACCCATGCACTTCGGTGCCATCTGATCTCTCAACTGCTGGCTACGCACCAACTGCGACGCCTTCACCTCTCAGCTACGCAGCTGTGGTCGCGCGGCCCCCACCGCATCCAGTCGCCTTATCGGCTCCACCTCCTCCGGCCTCGCCTCCAGTCTACAGGCCCCCACCTCGCTTTTTCCGTCCATCTAATGAGTGGCGCACCCGAGACAATCGTCCCATCTGCTTCGCGTGTGGCATCGCTGGCCACATTGCACGCTTCTGCCGCCGCCGTCCCACGCCTGCGCACGCATACTTCGGAGCTCCTACCTACGCACCGCAGCAGACCACCACGTCTGCATATGAACAGAGGCACTCCGACTCGGATCGCCACCCATCGACTGCTCGTTTCCCATCACCTCGTCGCCGATCGCCATCGCCTATGCGTCGTCGACCACCTCTTGAGGAGGGAAACTAATCAGTGCAGTTCCGGAGGCAAGAACTGCAACTTGTGCGCAATTCCCAAGGCCTCCATTTTCGCCGCAAAATGTTGTTGATGTCAATGTTGAGGGAGTCGTGACATTAGCGTTAATTGATACCGGGGCCGCCGTTTCTGTGATGAACGCAAACTTTTGTAGGAAACTGAAGAAAGTGACCACATCTCTCAGTGGCTTGGTGCTGTCCACGGCTAGCGCGCAACGCATTCATCCCTCGGCTGTGTGTACGGCGCGCGTCGTCATCCGAGACGTTTTGTACGTCGTACAGTTTTTTGTTCTACCATCTTGCTCTCATGACCTTATCCTGGGTTGGGATTTCTTATCACGTCATGAAGCTATCATCGATTGTTCCCGTGCCGAAGTGTCCCTTGTGCCAACATGTGAATTTCCACCACCCGACCGCTCTCCTCTGCTCTGCAAAGTCATCGCTGATGACGACATCACCTTGCCTCCTGAAGCTTCGGTCCCTATTAGCCTTTCATGTCTGGCGCAACCTGACGGCACGGTGGTGTTTACGCCATCTCCGGTTTTTACTGAACGCAAGGGTATCGTTCTCCCATTTGCTGTTCTTACAAGTGCGTCTGGTTTAACCGTAATGCTGGTCACCAACCACTGCAACTACCCCATTGGCTTACTTCGTGGTGAAACGTTAGGATATGTGCAACCTGTCGACCATATCGATGATATTATTCTTCCCGACGAAACGCCATGTCACATTGCTGCAATCACTCATGCGTCTGAGCCATCAAGTTTGTCAGCCTTCGACAATGCTATTGACGCAGACCTTCCCCTCTCGCATCGCCGCCAACTTGTTGCTCTCCTTAACAAGTTTCGTTCTTTTTTCAACTTTCAAGAACCTGCTTTGGGCCGCACCACCACTATCGCTCATACTATTGACACCGGCTCACATTCGCCTCTGCGACAGCGTCCTTACCGCGTTTCCGCCGAAGAGCGCCGCGTCATTACGGAGCAAGTAGATGACATGCTTAAACGTGGAGTCATACAGCCTTCTCAAAGCGCTTGGTCATCACCTGTGGTTCTGGTCAAGAAAAAAGATGGCACCGTACGATTTTGCGTGGACTATCGCCGCTTAAACAATATTACGAAAAAAGATGTCTACCCGCTACCACGAATAGACGATGCTCTTGACTATTTACAAGGCGCCGAGTACTTTACATCTTTGGATCTGCGATGTGGGTATTGGCAGGTGCCAATGGCTGAATGTGATCGCCCTAAAACAGCCTTTGTAACGCCGGATGGCCTATATGAGTTCAAAGTCATGCCATTTGGGCTCTGCAACGCGCCTGCCACATTTGAGCGCATGATCGACACCATCTTGCGTGCCCACAAATGGAAAACCTGCTTATGTTACCTGGACGACATCGTAGTCTTTTCATCTGATTTCCCGACACATCTTGCTCGCCTCCACGAGATTCTGACGTGTCTAACTTCTGCAGGCCTACAACTTAACTCCAAGAAGTGCCACTTCGCAGCACGAAAACTAACCATCTTAGGACATGTCATCACCAGAGACGGTGTTCTTCCGGATCCCGATAAGCTTCGAGCTGTCGCTGACTTCCCGTTGCCCACATCACTGAAAGCCCTAAGAAGTTTCGTCGGTCTCTGCTCCTACTTTCGTCGCTTCGTGCGCAACTTCGCGTCCATCATCGCACGTCTCACGAGTCTGCTTTCCAATAGCAAAGGCATATCTGCATGGTCACCTGCATGTGACAATGCATTTCGCCAGCTGCGCCCCCTGCTGACCTCACCACCTATTCTTCGTCACTTCGACCTTGCTGCGGCCACAGAAATTCACACCGATGCAAGTGGCATCGGTCTTGGTGCAGTTTTGGCACAACGGAAAGGCACCCAAGCTGAATACGTAGTCGCCTATGCAAGTCGCGCTCTCAAGAAGGCTGAATTGAATTACTCCGTGACAGAGAAGGAGTGTTTGGCCATAATCTGGGCGTTGACAAAGTTTCGCCCGTACCTTTACGGCCGCCCTTTCGACGTGGTCACAGACCACCACGCTCTATGTTGGCTGTCCACCTTGAAAGACCCGTCCGGACGCCTGGGGCGTTGGGCTCTTCGATTGCAAGAATACGACATCCGTGTCGTATATCGTTCCGGTTGCAAGCATGCGGATGCCGATGCACTTTCGCGATCGCCATTAACACCAGATGTGGCTTCTCTGTCTCCCCCTTTTACCACCTTGTCACCACTCGACACGACTGACATGCTTTCGGAGCAGCGTAAAGACCCACACCTTGCCTTGTTAGTCGACTACCTCACCGATCCGTCTGCTGTCCCTTCCACGAGAGCGCTACGCCGGCAAGCAGCCCACTTTTCCTTACGAGACAACATTCTGTACCACAGTAACTACATGCCTGGTGGTCGGAAGTGGCTCCTTGCTGTCCCAACTCATATGCGCTCTGACATCTGTATGAATTTCCATGCAGATCCCCAAAGTGCTCACGCAGGTGTCCTGAAAACCTACGAAAGGCTGCGCCAACGCTATTACTGGCGAGGAATGTATCGCTTTGTGCAGAAATACGTTCAGTCTTGCACCACTTGCCAACAGAACAAGACACCTCCGCGGCACCTTACTGGCATGTTACAGCCGCTCCCGTGCCCGGCTCGCCCATTCGACCGCGTGGGTATAGACCTCTATGGCCCCCTCCCATATAGTATCTCTGGAAACCGGTGGATTATTGTCGGACTCGATCATCTGACACACTACGCTGAGACTGCAGCTCTACCGGCAGCGACCGCCCACGAAGTTGCACTCTTCATTCTCCGCAGCTTCATTCTACGCCATGGTGCTCCGCGGGAATTACTCAGTGATAGGGGTCGAGTGTTTCTGTCGGAGGTCATCCAAGCTATCCTCGCTGAATGCAACATTATCCACCGGAAATCTACCGCATACCATCCACAGACAAATGGTCTTACTGAGCGGTTCAACCGCACACTTGGCGACATGCTTAGGATGTATACCTCCTCCGACCACACTAACTGGGACGCCGTATTGCCCTTTGTTACCTTCGCTTATAACACCGTGACGCAAGCGACTACCGGTTTTTCCCCGTTCTTTCTATTGTACGGCCGCGAACCTTCCCACCCACTCGACACTATACTACCGTATCGCCCTGATGCATCTGAGTGCTCCCCGCTTTCGGAAGTCGCCAGATACGCTGAAGACTGCCGTCAGTTGGCTCGGTCTCTGACAAGTGAGGCTCAAGGCCTACAAAAGACTCGACACGACGATGCTCACTGCATAGCTCCTACATTTCGTGCTGGCTCCCTTGTGTGGCTTTGGGTGCCCCCGCACGTTCCTGGCCTGTCTTCTAAACTTCTGGCCCGGTACCATGGTCCCTACCGTGTCATTGACGCGACCTCCCCGGTGAATTACGTCATCGAGCCATTAACACAATCACCAGATTTGCGCCGTCGAGGACGCGAGACCGTACACGTCGACCGTCTCAAGCCCTACTACGACCCCCTCATTGTGCCTACTCCCTGAGTCGCCAGGATGGCTACCCTTCACCCCGGGGGTATTGTAGTGGAGAATACGCACCAACGCGTATGCGCCTTCGGAAGACAACAAAAAGCCCGTGCTCTGATTGCGCGAGAACCTGTGCCACCTTTGCCAGACTTGCTGTGCGCCCATTTTCCATCGCGACCTCATTGCGACTCCTCTGTTCTAATAAACATCATCGCACGACGTTAAAATGTACAGTGAGCACAAGTAGGCATTGAAGTACTTTCTTTGCATTTGGGTTTATTTGTATAGAAATAAAAAAGAGTTGTTAGATGAGTTGATTCATAATTTAATGCAAAAGAACATGTCAAGCATTACAAATTCCACACCGTGACCATATTTTCGCTCCAAGCATGCCAGCACGCTTACCTACACCTGACTTGGCCCAGATATGCAAGCACCTTTGTTTGTGTGTCCATGGGTGTACAAACAAAATGTAGAAATATAACTTGAAACGTTTAGTATACTTCGTAAAATCACTGTGAGGTACAGAAATAAGACACAAATAGAAAACAAATGTTTCTTTAGGCACCTCAAGCTGACTTGTTTTTACAGCATAATAACAATTTTAATATGAACGAATTAGCTTGGAAAATAGCGCATAACTGGGTAGGTAAAATGCTGCGGTAATGATAAAAATAGATGCAGAGTAAGGCCTGCTAGAGCGCACGCAGTTTTCGAGCTAATTTTGCTTCGCACACGCTCATGAACAAATGCTTTTTTTTATGTACCAGGTCACCAATCTATGGACAGTCGGCAACAACCGCAGCATGCCACTCGTTTCTCCCGATGCTAGCAGCCGCATACTGGAGCAAGGGCAGAACAACATCAATGCCCTGAGCCAAGTGTCTGACGGCACGCTGCACCGAAGCTCACCAGCAACAACATAAGCGGCATCAACAGCCTCGATCAGCAGCCGTCGCACCCCAATAACCCCCAGCGTACCCCAAGCCATCTGAGGAAGAGCCAAGCGAGAACGGACCCCATCACCGAACTTGGACTCACAGCCGGAGATCAGGGCACTACTCGGATTTGTCGAGTGTCTATACAGTGTGCTTGGGGACCACATCTACGAATCCACCAACAGTGATATGCCTTCTCAGTCGATCGGCTGTACGACGTACCCCCGTCGCCAGCGCTTCTCTGTTCCAGGCCTTCTATGGAGACCTGCCCGACATGAGCCAGCACTCTTCATCCAGCTACGGCTATGACCAAAGAATCCTACTCGTCGCGCCACTGCCGGGAAAGTACCAGATCACACCCCTGGCGCACGTGTTTCACCAGGGACTATGCCTCGCCGGAGATGCCATGCTGCGGCACGGACCAGCAGTGGCGTTATGGCTCTAGCTGTCGCAAGCACCACATCGTTGGCTTCAACGGGCTTCCCTACTCGCGCAAGATGCTGTATGAGGCGACCCTGGCTCGGAGGCTATAGAGGACGTTCAGACAAATTTCTCCTCGGACTCGGGCATGGTTGCTGACAGCGAGGACTGCGGGGACACGCCGCCGATGCTTTCGAGCTTGTTGCACGGCCCCGTCGAAAGCAACCCCGGGGTGATGGCGGCGTCGGACGGTGAGAAAGTAGTGAGCAGGATTCATCTAGACGCCATGATGACGACACCTTCGTATCCTAGATCGCAGCAGCCGCATCATCCACAGCGACACAACGTCAGCTCGTACTGCTAACCGCAGTGGTGTGTGTAATTGGCACGTGCATGTGCAAGTGGGCAGTGCTTTTTTTTTTCTTTGCCTGGTTAGGAATTCCTGTCGCATAGGCCATTTAAGAAGCGATTGCGTATTAAACTAATGGGGCTGACACTTGCGAAGGACGAACTGTGTGTGTTCCCCAGTCTACGGACCCGTCCGACAGCGGACTTTTCAGTGTCTCCGAGAAAAGCAGGCATAGAAGAAAGAGACGCTAGTTCTATGAATCCTAATCATCGTGAGAGTCAAGGGAGAAGTGCGATTGAGTCCCTGGTGAGAGCGAAATTGGTGCAGCCATTTTTTCCCACAGCCCGTGATCGGAGCTAGGGCATGGACGTCTCTCGACTCATTGAATTTAAAGAAGAAAGCAAGAGACTGAGTGGTGCTTTTTGCTATAAAACTGGGTTGAATAAACGGCTCTGTTCATTTCTTTTAATAATTTGCTGTAAGTACAGCATGGATCTAGACTTTTGCTCTTTTTAAATGCTCTTGTTTTGTGTTGTGTATTTTTTATTCGTCTTGGAGAACACCGCAACAGAACCCTGGCTAAGGCTCTTTTTGTTGTTGATGTTTTGTAAATAAGGCGTGGGAGAGCCATTTTCGCTGTTTTGTAAGTGACCCGCTGCTACAAGCAAAGCGTCACGAAATTACTGACAGTTTTGTACACAGTGCAACAGAACAAACATTGGTCGCACAAACTCTATTTTCTTCCTGCCATCCTGGAACATGCATGTCTGGCATGCAACGCATGACAAGTCAATTTAACTATCGTCGGTATCATACGACATGCATTTCTGGAAGCAAAAGCACCTCGCAAAATGAACGGAAATTTGAAGCTAGGCTGAAGCAGCATTCAGTCATCTTCATTCATCGCAGTGTGCAGTCACTTATCACACCTTGAATAGTTTTCCCATTGAAACATTCCTGTAACCACCTTAAACTTCAAGCACGTGAGCGATTGACGTCAGCTTTTGCCTCGGAATTTCAATAAAAAATGTTTCCTGTATGAGCCAGGACAGACGTTTGCTACTGTCCTGTGATCCCTATCATTGCTTAAGTTATTTGAAGAAACGGAATTGTGTGTATCTGCATAAAGAAGGGTTATTTCTCGAGTGATCCAAGACTGCCAGAAGCCCTTGTTATTTTGAGACATTAGAAGTACTTGCTTTGACGTCGTGGCTTGGAGTAATAGCGGTCATTGTCGGCAGTATAAGATGCTGCGTGAAGTCGAAAGGTCCATGGCCTTTCCAGCACTTATTCTACAGAAGTGTGCCAAATAAAAAATACATCTTGCAAACCTTTGTGCAAGTGTTTACTTGATGCGGCTGTTGTACTCTTGACATCAGTTTCCGAGGAAAAGAAAAGAATATCGTCCGTAAGAAGACCTTCATTTTCTTGGAGAGAAGTAGTCAGCAAATCAAT
The DNA here is from genome assembly GCF_043290135.1 of Rhipicephalus microplus. Taxonomy (NCBI): domain Eukaryota; kingdom Metazoa; phylum Arthropoda; class Arachnida; order Ixodida; family Ixodidae; genus Rhipicephalus; species Rhipicephalus microplus. The sequence continues at coordinate 4,699,651 of NC_134704.1, read as the reverse complement.
CTTGTGAGCCTGCTAGCGAATTTCAAGAAATTGGAGATTGCAGTTCTGCAAAGACCTTACTTCTTTAAAAATTGCAAATAAATACACTTCAACACTGTGAAATTCCAAAAGAAGTCATAGAAGTGGAGATTTCCGAGAGTTATATATACATATATATATATATATATATATATATATATATATATATATATATATATATATATATATACCCCTCTCTTCAAGAAAGCCAAAAACTGTGCCCAGAGACTCGGACACAGAAATCCAGCATTTAATATTGAATGATAGGCTTCTTAATGTACAGACCAACGTTTAATGTGTGTTATTAAGTCTTTGGCAGTAGCGAAGTCGGTAAAGTGTTCAGGGTAAAACCGAAATGGCGCTGCTTCTAATCACGGGGCCGCTAGAAGTAACAAAATAGGAAGCCATAAGGTGATGTGGGTAAGGCAGCTAAAACGCCGAGGTATGTTCTTTAGTTTTCATCATGAATCGCAGGAGTTAGCAGACCAAGCTCTAAACACAGCATCGTGTTCTGTGCTAGTAGCCGAATGTGCATTATAATGTTCAGTGCATAGGTTAGTGATTCAAATGAGAGGGAAGGGTGTTGTGTTCTGGGTTTCAGTTTCGGATTGACATGTGAGGATGCCAGGGGGCGCCGCTCTGGCATCTAGGATTTCAAGGCGACTGTAAAATAAACAGTGTGCGTTGGGTAACCGTGGAGTGCGGTTGTTGTGCTTTCTTTCGGCGCTTCGCGCCAACCCGTGTGTTCGGGCTGGTCGGTGTCCCCGCTGGCCGCGTACGTCTCCGTCGGCCGTCTTCTTCTTCTGCTGCTTCGTCGGGACCAGCCAGCCCCCAACACAGCAATGGCGACGAGGACCTGTAAGAACCCATTTCGTTTTCCGTGTTCGTCTGTTTCTTCCTTCTAATGGACCTACCCGGCTAACCCTAGACGCTTTTTGTTCCCAGCAAGGTGGCTACTGCGTGCTGCGTCGCTTCATTCCTTCTTCATTCGACTACGCCACCTCTGCCTTCGTCTTCAAACAGTATACAGGCGTAATTTTCTTCTCGTCTGCACCTCTCCATTCTTCTTGCTTGAAATGGCGTCTCCTATTCCACCTCCCCTATTTCTTCATTCGCCCGGAGATCCGCCACTTCCGTGGGCGGACTGGAAATTGGTGTTTCAGGCCTACACAGACGCGGTCGGGGAGGACGCCAGCAAGCCCGAGCGTCGCAAGGCCCTGCTGCTCAACACGTTGGGCCCTGCCAGGTTAAAGCTCTTCTATACTTTGGAAGCCACCAACGCGTCGCCGACGCCAGCGTCGGGCGATGCCTTCAAGAATGCCGTTGCTCTTTTCGATGAGCATTTTAAAGATGTTTCGTGCGATTCGCACGCGTGAAATTCCAAGAAAGGCAACAATTGCCTGGTGAGCCAGTCACCGAGTTCATTACTTCTCTTCGAACGCTCGCCGCGTCGTGCGGCTTCGGCGCGCTCGAGGACGATATGATCCGCCATCAGCTTTTCACCGGGGTAGCCTCGCAAAACGTCCGCTGCCGCACGCTTCAAAAGGGCTCCTCGATTTCATTATCCGAAGCCCTCTCGATTGCGCGAGAGGACGAGCTTATTCGCTCCCAGTTGGAGCAATTCGCTCCGCATTCGGTGCAGCAACTTTCTGCTGCAGGGGGCCAAGGCGGCGGCTCTTCGTTTCACGGGACGCGTCAACATGGCGGCCCTTCATCTTCGTCTCGGCGCGGCAGCCAACATGGCGGCCCCTCTGCGTCACGGGGGCGAGAAAGCCAACAATATGGCGACCCCATTCCGCCAAATTCTGGTTTTCAGGAACAGCACCGAGCTCCTAATTCGCGTTCGCAATTTTCTTCTCCAAGCGCAACCGCGCATTCCTTTCGTTGTGGATCGGCTCGGCATTTAGCCAATTTTGCGCAGTGTCCCGCGAGAAACCGCAATTGTCTTGCGTGCGGAAAAATTGGACATTTTCAGTCCGTATGCAATTCCCGTCCAGCAAATCTTCCGGAACCAGTTTCTTCGTCCACTCCTTCGAGCACTGCACAAACCAATACGGTCACTGTTTTAAATGTGGATGGCCTCCACACTACGTCCGAGCCCAGCATCGTAGTTTCAGTGGGCAATGTGCCATTGTCATTTCTCGTGTACACTGGTGCCTCAGTCTCTTTAATCAGTGCCGCTGACTTTCACAGTCATTTTTCCAACATTCGGCTTTTGCCTTCACACGTCGTTCTACAAACATATTCCAAGGGAACGATTGATAATTTAGGTCAATTTACAGCTCAGGTCTCATATTGCAGTCGCACTGCTTCCATTACTTTTTATGTAACAGCCAATGGCAGCTCATTTTTGGGACGTGATGCCATCAGGGCTTTGTCCATCAACATCGTCGGTGCGTCTATGACGTGTGCTCAAGTCGACGTCCAAGATGATCTTCCGGCCAACGCGCCTTCTGAATTCCACCACCTGTTCACTCGTGAACTGGGTTGTGTGCGTGGTTTTGTGCATAAAGTGATGCGTCGACCAGGTGTGTGCCCTGTGCGTGCCAAGCTGCGCCGCATTCCTCTTCTTCTCCGTGAGCAAGTCTCTGTGGAACTGTCTCGCCTTCAAGCCAGCGGAATCATCGAGCCTGTCTCTGCTTCCGACTGGGTTTCTCCACTGGTCGTCATCAAGAAAAAAGATGGGTACCTTCGACTATGCGTCGACTTACGAGAACCGAACAAGGCGATCGTCGTAACGGGTTTCCACTTCCTCACAATGAAGAACTGCTTCATCAGCTCTCCGGAGTGGTATGTTTCTCCAAGCTGGACCTCGCGTCCGCTTATCACCAAGTTGAACTTTCTGAGTGCGGTAGAGACTTGACCACATTTGTATCGCGCGAAGGCTTGTTTCGGTTTCGCCGCATGTGTTTCGGGCTTGCATCTGCCCCTGCAATGTTTCAGAAAATGATGTCAATTATTCTTAAGGGTTGTAATGGCGCCCTTTGTTACTTGGATGATATTTTGGTGTGGGGACGTACTCGCGAAGAGCACGATGCTAACTTGCATACTGTTCTCAACCGCATCAGTGATTGTGGTATGAAACTTAATAACAAGTGCATTTTTTCTGTGAATGAGTTACAATTTCTAGGACATAATGTAAGTTCCTGCGGCTTGAAACCTGTTGAACCTAAAGTTCAGGCCATTGTCAATGCCCCACGGCCTACTGATGTTAAAACCTTGCAATCTTTTTTAGGTCCTGTTGGTTATTATGCCAAGTTTGTTCCTCACTATGCTGATGTTGTTGAACCACTGCGTACTCTACTTCGTCAAGCACAGCCTTTTGACTGGTCAGCTGAAGCTGAGCAGAGCTTCATACAAGTTAAGTCAATACTGGCCTCAAAGCCAGCTGTTAGTATTTTCAATGAGAAGCTTCCCATCGTCATCACGACGGATGCGTCCGATGTTGAACTGGGAGCAGTGTTTCAACAACTCAGAGATGATCAGCTGATCACTATGGCTTTTGGATCTCGTACATTGACCCCTGCTGAACGCAGATATTCAGTAGGAGAGCGTGAAGCTCTCGCTTGTCTTTTTTCCTGTGAGAAATGGCATGTTTACTTGTGGGGCCGGCACTTCACATTACGTACAGACCACCAAGCACTAGTTGCTCTTTTTTGTGCAGGATCCGAAGGCCGCCGCCCCATTCGCATTTCCCGTTGGTGTGCCAAACTCGTGTATTATAATTTCAGTGTTCAATATTGTAAGGGTTCTAATAACGTGGTTGCTGATGCACTGTCGCGCCTTCCTCTTCAGATACCAGTTACTGAAGAGCGGGACGAGGAAGTTGTTTCATTAGTTACTTCCTGCATTACTAAAGCTGAGCTTCAGTCAGCTACAGCTGCAGATTCCACTTTGTCTCAAGTTCTCAAATATTTACGTGAAGGATGGCCTTCCAAAGGTGCTCTTGCTTCTGAATTCTTGCCTTACTTCGCAGTCCGACAGGAACTGTCTTGTGTCGAGGACTTGCTTTTCCGCGATGAACGCGTGATTCCCCCTGCTTCTTTCCGTAACAAGCTAATACAGCTTGCCCATGAGACCCATCCAGGCATTGTCCGCACCAAACAGAATCTCCGAGACAGGTACTGGTGGCCAGCCTTAGACAAGCAGGTCGAGCATGCAGTTTACAACTGCCATATATGTCAGGCAGCTGACAAGTCTGCCAAACTTGCATTTTCTCTGTTGCACCCAGTCCAGTGGCCTGATCGGCCTTGGCAGAAACTCGGCATGGACATCATCGGTTCTTTGCATAATGTTCCGCAAAATGCCCGGTTCATTGTTTTTCTCATCGACTACCATTCCAAATGGCCAGAAATTTGTTTCACACATACGGTTACTTCTGAGGTCATCATTGAATTTCTGTCTTCAATCTTCAGCCGGGAAGGGTTTCTTGATGCCATAGTTACGGACAATGGTCCACAGTTTCAGTCCCAACATTTCGAGGCTTTTCTTTCACAACGAGGAATTCAGCACTTGACGTCATCAGTTTTTTATCCCCAATCAAATGGCCAAATCAAGCGCTTTAATCGCGTTCTGAAGGAACATATCTAGATCGCCCAATTAGAGCACCGTCCCCTCAAGCAAGTCTTGACTGAATGTTTAGCGTCGTACAGGTTCACACAAGAAGGCACCACTGGAGTGTCTCCTGCTCAACTTCTCCACGGTAGGCAACCGCGAGTTGCTCTTGACATAGTCTCTTTGCCTTGTAACATAGCAGTGTCTTCTCCTGATCAAATCCGTACAAGGGTTTTTTCTCGTCAAGAAGCAATGAAAAAGTATGTCGACACCCGTCGAGGTGCAAAACAGTCCAAAGTTCGCACTGGTGATCTAGTCAAGGTTCGTGTGCCAGGCAAGCGCCCCAAGTATCGGGGTCCTTACAAAGTCTTGGGCCAGGTTAGCCCCACTTCTTTTCGCTTAAGTGATGGTAACATCTGGAATGCTTCGCGCCTTGTTATTTTTCATACGGATTCGCCTTCAACACCTAAAAGTCTTCCTCATCACGTTCCGTCCACGCCTTTCAACTACGCATCAAACTGTTACATGTGGCCTCCATGTACAGGCATTTCTTCTTCAAGGGGGGAGGAGTTACCAGGCGGTGTCGCTGGTTCAAGTACACCAAGTCATACGGTTCACTTCGAACCTTCAAATACGGCTGAGACCGTTGAACCGGACTTCGGTCCGCAGAATTCTTCCGAAGCTCATGCTGCGAGCTCTGATGAGACCTCAAATTTTAACGCTCGTTCAGAGCCTTCACAATCTTCCACTGACCTTGATGTGTCACATCAGAGCAGAAGTGACCAGGGTGCAGAGACACCTGATTCTACACCCAAAAGGGCCCGCCCTAAGCGGAAGCGGCAGAAGCCCCGTCGGTTCGAAGACTATGTGATGTAGAACTCTTGTTCCGAACAGTTGTGTACATTTTTTTGTTTGTCAGTGCATTTTCAGGACCCGTTGTGTGTGAGTTCGGTGTGCCGTGCTCCGAATTTTCATGTGTTCTAATGTACATACTTTGTATATACTTTTGTATCGATCATGTATAAATATAAACAGTGTATAGATGAACTTTTTTCGAGGAGGGGATGGTTGTTGTGTTCTGGGTTTCGGTTTCGGATTGACATGTGAGGATGCCAGGGGGCACCGCTCTGGCATCTAAGATTTCAAGGCGACTGTAAAATAAACAGTGTGTGTTGGGTAACCATGGAGTGCGGTTGTTGTGCTTTCTTTCGGCGCTTCGCGCCAACCCGCGTGTTCGGGCTGGTCGGTGTCCCCGCCGGCCGCATACGTCTCCGTCGGCCGTCTTCTTCTTCTGCTGCTTTGTCGGGACCTAGCAGCCCCCAACACAGCGAAGGGATCCCTGGGACACTAGGAAATCATCCAGGGATCTTGCTACCAAAGCTCAAGCGCATGTGCCATCACATCATTCGTGGAAATCCAGAAAGTAATGAGAACAACTTAGCAGGTGGGTGTTATAGGTCATAAAATTGTGATGGGCCTCTTTTATTGCGTAAACAAAAATGCTTGTTTTACAAAATAAGAGGACACACTACAGTGGCATGGAACCTCATGTCCGGGGTTCCCACGCCACCAACTCTAGTGCCCCCACGAGGCCCGCTCGTACCTATTTGAACCTTCACTGACCGTGACGTAATTAATCTATTCGATAATAAGCAGTCTTTTAATAAACCGTACATTATATACCACCATAGTAGATTCACCTGCACTCATGGTCGGCCGCGGAAATAAACAAACTATACGTATAGCCTCCAAGCCTGGCGTTCGTTGATAAGTTGGCTACCCCTCATTGAATGGTCGAAACAACTTGAAGGAGTTGAGGCCCGTATCACGTCTGAAAAAGCTGACGTCACAAATGGTCATGTTGGCTTAGTGTACGTTTGTTTTGAGCTAAAGTGTCCCCTGAGAAGTTGGCTTCTCCGCAATACATGGTCGAAAGTAGCAAAAAAAGATAAGTCCCTTATGACCCCACAAAAGACTCAACTTTCGTCTGACGGCACGCGTTGCCACGTGCACGTACTGTACGTTTGTTTCGAACTAAAGTGTCCCCTGAGAAGGTGGCTACCCCGCAATGCATGGTCAGAACTAGCGAAAAAAGTTTAGGCCCTTATCAGTCCTGATAAGACCGAACATTTGTCTGACGTCACAACCTGTTTCATCGGCGTACTGTACGTTTGTTCCGAGGTAAAGTGTCTCCTGAGGAGATGGCTTTATCGCTATGCATGGTTAAAACTAGCGAAAAAAGTTCAGGTCTTTATCAGTCTTGATAAGGCCGAACTTTTGTCTGATGTCACGACGTGTCTCATCGGCGTACTGTACATTTGTTCCGAGCTAAAGTGTCCCCTAAGTAGATCGCTTCCCCGCAATGCTTGGTCAAAACTAGCGAAAAAAAGTTTAGGCCCTTATCAGTCCTGATAAGGCCGAACTTTTGTCTGACATCACGTGTTTCATCGACTTACTGTACGTTTGTTTGAAGATAAAGTTTCCCCTGGAAAGATGGCTTTCCTGAAATGCATGGTCAAAACTAGCGAAAAAAGTTCAGGTCCTTATCAGTCTTGATAAGGCCGAACTTTTGTCTGATGTCACGACGTGTCTCATCGGCGTACTGTACGTTTTTTTCCGAAGTAAAGTGTCCCCTGAGGAGATGACTTTCCCGCAATGCATGGTCAAAACTAGCGAAAAATGTTTGGGCCCCTATCAGCCCTGATAAGGCTCAACTTTTGTCTGACGTCACAACGTGTTTCATCGGCGTACTGTACATTTGTTCTGATCTAAAGTGTCTCCTGAGGAGATGGCTTCTCTGCAATTCATGGTCAAAACTAACGAAAAAAGTTTAGGCCCTTATCCGTCCTGATAAGGCCGAACTTTTGTCTGACGTCACGACGTGTTTCATCGGCGTACTGTACGTCTGTTCCGAGCTAAAGTGTCCCCTGAGGAGATGGCTTTCCTGCAATGCATGGTCAAAACTAGCGAAAAAAGTTTAGGCCCTTATCAGTCTTGATAAGGCTCAACATTTGTCTGACGTCACAATGTGTTTCGTTGGCGTACTGTACGTTTGTTCAGAGCTAAAGTGTCCCCTGAGGAGATGGCTTTACCGCAATGCATGGTCAAAACTAGCGAAAAAAGTTCAGGCCATTATCAGTCCTGATAAGGCTCAACATTTGTCTGACGTCACAACTTGTCTCGTGGGCGTAGTGCACGTTTGTTCCGAGCTAAAGTGTCCCATGAGTAGATGGCTTACCCGCAATGCATGGTCAAAACTAGCGAAAAAAAGTTGATGCCTTTATCAGTCCTGATAAGGCCGAACATTTGTTTGACATCACAACGTGTTTCATTGGCGTACTGTACATTTGTTCCGAGCTAAAGTGTTTCCCGAGTAGATCGCTTCCCCGCAATGCATGGTCAAAACCAGCGAAAAAAGTTAAGGCCCTTATCAGTCCTAATAAGGCCGAACTTTTGTCTGACATCACGTGTTTCATCGGCTTACTGTACGTTTGTTCCAAGCTAAAGTTTCCCCTGAGGAGATGACTTTCCCACAATGCATGGTCAAAACTAGCGAAAAAAAGTTTAGGCCCTTATCAGTCCTGATAAGGACCAACTTTTGTCTGACGTCACAACTTCATACGTAGGCATACAATATGTTTGCTCATAGCTAAAGTGTCCCTCAGCAATTGGCTTCTCTGCAATGCATGGTCAAAACTAGTGAAAAAAGTTTAAGCTCTTATCAGCCTTGATAAGGTTCAACTTTTGATTGACGCCACAATTTGTCACGCGGATGTACTGTACATTTGTTTCAAGCTAAAGTGTCCCCTGAGGCGATGGCTTCCCCGCAATGCATGATCAAAACTAGTGAAAAACGCATGATGATGGATGGTAGCGCAGACAACGAACACGGACAAGAGAAGGCACATAGACACAACACAGCGCTAACTTTCAACAACCGTTGTTGAAAGTTAGCGCTGTGTTGTGTCTATGTGCCTTCTCTTGTCCGTGTTCGTTGTCTGCGCTACCATCCATCATCATGCAACCATACCAACAAGCCCAAATCGCCACCCTCATAGTGAAAAACGTTTAGGGCCTTATCCGCCCTGATTAAGCCCAACTTTTATCTGACGTCACATTGCCGTGAAGGGCGCCCACGTGACTAGGCATGACGTCAGACAAAATTTGAGGCTTATCAGGGGTGATAAGGGCCTCAACTTTTTTCGCCGGTTTTGACCATGCATTGCGGGGAAGCCGACTACTCACTTCTCAGGGGACACTCAAGTTCGGAACAAACGTTGTGGGAGTGATGGCGGGAAAGTTGAAAGTACATTGCGCGCAACCAGTACCTATCGTACCAAGAAGCCGAACTAATAAAGTATGTAGTTTACTCCATCAACGGAAGGTGTAACAAAAGTTTGGAATTATAGGGGCTGATAAGGGCCTGAGCTTTTTTTTTTTTTGTTTTCAACGTGCGTTGGTGGTGAATCCAACCGAACAGGAGAATTTCCATTTCATAAGCGGGTGTTTGTGGTTTCGAACACACACTTAGTTGGACTCGCAATGCCGGAAACACCAGCAAACAAGGCACATGGAGGTTCGTTTATTTAAAGGCAGTATGCTTATTATTGTATACAATAATTACGCCGAGACGATGAACGTACATGTCGTATATTGATTGCACTACGGTGCCGTACAACAACTCAGAACTTGGTGGTCTTTTATATGGGCCTATATATAGCCGATAGCATGTATATATCTATCTTTTTTGTTATAGCCGAAGCCTACTGTGTTTTATTGGTTTGTAAACGCTCAGAGTGAAATTAACTATGGGAGCAACTGCTATTCCTGTGGCGATACGTGCTATTGGTGGCGGCCAGCAACGATGGGTGGACAAACTTACCTTTGCAAAAGCTCCCCGATAATCTCAATGTATTTGGGTGATTCTGTGACTTACGAGCCCAGAAAACGTTACTTTTAACACCTTATTTGTTTTTCAGCTGCTGTATACACCATTAACTTACCTTAATGAACTTTTTTCAAACCTTTCAGAATACCAGAACCCCTATCCACTTTACTCTCAAAGAAAGTTGCTCAGTTCAGTAATGATCCAACTAGGTGTTAAAGAGCTATAAGACATCAAACATTGCCTTCAAAAGGGAACACTCAGGTTCCCCAAGTCTCAAAAGGCAGATGCTCTGTTAGCGGTTTACAAGTGACCATTGTGGCACACCAGGCAGCATTATGCAATGCCTACTGTGACCCTAGAGAGTTGTTTGTTTATTCAAGGTAGTGAGACTGAAAAATAACGTCCGTTGTAGACTTCCCAGTGAACATCCGTATCTGACATTTCATAGTTAGAACTTGAACCAATAAGCAAAGGAATTGGCCCTTTTACATAAGGGTCTGCATAGGACAAGCAAAATGTTGCACTTAGGGTGCAGGTATCTTGCCATGAAGACTAGTTTGCTTGTCAAAACGTCCCCATCAACTTTCAATGCTGAATATTTATGTCTTGAAGCCTCTTTTTTCTGAACTTTTGCTTGAATGTCAATTTTATTGATGTAGTATCCTTGAATCTTGGCAAAGTATCATTCCTAACAAACTATTTTATGAATGACATTTGTAAAGGGCCACACTGTGTGGCACCTTAATTAACATGGCAAGCCCATTTGTTCAGAGAAGTGCTGTACAAGTTGAACACCAGAGAGCATTAATTAAAAAAATGACAGATGTGCGTTTTATTTGAACAAATTTTTGCAGCCCTTATTTATTTTTGGAGCAGAAACAATGCGAACCATCTCAACAGCAGGCGGCATTTCAGAAATTGGTTTGGGCAGCTTTAAGTGTAGTCTGGACACAAATATGGTTCTCTGTGGGAATTCATACTTCACTGGGCAACGACGACATATGGTAGCACTATGGATTAGAATGGACAAAATATTTTCGTACTGATGCATACTCTCAACTGTACAAACCATGTAGTGACAGTCAGTAAAAGGTAGAGGCCTAAAATTAATAGATCTTTAACAATACTAGAAAGGAACAATGTACAGCAGCAAATAAAAGGTAATTTAACAAAAAAAGAATTTCTAAACATCTTGATTGAATTATGTCACACTAATAATGGGTTCAAATTATTCTCTGTCTTTTGCTAGACTGAATGATACAACTTCAGGAGACAGCATCATTTCCTCATTTCTGTACCGATGAGTATACTGTTACGAAGACGCGACGCCAACATGGTCCTGAAGGCGCCACTGCTCCGAACTCCACCGCTAAGGTCACCAGCCGTTTGGTAATGTGCGTTACTCAGCTCGCGACTGCTTCTGCGCAGAGCTGATGGACGAGCGGACGAGACGACGGTGAGTTAACCGCAAGGTTTATGTACAGCATAGAAATAGAGGCGTTACATATTCGGCACTGGGGCCCACAGCTTAAGGACTCGAAGAGCCGAGATGTCTTCTCTCACGCATACGTCGGCTTCTCTTTGACGCATAGATCAACTGCTGGCGACGCGCCACATGCCTTTTTATAGGCACCGGGTGGATATTTTGCGTCACCAGCGTCCAAGCAGAAGCGCCGCTGGCCGTAATGTCAGAACCCTCCAATGGGGACCCAACACTGGGCTGCGTCACGATCATCAAATCTGGAGCCACTGCGCTTGGTTGCACCCAAGGTCGAGTTATGTTGCCACGCATTGCGTAAGGCTCGTCAGACTGGAAGGCGCCGATTGCTTCATCGGGCTTGTGGGCTGAGGGAGCCCGCTGTGCGTTGCGTAAGACAGACTGGTGCCGCCGCTTGATGACGTTGAGTTCATCGCGTCAGGCGGGCTCGATCACTGGCCTTGACACAGATTGCCTTTGCGGAGGCATTGACGTTCGGTGTGGACTCCCAGGCGTAACAGCGCCCCCGCCGCCAGACAATGTGCCAGAAAGACGAGCTACTTCCACGTGGCTCGGATGTCGGGCGCGCTCGTTCGCCAGGTCCCTCCAGGTTTGCCTCCAGGGCCGTGGGGAGAATGTAGCTCTAGTCTCAGTTCCGTGAACACATTCCATTCTTGAGGACGGAGCCCAGCTCCACTGGCTTGTCGCCACAACTTGCCGGCCAGCTTCGCTCATCTCTTCTGGCGATTTTTGGTCTCAGGACTTGTCAATGGTTCTGCAACTCGTCCAGAACGGTTCGACCACAGACCACACACGACACAAGCAAGTGCCCTCGGTTACCCAACAGAACACCAGACAAAGTATAGTACAAAATATACCTAGCTACGTGTCCATCGGAATTTCGTTCCCTCTACATCAAGAGGCACATGTGGGACACAAGGCTTAAAATGAGAACTGAAATTTTTACACGCACAACAACGTAGTGAAATGAAATGGAACATAAAGTTGGCCCCTTGAGATCCCTCTGGACGAGAGCGTCCAAAGGGATCTCATCATTTTGTCATCATTTTGTCCTCATCACAGCTAAGGCCGTGATGAGGACAAAATTTTGCCCCAATCCGCCAGCTAGAAACCGAAAGGTGGAGAAGGTACTAACTAAAACGCACGGCTCAATGCGTCTGCATTAGCGTTTAGCTTTTCTTTTTCTTTTTTTTTTGTAGTGAACGTCAAAGTTGTGCTGTTGAAGTATCATGCTCCACCTCAGTAACCGGCCACTTTTAGGCGAATGTTATTTAACCAGGTTCGAGGACAGGGGTCTTTCGACCACAATCCTCGAACCGGAGACATAACAGGCTAGCTTTTGAACGGCCCACACGAGGCAAGCGCATTCCTTTTCAGAGGTACTGTATGCCTCTTCCCTGCAGCTGAGTTTTCGACTTAAATACAAAACTAGCCTTCCATTACCAGCACTGTATTCCTGGCACAATATAGCTCCCACGCCGCGATTACTCGCGTCGCATTGAATGAGAAACCTTGAATCCTTGAACTAGTATTGAATAGTATTGGGACGATACGTTCCCAATGGAGAAACGATTTCGGCATAGCGGCTATAGCACGCTCCTTAAAGGGGATTTGCCAATACCCGGGCAACACCCGGGGTTTAGCGGGAGGAATACACGCTTCCCAGTCGCATTTGTGCTCGTAGCAAAGAGCTCTCAGTATCCGTTTCAGAACGGAGTGCATACGCTCTACCGGGTCAGATTGCGGGTGGTATATCGATATGTGCACTACTTTTATTCCGCATTTATCCAAAAATTAGGATAGAGCTAAGGCAGCTTGTGAAGACATTACCATGGTCGCATTGTATTTCAGAAGGAAATCCGACGCGTGCAAATATAGATAGCAGTGCATCCACAACATGAGGGGAATTAAGCTCCTTAAGTGGTATCGCTTCCGGAAATTTTGTGGCTACACAGAGGGCCATTAGGATGTACCGACAACCTTCCCTTAACTCTGGCAATTGCCCGGCGATATCAATTACTAGGCGCCAAAAAGGTTCTGTGAAAATTGGCACAAGCTTCATGGGTGCCTTCCACTTGTCCGTGGATTTCCCCGCTCTCTGACAAGTGTCGCATATCTTTCCAGCATTTCGCCCAATAAAACTCAAGGGAAACTATAGACGTGGTCTTTTTTTTTTTTTTTGCCGAGATGCCCTGCCCACGCATTTTCATGCGCCGGTTCCAATAGTTGGCAACAATACTTTTGTGGCATCAAGAGCTGCTCATACTTGCTACTTCGCACATTTGTGTAGCTCTGATACGGGAGCCCTGCCTTCTGAAAAAGAAAACATTCCTTTTAGGGGCGAAGCTCCTTATGGCGTGGCTTGTGCGTCCTTCGTAGTACGTAACCACCAGTGGCACATACCCGAAATAGCGGTCCTTACAATGTCTGCTGGATGGGGGCACTTGTATATGATGAATACATGATGAAAAGATGTGAGATGGCTGTGCTTGGAGTTTTCTCTAGACATATGGACGGAGGAACGGACTGACACACGCACGGACGGACAGGCAGAGGGGCACACAGACGGATGGACAGACAGAGGGATGGCCGCAAAAAGAGATGGACGGACAGACAGACAAATGAACAAACGGACGGATGCACCAAGGATCACACAGATAGGCGGACGTAAGAACGAATGGTCAGACCGACTGACGAACGCTGCGCCCCACCAATCATCATTCACTCCGTGGATATGCTGTTATTTTTTTCCCTAAGTTTACGGTTTGCTTTAGCGCTTTAATCGGGAGGTCCTCCCGCTACTCTCGAATGAACGTTTCTCGATCAACCCTCGACAGCTCACTCCAGCTTTCCGCTACAGGCGAGAGCGTTGCACCCCGTACGCTCTGACTCAATGGCACCATGTCGTCTCCTCCGCCGACAGAGACCGCGCCAGTCGCTTCGGTGACGGGCCGCTCGAGTGACTGCTCAAATTACTCACACGGATAATTTCCTGTCTGAAGTTCCGTGGACTCGCGGCCAAGGTCACACAGATCAGCAGCTTTTGCACTTAGTGCTTCACCACATTGAACAAGATCAAGTTCCCGCAAAAGCTTCCGCACTTGCGATTGCGTGAGGGCCATCTACGCTAAGTTGAAGAAGAACTATTCATCTTGCTCTTTGAGAAGCTGCTCTGAGTTATTAGAAAAAAGATAAGGAAAAGGATTGGGAAGCGCGACAGACACAGCCTCTTCGGTACGAGGCTTACCGAACGGGCCTTCAATTACAACCGTAGCGATTGGTAAGCAAGCACTCTGCTCCTCGGCGACTTGTCTGATCCACGCGCATTCTCCTGTAAAGTCATCCGGAGACACCAACAAAGTATGGACAACGTCCATGGTCGCCACTGAATCTCGAAGTGCTCGACGTTTTCCTATTCACACTAATTTCTTGGAGATACGGCTCTAACAACCGCATGTTCTTTTTGATTCTCGGATTGTTGCGAAAGCAATCTTTTGCTTACAGTTTATCGCGATCTGACTCATTTTTGCAGTTGTAGCACATTAGCGGCTTACGTTATTCAAGTGCCCGTGTGGTATCAGTGCGTTGTTTAAGAACTGTACTCGATTTCTCCGCTTCCGTTTGCCTTTTTCCTACAGTGTCCTTCGTAAGAGACGGGTCCTTCCTGAAATTACGGTGCGGAGTGAGTTTCGTTTTCCATTGATCACGTTTCTTTGAGAAGCCCTCTTTCCTTTCATCCTTTTCAACGCGCACTGCCCTGCTATGCAACTTTCGGCGAGTATAATACTCCTGAGCTAACTCTGTTGCCTTATTTAGCTGTGCATCACCTAGTTTGTCTTGCAGGCAAAGCTGCCCCGCCACGGTGTTCTAGTGGCTAAGGTACTCGGCTGCTGACCCGCAGGTCGGGGGCACAACCCCCGGCTGCATTTACGGTGGAGGCGGAAATGTAGGCCCGTGTGCTCAGATTTGGGTGCACGTTTAAAAACGCTAGGTGGTCGAAATTTCCGGAGCCCTCCACTACGGCGTCTCTCATAATCATATGGTGGTTATGGGACGTTAAACCCCACATATCAATCAATCTGCAGCCAAAGCTTGACATCCTCCTCGATGCAGCAGTGGAATTGCTGGAATTCAATGCATTCTACCAATTTATCGCGATCATTATGAACACCTTCGCCCTTCAGCCATTCGATTAAATCGGCTTTAAGACGAAACGTGTGACTCATTCCCCTTTTTAGCACGCTGGTGCCTTTGCCTGAGAGCCTCGGGTGACAACTTATAACGTTTCAAGAGCACTTCCTTAACCTCGTCATAGCTCTCAAACGCTTCCCTCGACAAGCACGTTATCAAGGCGGACACTTCGCCGGGAAGAAGAGCTAACAGGTTCGGCGCCTAAAGAGACCGCTACAAAGCATTTTGCTCACAGACGTGTTTAAACCTGACGGGATACTTCGCCATGTCCTCGCCCAGTACGAACGGTGGCAATTGGTCCGAATTCTATAACCGCTAACCTGAACTGTCGCAGAAGTTACGCTAGGCGCCTGCGAACACTATAGAATTGCCAATTCTATTCGTTTCAACTCGAGGCACTCCTGTCTCTCGGCCTCCTCACGCTCGCGACGGTCGCGCCTTTCAGCTTCTTCACGTTCGCGAACTTCTCACCTTTCAGCTTCGCGTTCGCGAACTTCTACTCGCCTTACAGCCTCCTCGCGGCGTGCTTTAATATCCGCCCAGGCCTCATCGACTTCCTCAGCCGATATTCCTTCATCCTTCATGACCTCAAGGATCGCTTGCTTCCGTTTCGCAAGGCCCAAGTAAGGCCAAGTTCCTCACAAATTTTGATGAGTTCCTTCACTTTATAAGGTTCCCTATCGTTCACACTATCCTCTTGCTGTTTGCCCCTGTTAAGAACCTACTTGCCGTACCCACTATAAGTCTACCAACAAGACGCGCAAGCAATTCTTTACAATGCCGTGTTTCCACCCTCCGCACTAATTACCTTGGTTTTAAAGTGCTCTGACTTGGCTTGAAACGATCAATTCTCACTCTAATGGTTCACACAGCCCTTCTCTAAACTACTATAACCTGTGATAGAGTAGTCTGGTGAACTGAGGGGAAAACATCAGGCACTTACCGCATCGATGTCGCTGACGCCGGCCGATCCCGCAGCTGCTATCCTACTGTTACGAAGGCGCGACGCGAACACGGTCCCGAAGGCGCCACTGCTTCGATCTCCACCGCCAAGGTCACCAACCGTTTGGTAGCATGTGTTACTCAGCTCGCGACTGCTTCTGCGCAGAGCTGATGGACGAGCGGACGAGACGACGGTGAGTTAACGCAAGGTTTATGTACAGCATAGAAATAAAGGCGTTACATATTCGGCACTGGGGCCCACAGCTTAAGGACTCGAAGAGCCGAGATGTCTTCTTTCACGCATACGTCGACTTCTCTCTGACACACAGATCAACTGCTGGCGACGCGCGGCTTGATTTTTTATAGGCGCCGGGTGGATCTTTCGCGTCACCAACGTCCAACAAGAAGCGCCGCTGGCCGTAATGTCAGAACCCTCCAATGGGGACCAGCCACTGGGCTGCGTCATGATCATCCAATCCGGAGCTGCTGCGCTTGGTTGCACCCAAGGACGGGTTATGTTGCCACGCATTGCGTAAGACTCGCCAGACTGGAAGGCGCCGATTGCTTCATCGGGCTCGTGGGCTGAGGGAGATCGCTGAGCGTTGCGGAAGACAGACCGGCGCCGCCGCTTGATGACGTCGTTGAGTTGATCGCACCAGGCGGGCTCGATCGCTGGCCTTGACACAGATTGCCTTTGCAGTGGCATTGACGTTTGGTGTGGACTCCCAGGCGTAACAATACACACAAGTCTGTACCAATGTGTATGCACTCCAGACTCGCTTGCTGGATTCCGTCCCGACAGCTTGTGCCCTCGCGATCTCCGACGACAGCGCAGCTCTGGCCGACTGGGTTGGTCCTACGCCACCTCCTGCCGCCGGTCCCCTACGACGACGACAGCGTAGCTCTGGCAGACTGGATTAGCCCTATGCCATCTCCTGTTGCCGACAAGAGCTCTCGCCAGTGTTGCCCTGTCCTCGGACTTCTGTGACAATGTTTCATCTTTCCTATCTTCTCTTTCCTTTCGTCGTCGCTCGCTGTCCCTGGGCATTTCTTTATATATATATATATATATATATATATATATATATATATATATATATATATATATATATATATATATATTATGAAGTCTTGGTTTGGAAGACCTTTATTAGGCCCGAGGAACCGGCAGCCGACAGTGGAGATGCACGAACCAAGATGATGATGATACGTGACAACGATGAGGATTCATAAGCAATACATGATAATGATGATAATGTACAGATGAAGAGGATTGGTATACTAAATGCCCACACTGATTCCCCCCCCCCCCCGTGAGAGCGGCCAGCCTGGCCGCGGCAAGTCAAGGGGACAAAGAACGTCGCATGAAGGGCTTCATACGGGAGACATGGACGACTTCAGTAGTTCGATAACGGCGATCTGCTGGGGCTGCAAGTGGCGTCACGCGATAATTTACTGGTGAAGTTTCTTCAACAATTGTGTACGGCCCGATAAATCGTGGCTGGAACTTGTCGCACAAACCAGGTGTGCGAATAGGCGTCAAAAGGAGCACTTCGTCTCCAGGTTGAAAGGATACAGCACGATGCGATTCATCATAAACCAGCTTTCTGTCTTGTTGTCGGGCTTCAGTGTTTATACGAGCACGTTGGCGGCTCTCTGCGAGCCGCAAAACGTATTCCTTTGAAGAGGATGGAGATGAATCCGCATGGCAGGTAAAGAAGGAGACGTCCAGCAAAGAAGTAGGGGAGCGTCCATAAACTAGGTAAAATGGTGAGTAGCCGGTTGTCCGCTGAATAGCCGTATTGTAGGCGAAAGTGACGAATGGTAGAACTACATCCCAGTTCTTGTGGTCTGGTTGAATGTAGGCGGCGATCATGTCAGCAAGAGTGCGGTGGAATCGCTCAGTGAGGCCGCTAGTTTGGGGATGATAACTAGAGGCAGTCTTGTGAGTTGTGCCAGAGGCGCGAAGAAGTTCGTTCACTAGTTGTGAAAGGAAGGCCCTTCCACGGTCGCTGAGCAATACACGTGGAGCACCATGACGCAGTATAATGGCTCGGAGGATGAAGCCGGCAATTTCAGAAGCTGGACCGGTAGTGACAGATTCCGTCTCGGCGTAGCGCGTCAAATGGTCAATGGCTGTTACTATCCATCGGTTTCCAGCAGCACTGACTGGAAGGGGGCCATAAAGATCGATGCCTACAACTTCGAATGGTGTGGCTGGGCATGGAAGAGGCTGTAGTGTACCGGCTGGAGCAGATGTGGGTAGTTTTCTACATTGGCAGATACTGCAGGACCCAACGTACCGAGCTACACTAGTGGTAATACCTGGCCAATAAAACCGACTTCGAAGGCGATCATAGGTTTTGTGGTAACCAAGGTGACCAGCCGTCGGATGGTCATGAAGTGCTCTGAGGACTTCGGACCGAAGCGATCAGGGTAGAACGGGAACCCAGCGCTGACCGTCAGGATGGTAAATTTTGCGGTACAGCACCGAGTTGTCCAGCTTAAACTGCGAGAGTTGGCGACGGAGCCTCGCATTAGGTGGACGGGAACTGCCAGTGAGGTAGCCTATAATACGTCGAAGGTATGGGTCAGCCAGCTGTCGAGAAGAAAAATCGTGCGGGTCATCCGAAGGCAGCTGGTCCATAGAGGCGAGAGAGGAAACCGCCGTAGACGTGGGCTCCGAGGGCGTGTTGTGCGAATTGATTGCGGAAACCCCGAGTGGAGTCGCTGGTAGTGGGCAGCGAGAAAGAGCGTCGGCGTCACTATGTTTCCTGCCACACTTGTATACGATGGCAAAATCATACTCTTGTAGGCGTAGAATCCAGCGGCCTAGGCGTCCCGACAAGTTCTTGAGTGTCGAAAGCCAACATAGAGCGTGGTGGTCGGTCACAATTGTGAAATGGCGGCCGTGAAGATAGGGACGAAATTTCTGCACTGACCAAACGACGGCGAGGCACTCCTTCTCGGTGATCGTGTAGTTCCTCTCGGCTGCGGAGAGGACGCGGCTGGCGTACGCAACGACTCGCTCTCGCGAAGAGTGGTCGCGCTGGAGGAGGACGGCTCCTAAACCGTGGCCGCTAGCGTCCGTATGGAGGAAGGTCGGTGCACCATCGTGAAAATGAGAAAGTACGGGATCGGTCGTGAGGGCACTATTCAACCTGTCGAAAGCCGATTCACATTCCTGAGACCACTGAAAGGGCGTACCAGAAGCAAGTAGCTTATGGAGTGGTGCGGCTATGGAGGCAAAGTTTTGTATGAATCGCCGAAAGTAAGAGGCGAGACCAAGGAAACTTCGCAAATCTTTCGGCTTTTCAGGGCGAGGGAAGCGAAGCACCGCAGCAGTTTTCTCAGGGTCTGGACGAATTCCGTCCTTGCTCACAACATGACCAAGGACCTTGATAGATCTGCTGGCGAAATGGCACTTCTTGGTGTTAATTTGAAGACCAGCGCCCGCAAGGCAAGTCAGGATCTCGTCCAAGCGTTGCAGATGTTGAGGAAACGTCGACGAAAAGACAACAATGTCATCGAGGTAACATAGGCAAGTCTTCCATTTCAGGCCACGCAGCACGGTGTCAATCAAGCGCTCAAAAGTTGCGGGCGCATTGTATAGACCAAACGGCATAACATTGAATTCGTATAGGCCGTCCGGGGTTGCAAACGCCGTTTTTTCTTTGTCATCTTCGTGCATGGGGATTTGCCAATAGCCGGAACGCAAGTCGAGGCTTGAAAAGAATTCAGCACCTTGTAAGAATTTGAGGGCGTCGTCGATACGTGGCATGGGGTATACGTCCTTCCTAGTGATCTTATTGAGTGCTCGGTAATCGACGCAAAATCGTACGGAATCGTCTTTTTTACGCACCAGAACCACTGGAGACGACCAAGGACTGGTTGAGGGTCGGATTATCTCCCGTTGCAGCATATCGTCTACGTTTTCCTCAATGATTTTCCGTTCGGCTAGGGAGACGCGGTAAGGACGACGATGCACAATGGATGTTCCGTCGGTCTGAATACGATGTGCTGTAGCAGTTGTCTGACCCAGGCTGGATGAATAAATGTCAAAAGAGTTTGCATGCTTTTGCAACAAATCAAGCAGCTGCTGCTTCTGTAAGTCTGTCAAGTCCTTGTTGATGGCTGCTGTAAAGGCCGAGGAAGCAGTATGATCTCCAAGATGGCCTTTAGGGGAGGCAGGGGTAAGAGGCACGACGCACACAGGCTCCAGATCGGCAACGCAGGCGACAGTAGTGCCCCGCGGCAGTAAAATTTTATCTGGTGTGGTGTTCGTAGCAGCGAGGACAGCTGATCCATTGTTGAAGCGAGCCACACCTGATGCGAGAGCTATGCCTTTATTGAGGCAACGGGGCGATGGAGTGACCAAAATGTCACCAGAGTCAACGTCGTTGGACAAAACGTGACTAATTGATGTTCATTTGGGGGTAACTCGATGTCTACAGCAGCGACGAGTCGAAGTGGCCTGTAGGTTTCGTCACTAAGCAAGTGGTTTGTGTCAGTAAGATGGACGACACGTTGTGCACAACAAATCGCCGCGGAAGCAGATGAAAGAAAGTCCCAGCCTAAAATGAGTTCGTGGGAGCACGGGGATAGCAAAGCGAATTGTATATAATGAAGAATGTCGTCGATTAGCACACGGGCAGTACAGAAAGCGGAAGGGCGAATCATTGTTCCCAGGGCTGTAACCAGTGTTGGTCCATCATAAGGCGTCGTGACTTTTCGAAGACGGGTACACAAATCAGCACGAATAATAGAAAACCCAGCCCCAGTGTCCACCAAAGCATCAACGTCCACTCCCTCAACTGAGACTGCAATCATATTGTAAGGGCGCGCTGGAGGAATTGGAGTACTGTGTTGGAATGCAGTTTGTCCTCCAAAAACTGCATCGCTTAGTTTTCCGGACGACGATCAGAAGCGAGGGAAGCAGGCTGAAGAGGAGAAGAGGAGCGACGGTAGGGCGATGGTGAACGGCGTCTGGTTGATCGATGACTACTTCGCAGTTCACCGGATGCTGGCAAAGATGGAGACCAACGCGGCGGTGACGAATAACGACGGCCCTGGTACAAGGCTCCTGCGGTATAGTCTCATTCGCGTATGTCGTACCCTCGGCGCTCATCTTGCTGGCGCTTGTGGCAAAAGCGTGAAATGTGACCACGATAGCCACAATAATAGCACGTAGGGCGAGTCGATCAATAAGAAGGGTAGTAGCTTGTGTTAGATGCACCGGGAGAGAGAGCAGTGAGAGGGACAGATGATGGCTCAGGCGGTGGTGATGGAAGGCTCGTGGGAAAGCTTCTGGGAGGTACGGCAGCAACCGACGCGTACGTTGGTGGCGGCGGCGTCGAGCTGACGGTGCCTGATGGTGCGGCGACGGCATGCGAGAACGATGGGAGAGTACGAGCGACAGTGGGCTGCAGGTGGGCCATGTGGGTCATGGACGTGAGCTCCTCCCTGATGACATCCCGCAATGACGTTGAAGAAGACTGCATGGGACACACTGAAGGTAGTGTGAATCCCATTGATTCTAATTCTTCGCGTATAATCACTCTTATTGTGTCTCGTAGGTTTGGATCTGCCGTAATACGGGCCGCGTCACTGTCCGGTTGTAGGCGCATAGACTCGAGTTCTTCGAGGCGCTGACAGGTTGTCGCAACGTCAGCAACAGTAGCTGGATTATGGATTGCAAGGACATTGAATGCGACGGGTGCAATCCCCTTAAGAAGCTGGCGTACCTTGTCTGACTCTGTCATTGGGGTTTCAACCCGGCGGCAAAGTGAAAGGACATCCTCGATGTAGGATGTATACGACTCGCCGATGTGCTGTTTCCGAGCCGCGAGAGCTTTCTTTGCGAGAGCCGAACGAACAGTCGGTGTGCCAAAGACATGCCGAAGCTGATCTTTGAAGGCGGACCAGTCGGGGATGTCGATGTAGTGATTGAGGAACCACGTCTTCGCGACACCCGTGAGGTAGAATGACACGTATGCGAGTTTGTAGGTGTTATCCCACCGGTTAGCAGCGCCGACACGTTCGAAATCGTCCAGCCATTCCTCTACATCTTCCCCGCGCATACCGGCGAAGGGATGGGGCTCACGCTGGGGGCTGTTAATGACGTGAAAAGGCGCGGCACGTGGTGGCGGAGTAGGAACGGCTGCAGCACCGACCTCTTCTTGGTGCGACATATTTCCGGACACCTGGCCCAAGCGGCGACCTGAACGTAGCTCCAGGGGGTAGAGTGGTCGAGAGGATGACGAGGGATCTAACAGCACGCTCCACCACGTATGAAGTCTTGGTTTGGAAGACCTTTATTAGGCTCAAGGAACCGGCAGCCGACAGCGAAGATGCACGAACCAAGATGATGATGATACGTGACAACGATGAGGATGCATAAGCAATACATGATAATGATGATAATGTACAGATGAAGAGGATTGGTATACTAAATGCCCACAATATATATATATATATATATATATATATATATATATACCTTTAATCCTGCCCTTTTAATTCCTCCTTACCCCCATCCCTTGTGAGCTACTGTTGAGGTGTCGCACCAGATGCAGACAGTTATGGGGCTCCCTTTTCTCTTATTTTCCCTTTTATAACCACAATCTCACTCTAGGCAGGTAGCAGATGAATGGCCGGCGAGCTCACATATTGCAGAAGATTGCCGAGAGCATGAACAGGACTATTTCACTAGTCACCAAGATGAATGGCTGCTGTACTTCAGTTTTTTAGGCAGGCATGCATAATTTTACAATGTGCAACCTATCAATATTTGAGAACTTCAGGACACAAAAACCATCAAACTAAAAGCAAGGAACCCTGCATTTCGTCCACACTGTACTTATTATCCCCAGGCCCCTGCACGTTTTTTCTACAGACATATAGAGAAATATAGCAAGAACAGACTAAGTAAAAAGGTATTACAAGTAAAATGTGTTGAAGTTAGAAAGCATATATAGACATTTGAAAGCATATATACTAACAGAAACATGAGGGAAAGATGTAACGGGTACCTTAATGAAGTCACGGACCATAAGCACGTGGCTAATTGTTAACATTGAACCATATACCAGTGCTGCGGGTGTCGTCCAACTAGGACGCTCGGAACAAACGAATTCCAAAGAAGTGAAGACTAAAGCTCACACAAAATGATTGGCGATGCTTCAGTTGACCCAGCTAATTGTATAAATTTTGTAGTAAAAGGGTCCGCACAATAACCTCCAGACCGAACTAAAGGAGCACAAAGTTCAGCCATGTATAGCTGAAATGAAAAAGCCTTGCCCAAGAAGTGCCAAATGCACATGTACACTTAGAATGGAGCCTTCTTTCTATGCAGATAGATGAATTTGTGCCAAGTTGCCCAGCTTTTCATGCAGTTTGATGCAAACCAGCATCAATATGCCACTGCAGTGCACAATATGAACGGATGACTATCATGGCTTAAAACATGCGCATAGGTCTATCAATTGCACTGCAGTCACTTATGGTCGGGAAATGTGAGCATGATGGTGAAACATTGTACCAAATGGTAAGATTGTGCAATAAAATCCACAATATGGGTCAATTGTATTTGAGATAATCGTTAAAAACACTAGACTCACTGTATGGCTACTGGACAGCATATCATTTCGAAGCACAATAGGTCCCGTACACCTTGGGACTATCTTTCAAGCAGCTCTTTACACTAACATGTAGCAGATTACTGAGGTAGATGCGTTGAACAGCAGTTCAAGGGAAGCTGGGAGCCAAAGGTGGATCCAGATATCACTGGCATGTCTTGTGGAAGCAACACGAGATGCAGTCTGTAGCCCACTCTTCATCCACTGGTGGTCACAGTGGAGTGATGATGAGCAGCAACGCCTAAGAGAATCCCCACATGGAGTGAAGATTGAAGGGCAGGTCACAGCGATGGGTTTCCTTGTACTACTATGCATTCCCCAGAAGGCAAGCTAGAGGCAGAAACCAGGAAGCAAATCCTTGTGCATGGAGAGACACCATGGCCACAGGACATGGGTATTCAGAATATTGCTTGCCCATCCAAGAGGTACAGGCCAGAAGTGGTAGGCAATACGGTTTTGGTAAGCAAGAGACAGGAAACAGGAGGTGAATACTTTTGGGTGCAGCGACACCATCACCGCAGGACCGAGGTATCTAGAGGATTGCCTTGGTCAACCAAGAGACAGAGGCCGGACGTGGAAGGCAATGCGGGTTCGGCAAGCAAAAGGCAGAAACTAGGAAGCGTATCCTTGTGGGTGCAGACACACCATGGCCGCAGGACACAGGTATCCAGACGGTTGTCTTGCCCATCCAAGAGGCACATGCCAGACGTGAAAGGCAATGCGGGTTTGGACATAGCATCCACTGGATGGGATCAAAGGTCGAAAAGCTGTAAGAACACGAAGATTTCACGATCTCTTTCAGATAAACAGGTTACGCACAGCAACGACAGTTCATGAGAGGACAAAATATTTGAAAATTCTGAATTATAGCTTTGCCTAGTAATAGACAATAGAACAATTTTTTTTATTCTACAACTGGCAGAACATTGTACACAATATTTAAAGGTTGTGGATTTTAATTTCTTCGCAAAAGCCTGATTTTTTTATTTATTTTTAATTTACACCATAATTACTACATTATAGAGAAAGACTATAACCCCTATGTTTTCCTTCAGCTAACTGATTTATTTATTAGCGCCTAACAAAAAGATGAGCCCCTGAAAAATTTTCCTTTGGTCATAGCGAGGGCCTCAACAGGCAGAGTTCATATCTTAAGCTGGCATACGAGGGTTTATTGTTCAGTAGCAGTATTGTGCAAAGGTCATGTGCCACACTAAAGAAAAGTTTCTCACTCGCCACCTTCGCTACAGGGGGTGCTGGCTAATATTCCTAGATACAGTCAAACAATTTTACAAGAGGCATGCTCCGGACAGCAATTCTTGTCTTTTATATGAGATGTCTTTTAAAAGCAGTGTACCTCGTCTGGGTTTTCTTATCGACCCGTATTTTACTTTAAGTACACTGGTGTTTTTTATACCCATTTGTCTGTTACATCAGTGTCTCTTGTAAAGGGGCTGGCCAGTGTTAAAGATACAAAGATATTAAACATGGTGGGCAGGGATGTGCCCATCATCCCAGCTTGCAATGAAAAGCACCACAGGCGTAACCTGAAGGTTGCCGGCTAATAAAATGGGCGATTTTTTGTCCACTGACTCCTTTATTTTATCCACTGACCGTATTAAACTACAATTGAGAGCATATAATATCCCTTATACTTTCTTTTGCTTTATTGACTGTTAGAATCATTTGGCAAGGTCACATAGCAACATGTTCGAGGAAGACACCAAAGACGAAGCCAGATGTTTATTCAGGCCAGGAACCGTAACATTTGAAAGGCTTTGAAAGCTCTTGCAAATTACACAATATCTTTGCAACTTGCACAATATCAATAGCAGAAAAGCAGCTTCGTAGTGGAGTTTTTGTCCTTCAAGCATATAGCGGTCTCCAAGGGAGCTATTTTCAATTTGTACAGCTATTGTACATGTCTGCTTAGGCGTAGCACATTTCGTTACTCGAAAAAGAAGCAAGCCCTGACGTCATGGCACTCTTCACCACGTCAATACACCGAAACCACCAGCACATCCTCCGCATAAGTAGAATTGAATTGAAGGGCTGAAATGTACGGTAACAGGACTCTTAACTTGACAAGTCTGAACTTGTGAATGAAAGTTTCGAGGTGTTTGGAGAACGATGCAGGAAATGCATAGTGAATTTCAAGATGCATGTTGAGGGCAACTGTGTTAAACCTAATGCAAGAGCTAACGTGATTAGAGTTAATGCACGGCCTCCAAGAAGTGTGTTCAAAAGCAGATCTCTGATGGCAGCATTTGTTGCAGTGAAACGTTGCAATTAAAAAGACCGGAAACAGGGTATGTACTGCTTGCTGAGCTCCAGAGAATCAGTGGAGGCCGAAGTAGACAGTCCACAATGTGGACACATCGAGAATGGTGTCCCACGTGCACTGAATCTATTTGAGCCCAATCAGGCGGTCGAAGTGTCAGTTAAACTTATTTCAGATTAGAAGTAGTCTTAAGTTCTACACGTGAAACACTAAGTGGAACTGTAGTGGCGAGCATATTCACTTGTAGAAGTCATATTGACAGGTCGAAAGTGTCATTTTTACAGGACTTGATCACTGTACACTGTAGTGTAGTTGCTGGAAGCAAAAGCAGTGTTGCTGAAATAAGAAGTGCAGGAAGCGGAGGAGTTCGTCTGAAGAATAAAGTAACTAGACTGTCTGTTAAGAGACTATTGAATCAGTCGATAAACATTAAAGGTCTTCAAATAGGCATGGATGCATCACTTGTAAGTCATTCTAATGCTGCGGAAAATCCCCGTAAGTCAGGTGACTTACACCAACCGACTGTTTGTTAAATGGTGGGAACATGGTAAAATTTACCTGGCAAGGCCCTGTGAACAGGAAGATCGCCTGGTTCACATCAGGACTGCATACGCCTTGATAGAATCAAGAGAAGCCAGAAAGGCCAGTTTCAATGATTATATTTTGATTTTTATAGGCTTTCAATCTGTGACAAGCTACGGCAGCCGACTTTCAGGCAGCCTTTGCAGAGTAGAAATTTTGTACGGAGCACTGTATAGGTATACACATATTAAATGTTTCATGGCTTTTTTTCCTTTTTTTTCTGACAAAAAAAAACTGAACTGATGTAGCTAGTGGATGCTAGGGTCAGAGTTGATGGGTTGGCTTACAGTTTTAACATGTTAACAATTCATTGAAGATTGAAAATAATGACTCAGAACCATAGTAAGTCAATAATACTGGTAGCAAGCACAACTACCCCTAATATTCCAGTGGTATGGCTTTCCTAGGTCATCATCATCATCATCAGCCTGACTACGTCCTCTGCAGGACAAAGGCCTCTCCCATGTTCCACCAGTCAACTCGGTCCAGCTTGCTGCTGCCAATTTATACTCAGAATCATCATAATCTCATCTGCCCACCTAACCTTCTGCCTCCCCCTAACCTGTTTGCCTTCTCTGGGAATCTAGCGGTTGTCCTATATACGCACTACATGCCCGGCTTATGTCCATTTCCTCTTCTTGATTTCAACTATGTTATCCTTAACCCCCGTTTGTTCCCTTATCCACTCTGCTCTCTTTTTGTCTTTTAAGGTTACACCTACCATTTTTCTGTCCATTGCTCGCTGAGTCGTCCTCAATTTAAGCTGAACCCTCTTAGTAAGTCTCCAGGTTTCTGCTCCATAGCTAAGTACCGGCAAGATACAACTGTTATATACCTTCCTCTTGAGGGATAGTGGCAATCTACCTGTCATAATTTGAGAGTGCTTGCCGAATGTGCTCCTCCCCATTCTTATTCTTCTAGTTACTTCAATCTCGTGGTTCGGCTCTGCGGTTATTACCTGCCCTAAGTAGACATAGTATTGTACAACTTGAAGTGCACTATTACCTATCTCGAAGCGCTGCTCTTATCCGAGGTTGTTCTACATTACTTTCATTTTCTGCAGATTAATTTTAAGACCCACCTTTCTGCTCTTCTTGTCTAACTCCGTAATTATGAGTTGCAATACATCTCCTGAGTTACTCAGCAATGCAATGTCATCGGCGAAGCACAGGTTACTAAGGTATTCTCCATTGTCTCTTATCCCCAACTGTTCGCATTCTAGGCTTCTGAAAACCTCCTGTGAGCACGCGGTAAATAGCATTGGGGAGATTGTGTCCCCCTGCCTTACACCCTTCTTGATTGGTATTCTGTTGCTTTCTCTATGAAGCACTATGGTAGCAGTTGATCCCCTGTTGATTTCTTCCAGGATGTTTATATATACTTCATCGACGCCCAGTTTCCGGAGTGTCTGCATGACTGCTGATATTTCTACTGAATCGAACGCCTTCTGGTAATCTATGAAGGCTATGTATAGTGGTTGACTATATTCTGAGCATTTCTCTATAACCTGATTGATAGTATGAATGTGGTCGATTGTTGAGTAGCCTGTTCAAACTCCTGCTTGTTCCTTTGGTTGATTGAATACTAATGTTTTCTTAACTCTGTTGGCAATTACCTTTATAAATATCTTGTATACTATGGAGAGCAAGCTGATCGGCCGGTAATTCTTCAAGACTTTGTCACCTCCTTTCTTGTGTATTAGGGTGATGTTAGCATTCTTCCAAGACTCTGGTACTCTTCCCATCAGGAGACACCTCGTAAACAGGGTGGCTAGTTTTTCTAACACAATCTGTCCTCCATCTTTCAGCAGATCTGATGTTACCTGATCCTCACCAGCAGCTCTGTCTCTTTGCATGCTCTCCGAGGCTTTTCTGACATCTGTCATTACTGGGGGGGGGGGGGGGGGGGGGGGTATGTCATCTGGGTTGCTGCTAGTTCTTATAGTATTAAGGTCGTGGTTGTCCCGGCTACTGTACAGATCTTTGTAAAACTCCGCCATTTTAGCTATCCTATTCATATTGGTAGTTATTTTGCCTTCTTTGTGCCTTAGTGCATATTTCAGTTTTTGCCTATCCCAAGTTTCCTCTTCCCTGCTTTCACGCTTCCTCCATTTTTCAGAGCGTGTTCAATTCTCTCCTTGTTATACCTTCTTACATTGGATATCTTATGCTTATTAATCAACTTCAAAAGCTCTGCCAGTTCTATTTTGTCTGTTGTACTTGAGACTTTCATGCTTTGACGCTTCTTAATGATATTCTTTGTTTCCTGGGAAAGCTTGCCAGTGTCCTGTCTAACTACCGTGCCTCCAACTTCCACTTCACCTAACGCAATTATACTCGTCAGATTATCATTCATTGTATCTACGCTAAGGTTGGTGTCCTCAATAAGATCAGTGTACCTGTTCTGAAGCAAGACTCTGAGTTCCTGTACTTTCCCTCTCAGTGCTAGCTCATTGGTTGGCTTCTTGCGCATCAGTTTCTGTCGTTCCTTCTTCAAGTCTTGGCGAATTCAAGACCATACCATTCTATGGTCACTGCATCGTACTTTGCCAATCACTTTCACGTCTTGCACGATGTCTGGGTGTGCACTCATTATAAAGTCTATTTTGTTGTTGTTTTCGCCATTAAAGCTCCTCCATGTCCACTTACGGTTTTCTCGTTTTCGGTAGAAGGTATTCAAAATCCGTAAATTATTGCGTTCTGCGAGCTCTACTCTCCCCTGGAGTAGCTCTCCCCTGGCATTTCTAGTACAGATGCCATAATCTCCTACTGCCTGGTCTCCAGCCTACTTCTTCCCTATCTTTGCATTAAAGTCTCTCATCAGTATAGTATACTTTGTTTTTACCTTACTCATTGCCGATTCCGCATCTGCATAAAGCGTTCAACTGAAGCGTCATCATGGCTAGATGTAGGCGCGCAAGCCTGTACCACCTTCATCTAGCATCTCTTATTGAGTTTAATTACAATACCTCCCACCCTTTCATTAATGCTATAGTATTCCTCTATATTGCCAGCTATGTTTCTGTGAATGAGGAACCCCACTCGCAGTTCTGTTCTTTCAGCCAAGCCCCGATAGCAAAGCACGTGCCCATTCTGTAGAGGAGGACAGATGAGGCCTTATAGGCCCCATATGTCTTCCTAACCTCACTGAGCCCTATTATATCCCCTTTAAAACTCTCTATCTCCTCGAATAGTACAGCTAGACTTGCCTCACTAGATAAGGTTCTAGCTTTACACGTTGCCAAGTTCAGGTTCCCATGGCGGCTTTTCCGGAGCCCGAGATTCTTAGCACCCTCTGCCGCATTACAGATCTGACCACCGCCGTGGTCAGTTGCTTCGCTGCTACTGGGGACTGAGGGCCGTGAGTTAATTGACCTATGCATGTGGGAGGTAGATCTAGTAATATTTAAAATTTAATGTCAGAGCAAGAGGAAAACACTGTAGAATAACAGAAAGCTGGGCCAGTTGGTTAGAGTAACTAAAATATTTTAACACAGCGCACAACTCTGGTAAACACTGGACTGGTTATGCCAAAGGCACCTACAAGACTACTTTCTGCGAAAAGCACAAGATGAGAGAAAGTGAAGCGATATGGCTTCACTTTGTCTTTTGATGCCAATCAATATTCCAACTATATCGGTTATTTATCATGTTAAATGCACAGCTCCATGATGTGTTCGGGTAACGAGGCACATCCTTGCTCATTAGGAGTTGCAACTCGTAGCCCACGCAAAGTGGCACCAATGAATAAAGCACAGCGCAGTAAGCATTAAAATTTTTTTCTCGAACACTTTGGGGTAATGGTATTTCATAAACCATTGCAATCATGTCTGCCTGTTCCAATGAAGCTTTGGGTCCTTAGAAAGAGTGCCACTATGCGGCAACTCGTTGAGCGCGACTTCATAGGGGCATGAAGGTATAGTAAGAACACCTACAAAATTTCAAGGCTGCCACACTTCCAACATGCCTTCATTTTTAAATTCATGGCTAAAGTGACATAGGATGACCCATTGTATCACGGTGTTACTCCAGAAAAGCAGCCAAGTTGCATACGAATAGATGCAGTCATCTGTTCATTACATGTCTTTGGTATTTGAAGTATTTGAGACTAGAGTGGTAACAAATGGGAAGAAAGATTAACAGAGAATATCTTAGCAATTTACAGTTTGCAGACAACACTGCAAACTCGAACACTGATGGCAGCTAAGTGCAAAAGATGACTGAAGACAAAACGAAAAAGCATCAAGGTAGGAACGAAGCAGGGAGGCACATTTTGATTTCACAAGTCTCTTCAACATGGGCAGCAGTTAGCCTTGGCCTCGACAGAGTGAACGGCTTTGACGGTGAGAGTGAAAATACCATTGCACATTGTAGCCTCGTGCAGCACTTGCTATTCTCGCCATTTCACAATGCTTTGCCAGTCAGATATTCTATTCGCTGTGTTAGTTATCTTACTCACGGCAGACTATAGAATGATGATTTGATATGTGGGGTTTAACGTCACAAAACCACCATATGATTATGAGAGACGCCGTAGTGGAAGGCTCCGGAAATTTTGACCACCTGGGGTTCTTTAACGTGCCCCCAAATCTGAGCATACGGGCCTACAACATTTCCGCCTCCATCGGAAATGCAGCCGCCGTAGCCGGGATTCGAACCCGCGATTTGCGGGTCAGCAGCCGAGTACCTTAGTTAATAGACGAGCGCGACGGAGCCAGACTATAGAATGCCGACCATTGATGGAGGAACTTTGAGCTGTACTCTATAGCACCGAAGAAGCCCTCCTGGCCAGTAACTGCAGAGTTTATTTTTGTACTAGCTTCCGACCAGAAGAGCGTATTAAGGCCAAACTCATCCGTGACCAAGTCTATTAAATGCATGCCTTTACAGAGACCAGAACAAGGAGCGCAAAAAAAAGCTGACAGAATTAGAGACATTCAGTGCCCTGTCTGTCCATTTATCACTGTCACTTGCCCAATACTGTCGTTTCCCTCATTAATGATTTACTAAATAGCCTTGTTAGGTGCTTGCGGGTATAAACTGGCAGCAGCAAGTACAGAAAGAAGTTGACTGGCAAAACATGGTAGAGGTCTTCGTCCTTAAAGGGGCATATTCAAGCTGATGATGAATTCCCCTGCTGACCCGCAGATCCCGGGATCGAATCCCGGCTGCGGCGGCGGCATTTTTGATGGAAGCGAAAATACTGTAGGCCTGTGTGCTCAGACTTGGATGCCCGTTAAATAACCCCCCAGATGGTCCAAATTTCCGGAGCCCTCCACTACGGCGTCTCTCATAATCATATGGTAGTTTTGGGAAGTTAAGCCCCCCCTATCAATCAATCAGGCTGATGAATGTCAGGAGGCAAGCTTCACAACCCAGCTACTTGCCCTGTCTAGCCTTCGCAAGCGATATTGCTGCCCTGCATTCCCTTATATCAGAGGTAGAGCATCACTTATGTGATAAGCACGCATCACACACAATACACACACGTCTCAACTTGTGTGCAGAGGCACTTTATTTCTTAAGCTGTGCAGCAAAGCATCGACACATACATAGATGTACTAAGTGTGATAAGGATTCGTACAGGTTTTTATGGAGAAAATTCAAGGATATTTGGAGTTTAAAGGTCCTATAGTATTTCCAAGACCCTCTGCGATAGCCTAATTTTTCTTTCCGAGTCAAACATCTTGAAACAGGGCTCTCGAAACGTCTGACCATTTATTGCACAAAGAAAAATATAGATCACAATACAAATCTGCTTGTATTGCATGCAATAAAAAATAAATAAAGCTAGGTTTAGCAAATATCATATTGTATATTGTAAAATTTCAATGTAAAATAGATAAGAAGCTAAAACGTTAAAGAAACCTTTTCATTGCTGGTGCTGTGCTAGAGCATACACGTTTACAATCCTAATACCAGTCAGGGTCTAGCCACAGAACGTGGCCATCTGAATTCCTTGCATAGCGTTGCACAGAGTCTGAATCATGGCATTAAAATGACAGCGATTCCCTGAAAATGTGCGCTGCCGTAATTACAACAGGATTTGGTGCCAAGCATTCTGTCGAAGTTCTTAATATGTCTCAATCCATACCCAAAAGTTTCCTGCGAAACGAAAACATCTATCTTATGCAATCGAGCTAAGTGAATAACCTCAGCCTGTTTCGACACTCTAGTAATCCTACGACAATTAATGGTAGCTAAAGTAAGGGTAAGAGAAGCCATGATGAAACATAGAAAAAACCCAGAAACTAGAAAAGACAAGAAACAAAAGAAGGAAAAGGAAGCACATGGAAACTGCTAAAACTTTGTGTGTGTGCTTATTATGTCATTCTTTACGAAGTTTTTTTTTTAACCCTACAACTTTAAACCTGTAATACCTAATGAATTCAACTCTTTACATCAAAAAGTGAATTAGTTTAAAAAGCAAGGCACCATCCGACGTATGGCCTGTCCCCCTGGGTGGGTTGCGCCAAGCCGTTGAGGTACCAACCAACTTGACAGTACCAGCTGCTGGAAAGCTACGTAAAATATCACCTACAAATCAGAACCCCCTTCGGAGAAGGAATCCTCATTCGTGGACGGGTGCCATACATCAGACAGTAGTGAGTACTCAAAGCTGCCTGGACCACAGTTAGGGCAAGGGGAACTGTTGATCAACTCACTCTCAGAACTGTCCTTGCAGGTAGATGGAGAATATTCCATCCGAATACGTTGCTTCACATCCGGGAGGCTGTCCTCCGAGCCGCTGGGACCACCACCAGCCTCTCACCGGACCCGGAAAATCCCCGTGATCGGGGGACACGTCGCTTCTTCACTCGAAGCACCAGGGGCCAAATCCACAGGGTTCCCGTCGTCGTGCTTAGCAGGAGGCGCGTCGGCAGGCGAGGCTGGCGGCTGCTCGGTGGCACCAGCGACGGGGGGGGGGGGGGGGAGGAAATTTTCAGCTGATTTCGCCTCTCACTCGTCCCCTAGCTCCTGGAACCTGTTCGCTCATCCTCTGGCAGGGTAGAACTCTCAGTGATCGGCAGCAACACCGCTCACCGGCCTAGCTATGGGAAAAAGAAGCAGTTACAGGGAGGGCAGCCGACGAATGCGTCTGCGCCTTGCACGTTGAGGGGTTATGGTCGCAGCCGCAGCACATTTTCGCGCGCACCGGTAATATGGTAATATGGGCAATCGCAGGGAACTGTGGGATACAATGGCTTCCGGTTCGACACACCACGCGGGTTAGCAGCGGCACGCGCGCATTTTGTACCGTTCCGTTGAAAAAAAAACACCTTTCTGTGCGATGTCAGTGCTTTAGAAGTTTTTTTTTTCTTTTTGATAATCGTGACTGTGATGATGACAAGCTACGAAAGCCATGAACGGTGAGGAAACTGTTTTATTGCGCTAAAATGATCTGCAATGCTTTTATGCTGCTCAGGGGTACTGTCAGTTTGGATAGCAGATCAGTTGATAGAGAAAACAGTTTTCATTGTATGATACGTTACTGCAGATAACAGATTACTATTTTAAAGATCTCGGGGGATGGGGATGACTGTAGCAGTGTGCTAAGAGTTCATTTCGGGATCGCTGCTTCGGCCGACATTGTCGGTCGACCGGCATGAAGCGCAGCACTTATTGAGCGCATTGAGGTATCTTTTTTTTTCTCGCCTTCTGCGCGCTATAAGATGCATTTCTTACTCGAAGCCAGATGCTTATGTAAACGCTAACCTTGCTCAAGCTGCACGGCATGGCGGCTCATAAACAATACAGTCAGACAGACTGTGCCGAATAATCTAAACCTTGCGCTTGTTTAGCGCACTTCTTTTGTGTGCCGTCCTGCCGCACAGTTTGACCAAGATAAACGCAAATGCATTCGTCCAGCGCTTCGTGTAAACATACTCTTGGGTGAAGCTTTTGCCTTTGTTGTCATATATATGCGTGCAATGGCCGGCTCTGATCTCGTATTGCAGGTAGATTTCACCCGGGCATCCCCATCATATCTTTGCAAGGCGTGCCTGAGTTCATTTATTTCTCAATATAATATTCGCAGCGAAATCATGCGTAAGCTTTTTTTTAGTGTGGAATACAAACGTATCTGTGAATAAATTGTTTTCACACACTCTGGATTCGACGTTCCGTACTCAAAGGTTACCTGTCGCTGTGGCTCTTTTCACAGCCGCGGCCAAGCTCATTTTTCTTTCTTCGTTTCATGGCAATCGATTCGTGGGTTCGCCTTTCACGCTTGAGGTTGAGCAGCCAACGGCTGAACAACCGACCATGGTTTATCAGGAAGAAGACAAACGGGCGACCACGCGACCGAATCGCGAATAATCTGAGGCTTGCGGCGAAGCGGTTCATCGTCGTCTACTCTTGTCGAACCGGAAGCCTGTAGCAGACGGTGCATCCCACAATCCCCCGCTCTTTTACTGGTCACCTCAGCACACACGGCGGAGCAGTTCACTTGACCCCGTGGTGTTGATTGATATGTGGAGTTTAACGTCCCAAAACCACTATATGATTATGAGAGACGCCGTAGTGGGTGGCTCTGGAAATTTTGACCACCTGAGGTTCTTTGACGTGCACCCAAATGTGAGCACACGGGCCTTCAGCATTTTCGCCTCCATCGCAAATGCAGCCGCCATTCGATCCCGCGACCTGCGAGTCAGCAGTCGAGTACCTTAGCCACTAGACCACCGCGGCGGGGCTTGACCACGTGGCGTGTCAGGGCCGGAGGTGCCGCCGACAAATGCGCACAACGCCCTCGTACTCCCATTGAATCACAATTAATGTCCCTAACCTGAACGAGGTTCTGGCCAGCCGTCGCCATCTCTAAGCGCACGACACGGACGCCGTTAAAGCCAGGCACATGTTCGTGCGTTACATCCAAAACATTCCATATTTGCTCATCACCATTTGGATGGCATAGTCATTGGCATCTGCTGGGTAGCCAAGAACGCATACCCGCTTAGCCGGCCGAACAGCGCGGTACTCTAATCCTATCTTCGCTAAAGACGAGGATTGGGTCATCGAGAAATCGCCGACACGCCTCGTCCGTCCCAAAGGTCACCTCAGACTTCCCTAAGCCAAAATTATGTACATTCTTCAGCTCACTGAGCGTGAAGCGCTGCACCCTTGCATATGTCAGCACTGCCGACACCCTGAGACACGCGTCTAAAAAAGACCCGCGGCCTGACGTGGGCCACCATCACGGTAAACGTACCACGAGGCAGCCACATCCGTTACAATTAAGCTAGCCTAACCAGAAAAATCCTGAGGTAAAGACTAGCCTATACTGACGAAAAACGCTAGAAAAGGACAGAAAACCTCACCGAAAACCTGCGGTCCGAAGGCGCGCCGAGTCGCCGCACGAAAAGGCGAAGCAAAATCCTCACAAACGACACATGCAAACAAAGCACGCTAGTCGCGCGAAGAGCGGGCCATGGCGCGTCTGATCACGTCGAGAGCTGAATCAAGAATGTAGCTGGTCGACCCTGAAACACTAGATCAAAATCATTGATGACGAACGGCTGCAGAGCAGCGAGCACAGTGCCTATTTTGTTCCGCCTAAGATGCTTTAGCTGCATATGTTGTAACTTGTGTCTGTCTGAGTTTGTCGGTCGCGCCAATCTTTGAGGTCGCTGCAGGCGAGATCCATCCCCACGAGATGGCAGCCCGCGTTCATTAACAAAAAGGAGTCATTGTGCGGGAAATTCAAAGTGATAGTAGTGGTGGACCCTTCCCTTGTGATTGCAAATGAGCTGTTTTTTAAGCCATAGTTTTTGTTGACGCAGACTTTCTGTTTCTTAGATAGTGACTGCCCGCGGGTATACCCACACATTTACCCCGATCTGTTCAGTCCGCATTGCTCAAAATGTGACTCCGTCGCCTCCCTCTCTCATATACTATGGGACCAGAGAACACCTATGGGACTGCAGTGAGGATCCACCCCCGCCTGATCTCTTGACCACTCCCTCGTCCGAGGTGTGGGAAAGTGTACTCCGCGATACGAGCCCGGAAGTACAGCTGCGGGCCATACAACGAGCTGAGGAGGTGGCGGCCAGGCACGGCCTGACCGCCATTCCTCTGTGAATTTCTTATCATTTAAATATTGTTGGTTCTCTCTCTCTCTTGGACACAACAAACACGTAGAATATATCTTATATTCCCTTCTAAAGGAGTAGCTGAATGCTCACTCTTGTGATCTAGGCAAATCGCTCGCGCAGCAATACTGACGTCTCAGAAGAGGAGAATCAGCGGTGGTTGTCATGACGTCAAATCATATTTGTAGTGACGTAAGTGACCTCCGCCATCTCCAAAACGCATTTCGTGAACAAGGAAAGAACTAGCATGCCTGCAGTTACGAGCGTGCTGGTGTCCCTTGCAGAGACACTGAGTGCGTCCGTCTCTGAGTGCCTTCGAAAATACACTTGACGCGTCGTTCAGAGACGCTGTGCGTGTCCAACAGCGGCGCTGTCCCGTCCTGCATCTCGGCGCTCATAAAAGGCCGGCGCATCAAGCGGCTTCCTCGTCCACGTTCTGAATATACGTTGTAAATATAAACGCTTTGTTTCCTTCTCGCTGCCTTGCCACTGCCTCGACGTTACTGCAGCTGGCCATGGCGACTGTCAGCGCGTTTGCTTTGCTGGCGCTTGGTGGGGCACATGTGTACGAGAGCAGATGGAACTATGCGCGTCAAAGCCTTGTGCGCTCACTTGAGCAAGCCACCTATGCATCGACGTCACTGCCCGCTTCGGCACCGCGAAACCGAAAATGGTCCACATAAGTAGAGCAATATTAAATTATTTAGTCAAAATACCCGAATCTTGGTGAGTGCATCATGCTTCCTGGAGCTGAAGAAAACGCTTACAGCAAAAAACACCCATGCCACAAATTTGGTGGCACCACCCCTTTAAGCTTACAATTACATGGCGGGCGAGAAAACTGGCGTGTGATAATCGTAAAATGCACACCACCCTCACCAAGCCCCGTTTCTCTCACCAATTCGATGTAACTTCTTGCCAGAACATCAAGGCAATTATTCTTCAGGAGTGCCAGGAAAACAGCTTGATCCTTGTCTATGGTCCCCGCTTGCCCCGCCGCGGTGGTC
Organism: Rhipicephalus microplus; assembly: GCF_043290135.1. Classification (NCBI taxonomy): domain Eukaryota; kingdom Metazoa; phylum Arthropoda; class Arachnida; order Ixodida; family Ixodidae; genus Rhipicephalus; species Rhipicephalus microplus. The sequence goes on along the minus strand of NC_134704.1, from coordinate 4,661,966 downwards.
TAGTGGCTAAGGTACTCGGCTGCTGACCCGCAGGTCGCGGGTTCGATTCCCGGCTGCGGCGGCTGCATTTCCGATGGAGGCGGAAATGTTGTAGGCCCGTGTGCTCAGATTTGGGCGCACGTTATAGAACCCCAGGTGGTCGAAATTTCGGAGCCCTCCACTACGGCGTCTCTCATAATCATATAGTGGTTTTGGGACGTTAAACCCCACAAATCAATCAATGGTCCCCGCTTAGCGTTCCTGGGCCTTGGCACAGCATAATTTGTAGAACTGCAACTACACATGCATCATCGCCATCAAATTCAGGAGTCTCCCATAAAATAGTCCCGATATAATTACGAAGCACACAGTATGGGGCTGATAACTGCGGATGAGATGCTTCCGACCGCCTGGAACCCGGTTAATGCGCTCCGAAATCTAGGTTCAGTAATTAAGAGTAGGAAAAAATCCATTGAAAGGCACTTGCCTTCACGAAGTTTACAGTTGTCAGTAATTTTCACACTAACACTTGAACAGTCACTGAAGTTGGCTTGAGCAGCTATATTTGCTTATATTTTGCGAGCGCATTATTCATAGAAGTCGTTATACTAAAGGTTGACAATTGCGAGATCTGTATATTGGTGGCACTGCTGTCTACCTGCATGACAATGTGGCCCTCTTGGCCAGCTAGGAGTTGAACCCATGTTTTCAAATTTGGTAGCGCAGTGCAACACCTTAGCTTCTCAGTCACTGTGGTGGATACCAGCAGTGAAGATACATTGCGTACAGCACTAACAGATTCGTAACAAAAGTGCGTGTTATACTTAGGACTAAGTTGTCCTGTTTCACAGTAGTCAGTGCGGGTAACAACGCAATTTTGACTAAGGCCTACATCAGAGCCAACGCGATCTTAAGAGAACCGTAGGACAAGTAGGTGCACATTGCCGCTCGAAGTCCGGCCACCACTAGTAGGCAGACGTGCGGTGTTTCACTTCCTACATGTTTTATTTATCCCTGCTCTGGCATGGACGTCCACAGATTCTGTCGTTCTGGCTGGCGTCTTCTTCTCCCGCGCAGGCTCGAAGACGCGGATCAGCTGCTTGTTTGTTTCCCTGGACTCGTGGCTCACACCTATACCTAGGGGGATTGGCCTAGGAAGCGTAGTGCACTTTTTCTGTGAGCATTATAACTATGTGTAAAAATGAATTTTTATTATAATATGACTAATGTAAGGAAAACCACATGAAAAAAGAATAAACAAAAAATAGAAAAGTCAATTAAAAGAAATTCTGATATTTCAGGTGTTGTGATTACCACACAACTGCGTTTACTTCACGTCACCGTTTAGAATTTTTAAGATACCAAATAATAATTATTTGATAGAAGATCACAATTGGATACGTTTGGGTGTCTGAATATAATCGCAAACGGCATTGAAAGCATCCCTGTGGCAATGTCCCAAAACTGAGGCACCAAAGTTTAGAGCAGTTTCCACCTTCAATGTAACGTCTATTTTCAGAAATGGAATAACTAAAAGTCTTTTTCTAAGCATAGCGTATCGGTGACAATAAAAAAAATAGTGTTCAATTGATTCCATTTCTCCTCAGAATGCACAGACAGGTGATATCGTCTGACCAGCCCTGTGTGGGTAAAGGTTAAGGGGTGGGGGAGGGCACGACATCGAAATGTAGTATGTAAAACTGCAGTGGGGTCACCATGGAAACTTGAGTTGGTTATATTCTGTCCATATAGTTACTTTTTCTATCATATCAGTGCAGATTGCTGATTTTCGATATCTTATTGCTGTAATATATTCAACTTCTGGCACTAAGCATAAAAGTGGGCCATCAAGCGTGGTTCATGCTAAGGAATAAGCCAGTTCATTTAATCTTAATCCAAAGTGTCCTGGAACCAACAGTAACCTCAGGAGTCTCAACTGCGGTGGTACGAATTGCCCTATCGCGGCGTCTAAAGTGCGGACTCGGCCCTAACGTGCATGCGCGCGCAAGGACGTACAGCATAAATAGAGCATCATTATCTTGAATAAAGGATTCTTGTTCTGGCGCTTACTCGGTGTGGTACTGCTGCGAGGATGGGATTCAGCTGAAACACCCCCTGCTAGCGCGATGGGCAGCGGCACGCATCGGGCGGACGATGGCATCAAATTCCCCGGGGTTCGACGACACGGTGAGCAGCTGGAGCACGTACCGGATACGCCTAAAAGCTTATTTCGAGGGAAATGAAATCACCATTGCAAAGTGCCGCGCTCTCTTGGTGTTTTTGTTTAGTGATAATGTCGTCCGCCGCTTGCAAGATCGCCTTTCAACCGTGTCGGTCATCATCATCATCATCAGCCTACGTCCACTGCAGGACAAAGGCCTCTCCCATGTTCCGCCAGTTAACCCGGTATTGTGCTTGCTGCTGCCAATTTATACCCGCAAACTTCTTAATCTCATCTGCCCACCTAACCTTCTGTCTCCCCCTAACCCGTTTCCCTTCTCTGGGAATCCAGTTAGTTACCCTCAATGACCAGCGGTTATCCTGTCTACGCGCTACATGCCCGGCCTATGTCCATTTCCTCTTCTTTATTTCAACTATGATATCCTTAACCCCCGTTTGTCCCCTAATCCACTCTGCTCTCTTCTTGTCTCTTAAGGTTACACCTACCATTTTTCTTTTCATTGCTCGCTGCGTCGTCCTCAATTTAAGCTGAACCCTCTTAGTAAGTCTCCAGGTTTCTGCTCCATAGCTAAGTACCGGCAAGATACAACTGTTATATACCTTCCTCTTGAGGGATAGTGGCAATCTACCTGTCATAATTTGAGAGTGCTTGCCGAATGTGCTCCTCCCCATTCTTATTCTTCTAGTTACTTCAATCTCGTGGTTCGGCTCTGCGGTTATTACCTGCCCTAAGTAGACATAGTATTGTACAACTTGAAGTGCACTGTTACCTATCTCGAAGCGCTGCTCTTATCCGAGGTTGTTCTACATTACTTTCATTTTCTGCAGATTAATTTTAAGACCCACCTTTCTGCTCTTCTTGTCTAACTCCGTAATTATGAGTTGCAATACATCTCCTGAGTTACTCAGCAATGCAATGTCATCGGCGAAGCACAGGTTACTAAGGTATTCTCCATTGACTCTTATCCCCAACTTTTCCCATTCTAGGCTTCTGAAAACCTCCTGTGAGCACGCGGTAAATAGCATTGGGGAGATTGTGTCCCCCTGCCTTACACCCTTCTTGATTGGTATTCTGATGCTTTCTTTATGAAGCACTACAGTAGCAGTTGATCCCCTGTAGATTTCTTCCAGAATGTTTATATATACTTCATCTACGCCCTGATTCTGCAGGGTCCGCATGACGGCTGATATTTCTACTGAATCAAACGCCTTCTCGTAATCTATGAAGGCTATGTATAGTGGTTGGTTATATTCTGAGCATTTCTCTATTACCTGATTGATAGTATGAATGGGGTGGCTAGTTTTTCTAACACAATCTGTCCTCCATCTTTCAGCAGATCTGATGTTACCTGATCCTCACCAGCAGCTTTGCCTCTTTGTATGCTCTCCAAAGCTTTTCTGACTTCTATCATTACTGGTGGGGTGTCATCTGGATTACTGCTAGTTCTTATAGTATTAAAGCCGTGGCTGTCCCGGCTACTGTACAGATCTCTGTAAAACTCATCCGCTATTATAACTAATCTATCCATATTGGTAGTTATTTTGCCTTCTTTGTCCCTTAGTGCATACATCCGATTTTTGCCTATCCCAAGTTTCCTCTTCACTGCTTTGACGCTTTCACTCCACAACAAAGGTGCAAGCCCTGCCAGCACACCTGCATGATAAAGCTTTTCTAGGAAGCGAACACGCACTGTTTTCTAATTATTTCGTGGAAGGGCGGGCATAATCTTGTTACAAAATCATTATAGTTTCAGTCTGCACAGCATGAACTATACATTTTGTCACTGTGTCAAACCGTATATTTTCAGGGATGCATCATCCTACTCGACGAGGTATTATATTTGGGAAAGCACAAGTGTTATATTCAGGAAAACACAATGTGGTTTGAACAAATATAGTGCTTGTCAGATATATTCAAAGAACTCAAGCACAGACCCCTCCAAAACACACACAAAAGCTTTAACTGCATCGCACAAAAAGCACAGGCTGTCATCGAACTGATTTTCGGGAAGCTGTATCGCAAAAAAAAGGGGGGGGGGGGCGACAGTGCGAACCAAGAGCGATGTATGCTCTCAATATAGTCAGAAGGCAGTCAAACATGCAAGTTTATTACAAACATAGAAGAAATGCACGTAGCAACTCTTATGAGCGGTTGTACCCGAACACCTTCAGCAGGCGAGGCTTTCATTGAAGATGCCTGTGATGCCACCCCTCCTATGTGACGCCATATGCGTCAGAGGAGCGGCGGAGTAAGCCCACTGCCTCCTTCTAATACACATTAACAGTGTTGTCCACACACAAGCTTGCTTCAACGACAACAGTGTCACTGCTCTGGACGATCGTCAGCCACCGTATTTGCGATCGATCATCTTGCCTACCGCAAGAGCCTCGTGCACCTGTCGAAGTGGTAACAACCATATGCTCCGCCGTGCCGTTTACTGGCCCTTTTCTGACCGACGTGCATGCCAGAAAACAGGCGCGCGACCATGTCACGACCGCACCGCACAGCTCCTAAATGCCTGGTTGGAACTGGCGCTCTCACAGCCTTGCAATTCCCCTCAGCCATGTGCGCCAAGCAGCGTGCGCGAGTACATTCGGACCTTTTGAGTGCATCTCGAGGCGCTGCGGCTGAATAACAGTAAGGCCTAACGATAGTGTAGTTCTACGAACAGTGGCGATCCAGCCAGTTTACAATGTGGAGCGATTTTTGGAGCAGGAAGAAGTCTGTGTTGGAGCATATTTGGAGCAGGACTGTTTCGGAGCAAATTCGGAGCAGACAAAATGGAGTTTATAATCATTTGGAGCAAAAAATGTCAAAATTTTTGGTTAATACTCTGTTAGTGGGCTAACTAGAAATGCTCCTGCAATGCAAACAAGGAGACAAAACAGACATCTAGAGAGCAGCCATTAATCAGGATCTTAGCACCCAAGTGTCACATTCTCAGTATCACTGCACTGCACAAAATGTGCATGATGTGCAAAAGTAAAGTGTTAGTGACAAGGTAAGCACGCGTATACTTTTTCTGTGATACGACAGGTGTCGTAGGGTAATAAAAAAACTAATTAGAAAACCAGCAATCCAATGATTAAAGAATGAAGGCATTAAATTCGATCATTGCAAGTGAGAACAAAGTGTCTGGAATTTTTATGCAGATACTGCATTATATATTCACCACAACTCACTGTGGATGATGCTACACCCTACTCAATAATTAGTAGAGGTATAAGCAACAAGTGACGTTTTCCTTTAATTTAGAGGACTTTGGGCCCAGCACTTCCCGTTTTCAAAATTCAGAAGAAAAAGTATTTTAAAAATGAAAGTAGCTTGACATAAACAGCTGGTACAAATGGTGCGGAGTCAGCTATCAATCCAAACATGAAAAAGGGAGGGTGCATTTATTCACGGCAGTTGTTGAGAAGACCGAGTCCATTTGTCGAAATGTTGGCTTTTGTAACGCCACGCATTCACAAACTTCGCACCAAAATATGTCGTCAAGGTGCGATGGGTGGGTTTATATGCAGCAGCGTGCCACTGACACGGTTCAGGTATAACAATAGGGTTCTGCGAAGTGGCAAGATGACGTATGGCGACCGACTGGTTAGGCAAGAGGAGTGTTACTTATTTTTTTTTGCTTGGGTGGAGGAGGGAGTCGATGTGCGATTTTCGAACAGACAGCGGTCGTGCTGAGCTCGTTAGCAAGCGTAGTTCTCAACAAGCGTGAGGGAATCACTTGGGAATATTTACAAGCCGGGGAGACTTATTACAGCGAAAGCTGTTATGCAATCAAAATTTGGGTCACACGCTGCTGTAGTTGTCTGCCGCCGCCGGTGCTCGAAATCACAACACACGAAATTAGAAAAAAAGCTAGTACCAATGACACTGTGGGGCTCGGACCCAGGTCTGCTGAGTGCCAGCCCAGTATGCATAACTTTCACCTACGTCACACCGAGGAACTCTGGGATATGATCTCGGCATGCGCCGCCATGACCGAGCACATTGCAGCAGACCACACCAAGTCGAGCTGTGCTGCACTCGCATCTCTCATAAACACGGTTTGTCGCAACAACGATTTGTACTGTATTTGGCTACCACGTACGAAGCAAGTGCAAATCGCATCTGGATGGGCCCAGCGTGGGAATGTTTTGCTTGCCCAAGGTAGTCAAACACCAGTGCTATTGCGCAAAAGAGCTTTCCGAAAGGCGAAGGAGGACATAGCTTGCGCGCATCATTCGAAAGGACCTCAAGACACTGAACAACGTTCGTGCGTGCGGGCGTCACTTCTTAAAAGGCAAGTTATGTTCCGGATTTTCACACAGTGAATCGCCGCGGTATGGTGGCTAGAAGGGGAGGAGGCAGCATCGCAGCCAGCAGGGGACGGCGGAGGGTGTTGCAGTTGTTCATGTCAACGAGAGGTGGCTCGCGCCTAGCTCCGTAGGTTGCTCTCTCCGGTCAGAAGCGTCGTAGAACGTGTCTAGCGCGTGTACCGTGTGTGCCTTCGTTGCTATGTTTGCACTGTTGGCGAAATTTTAAATCATTGCTGTGGCATGAATAACAATGAGCAAGCCTGCAAAGATGGAAGACTGGTTCACACACTGTTTGAGCTTCAACAAGCTGAGAGCCAACAGCGTAATGGATTTGATTTCAGCGCTAAGAAAAAATAAACTGACATATTAACACAAACTATATTAACATTCCACAGATTTAACTAACAGCCTTATCAATTTTTGTGTAATGACAAGGCTGCATTTTGTACTAAACGTGGAAAACATGGCACGAGAAAGCAAGCGGCGTCAGCAAACGCACTATTTAAAGCTTCGTAGCGTCACTTAAAGGAGCCCTGACATCAAATGTCAAAATCGAGTATGCCCATCATCTGATCAATCGGTATGCATAACTGTTATGTCTTCACAACTTGGGAGCCGACTAGCCAACACACACATGTTTATTTCAACGAGCAATACAACGGAAAAGAATTGCACCGCACACCCGCGGCGGTCTTATATCTAACAAAGAACTTAACAGTGACGTCAGAGAGCCAGACACTTCCATGTGCATCTTATCTTATATACGACACGCGCTCTATCTTGGGTAGTATTACACAACACTCCTTCCCCCCCCCCAAGTGTTTTTTTTTTTTTTTTTAGTACCGATCCGGCGGTCGTCTTTGCCGGGTGCTGCGTCGAAGTTCCGGAAGTTCCGGTGGGGAAGATTGAGTCTCGCCCCCGCCGCAGTCCCCACCAGCAGATGAAGGGCCCGGTAGGTTGACCGGTTCTTTGTTTGTATCTTCTGCCTGCTCCTCGACTTGATCGGGGTCGGCCGTCTCTCGTGCGCCCTCGATGGGTACAGGGGCACCTAAAGACCTGCGAGGCACAACGTCTTGGGTGCATGCGGGAAGTTCGTAGTTTGCAGACGGCACCTGAACCGAAGGCGGGAAACACTCCTGGAATGTTCGTGGTCTCATATGATCAACATGCACGTACCTCTCCTCGTTCCCTATCCCTATCACATAAGTGCTTAAACTCTCGCGTTTTTTTACCTTACCGCTCAACCACTCTCCTTCCCCGGGGCGCAGTCCTTGTACGAGGACGTCTTCCCCTTCCTCGAAGTCTCTCCAAGCTCCACGTCGCCGATTGGCTGCCTGCCTTGTTCGCTCTAGCTTTTCTTTCATCCTTTGCTCGATATCTGGATGGAGAAAGCTCAACCTGGTTCTAGGTTTCCACGATAAGAACAGCTGGGCCGGCGTCTCTTCAGTAACACCTGTTGGCGTGTTCCTATAATTGAATAGGAATTGGTCGATCCGCTGCTGGAGAGACTTCATCCGCCCATTCTTCTGCTCGTCCATGACCTGCTTAAGAAGATTTTTCTTTAACGTCTGTACACAACGCTCTGCGCTGCCATTCGATGCCGGGTGATAAGGCGGCGATTTAGTGTGCCGGATGCCATTACGACTCATGAACGTCTCGAAAAGTTCCGAAGTAAATTGGGGCCCATTGTCTGTTACCACTTCTTCCGGTAATCCGTACGCGGCAAATACGGTGCGCAATTTCTCTATTGTCTTTTCGCTATTAGTTGACCTCATCAGAAACACTTCAACCCACTTGGAGTACGAATCAATAAGTACTAGGAACCAATGCTGGTCTCGATGCGCAAAATCTAAGTGCACACGCTCCCACCGGCGCCCCGCCACTCCCCATGACATCACCGGAACCTTGGGCGCCGCATTTTGCGTCAACTGGCATGTTACACATTCTTTAACTTTTTGCTCAACATCCGGCGTAAGGCGAGGCCACCATACGTGGCTTCTAGACAGCATTTTCATACGTGCCATTCCAGGATGGCCCTCGTGCAACAGTGATAGCACTTTGTCGCGGAGAGACAATGGTACTATCACCCGGTTTCCCCACGTCACACATTCTCTGTCAACAGAAAGCTCGTGGCGTCGCACAAAATAGGGCGCCAGTGCATCGTCAGACACTTTTGAAGGCCAACCGCTCTGCGTGTAAAACAACACTTTTGACAACAGGCTGTCTGTTCTCGTTTCCCTTCTGATGTGTTCTGCGGAGAGTGGGAGCTCGTCTAGCATCGAAAAGCCGATGTACTCCGACACGTCATCAGAGTTCCGAAGCGGCAGGCGCGATAGTGCGTCTGCATTGCCTATATCGCGTGATTTGCGATAAACCCATTTGTACTCATACGCAGCAATCTGCAGAGCCCATCGCTGCACGCGTGCCGCTGACATCGCAGGAATCGGCCTATCCTCTCCCAATAATCCCGCCAAGGGCTGATGGTCTGAGTATATTACAAATTTTCGCCCAAAAAGGTACTTGTGAAACTTCTTTAACCCGTACACGACAGCCAGTGCTTCTTTTTCGATATGGGCGTACGCCTGCTCTGTTTTAGTGAGCGTTCTAGAGGCAAAAGCGATTGGCCTTTCTTCTGATCCTACCTTGTGAAAAAGGACTGCGCCTAAACCATACGCAGATGCGTCACAAACGAGCCCTAGCTCCCTTGAAGGGTTATAGTAGGTGAGTACGGACGTGCTCAGCAACCAGCTCTTGGATGCTTTGAAGGCTTTTTCGGCGACCTCCGTCCATTCCCACTTGGCATTCACAGCTAGCAAGTCATGCAATGGCTTAAGTTGTGCTGACATGTTCGGTACGAACTTCCCATAGAAATTTATCAAGCCTAGGTAAGCCCTCAACTCATTCTTGTTCTTTGGAGTCGGTGCTTCTTTTATAGCACGCACCTTGTCCTCTGAAGGGCGGATTCCGCTTTCCCCAATCACGTGCCCCAAATAAGTCACAGACTTCTCAAAAAACTTGCATTTTTCTTTCCGCAATTTCACCCCTCGTTCCTGGAACCTTGTCAGCACAGCTTCCACCCTATCATAACACTCTTCCATCGTTTCCCCCGCTATTAACACATCATCAAGATAACATGACACTCTGTCCAACCCCTTCAGCATATCATCCATTACCGCTTGGAAAATGGATGGAGCACTTGTTATACCGTACGGCATACGTGTATATTGAAAAAGGCCTAGGTGGGTGTTGACAGTGACCAAGGGTTGCGACTCGGGGTGCAGCTGCAACTGTTGGTACGCTGTCGACAGGTCAAGGACAGTAAACCACTTGCATCCATGCAGCGCTACAAACGTATCTTCCATTGTTGGCAGAGGGTAATAATCAGTTCTCAGACAACGGTTTAGGGTCACTTTGTAGTCTCCGCATATTCGCACTTTGTTGTTTGCCTTGGGGACAACTACTAGAGGCGTTGCCCATTCACTGTGTTTTACTGGAACCAGTACTCCAGATTCCACTAGCGACTGCAACTCCGACGCTACCGCGTTCCGGAGTGCGAATGGCACAGGCCGATGTTTGCAGAAAACAGGCGTACAGCTGTCTTTTAGCACCAGTTTGACCGACGTGTCAGCTATCAGTCCTAGTGATTGATTAAACACTTCCGAAAATTTTTCGATGAGTGCGGCTGATCTATCATGTGTGTTTGCTTTATCAAAGTTGATATTACACACGCTTGCCCAATTCAGCTTCAAAGCCTCTAGCCAGTTGCGGCCCAACAACAAAGTGTCACAATTTTTTTCCGTCCGGACTACAATCAACGGCAAGGTCTCGGTTTGCCCGTCGTGCTCTACATGCACCGTCAACTTTCCGGCAACTGCTAGTGTGGAACCGCCATACGTTTTTAACCGTAAACTACATCTTTCTAGGGGTACATTCGGCCAATACTGTCTGTACATTTTTTCTGGCACAATAGACACAGAGGCTCCGGTATCAACCTGCATCGTGACATTCCTGCCTGCGATCTTAACTTTCACAGCGTAGCCACCGTGACTACTCCGACATGAAAAAATATGACTAAGCAAGACCTCGTTCTCACCACTTTTATCGTCCCAGTCACCAGAGTCTTCTAAGCCAGTACCATCGATGAGAGAATGCACCGAACGTGGCGTTGTTCTGCAGACCCTTGCCAGGTGTCCCACCTTTTTGCAGGCACGACATCGATATTTGCGAAAAGGGCAGGTGGTGGCGTCATGCGCTGCTCCGCAACGCGAACAGTCCGTCGCCTCGGCATGCCGCTCCGCGTTACCGCTCACGCCCCTTTTCGTACCTGTGGACCGTTGGGGGTGGTGTGGCCGCACCAAGTTCACGTCACCGAGTTCTTTGGGGTGAATTTTTCTGGTTTCTGTGCGAGCGAGTTCCCCACTTTTCGCCAGGTCATAGGCAGCTTGAAACGTCAGGGTACTCTTCTTAAGCAGCTCTGCTTGTGCCGTTTCATCTCTCAGTCCGGCCACGAACCGATCCCGCAGGGCGTCATCCAAGAATTGGCCGAACTCGCACGATCCAGCCAGCCTTTTTAATTCTAACGCAAATGCGGCAACTGACTCATTTTCCCGCTGCGACCGACGGTTGAACCGGAATCTTTCCGCTATCACCAAAGGCTTCGGGGAATAGTGCCCTTTCAGTATTTGGAGCAGTTCGTCGTACGTTTTCTCTTCCGGCTTGGTCGGGGCCAATAAATTCTTCAACGTGCGGTAGGCCTGTTTTCCAATGGCGGTGACAAAGACTGACACCTTCAAGTCTTCACTGACCTGGGTCGCCCGGACGTAATGTTCAAAGCGTTCCGCATATGAGTCGAAGTCTTCGTCTCCCTCTTCCGTGAACGGCTCAAACCGGCCAAAGGAAGCCATGTCGTGGTAATCCACCAGGACGCTTTCCGCTCCTAGAATACTGGTGCCGTGACGTGAGCTACAGCCGAGGCCCGGCTAACGTGCCCGAGTATCATCCCATCTTCGTCGCCACTGTTATGTCTTCACAACTTGGGAGCCGACTAGCCAACACACACATGTTTATTTCAACGAGCAATACAACGGAAAAGAATTGCACCGCACACCCGCGGCGGTCTTATATCTAACAAAGAACTTAACAGTGACGTCAGAGAGCCAGACACTTCCATGTGCATCTTATCTTATATACGACACGCGCTCTATCTTGGGTAGTATTACACAACACATAGGTATTCTTAGTCAAATTTGAATGGCATTCATTGCGTGGAAGTTGTTTTAATTCGAGGTCAAACAGCGTGAACAAGCTAAGGAGAAAAAACAAAAAATGAACTGCCCTGCGACATCGACAATAGTGCTAAGTGTTCGGTGTGATACATCCCACAAATACCATCCTGAGTGATGATACACTAGTAACCATGACGTCGACGATCTGAGTGTGTTTGGAGCCGACTCTCGGCCATACTCTCACTAATGGCTCTCCTTGCTGTGTTGAAGCGTGCTAGCGATTCATCGTGTCGCATTGACTGATTTGGCGTGTGCTACACAGCACGAGTACGATCATTGAGTGTGACAATGCGTGCCAGAATGTCAGGGAACCACTGCGCAGTGGGAAACTGCACGTCGAAGAACGAAAAAAGCGGAAATTGCGTGCGTTTGATGCCCTTCCAAGCCACGAACCTCAACAAAGCCAGTGGGTTGACTTCGTACACACCGATGGACAAAGGGACTGGACGCTTGTGAAGAACAGCCACATTCGCTCGCTTCACTTTACGCCGAGATGCTACAGGGCAAATCCTATGTTCGCGAACCGGTTGAATTTCACTAGCAGTACGAGGCCCCTTCTCGAGTCCAGGGCTAAAGGGAGAGGGGAAGAACGAGTTGATGCTACTTAACTTGGCAGAAAACGCATGGAGAGGCTTACGTCTACACCATTAGAGACACAGCTGGACTGACTGCATGAGCGCTCCTAGCAGACAAAATGCCAGTTTGCTTGACGTCAACATTTTTTGTGGAAGCAGCATCAGCTGTGCAGCAGCCGCGTCGTAATGCTGACAGCACTACAATTTGGCGAGTTTTCGACCCAGTTTGAACCACGTTCGATAGTGGATATATCAATCAATATTACAGACATTCATTCTTACCTCAGATACGTTTTAGGTTGCGAATCGCTACTAGGGGGTCCATAGCTACTCGTTCACGCAAACATTTTTGCATGAGAAAATTTGACGTCAGTGCTCTTTTAATTAGGTTTCATTACATAATGAGAGTTTCGATTTCCTTTGATTGTTTTAGAACTGCCTCGTGCACAACATTTGCGATGTACAAGAATAAACACGTGGTTTTCAGAACTTCGCACGCCACCTGTGTCACTCGTGACGAAGAAAATGCACCAAACACGAAACTTTCATCTGACAGGTGAAAAGTAAACAATGACAAAGTTAGTATAATAATATATTGTCCCTAAAAGCTGCACAGTATTTAAACGGTTCACGCAGATCATGTCCTTTCGTAATAAAGAACCTTTACTGACTCCCACGCCTCTGTTTGAGACAGCACATATAAAACATACAGTGTAATCACAAAGTATGCTACCTCCTGCATTTGCATGGCAGTAGAAATAGCCAATTGTTTTGACCTCCCTCAATTCTGTGCAAAGATTACCACACCTAATGAAATGTGCAGCCAGATTCCACATAAAAAATGAGGGATCTTTAAGGTTCGCCCTAAGAGTTGAACACGATAGCGATATCCTGTCCCTAGTGTGTGCTTCAACCACTTTGTAAATTCTTTCTATTGTATGATCTTATGCGAGAAGTCTAAACTATAGATTACTAGAACGTAATCGTTAGAGTTTAAAGTGATCTGCGTCATGTGAAGCATTCTATGTAATGAGAGCATGCTTTAAACAAAGAGCACTTATGCGCATGAAATCATTTCGAACTTGTTTTGCACCCACTTCGTGTACTTATGGGAATACTCGCAGTAATGAGTGTGCCCTTTGTAATGAATGGCCTACTTCAAGTCACAAAGTCTTTATGATAATCACATTCTTATGCTCGATGGCAATGCACGTATGTACCATGCCATATTAGGCCAGGTTAAGTTAAGTAGCGCCAACTCGTTCTTCCCCTCTCCGTTTAGTCCTGGACTCGAGAAGGGGCCTCGTACTGCTAGTGAAACCCAACCGGTTCGCCAACACAAGATTTGCCCTGTAGCATCTCGGCGCAAAGTGAAGCGAGCAAATGTGGCTGTTCTTCACAAGCGTCCAGTCCCTCTGTCCATAGGTGTGTACGAAGTCAACCCACTCGATCGGTCGTGGTGGCGGCATTACAGCTAGTACCTAATCGCATCCTCTCCGTGTTACAGGCACATTGAAAGCACCGGTGCTGCTTTCCCTGCTCGTCGAGGTGGACCGCTGGATTTCCCTGACCATTCGGTGTCGCCTGTCGTCAAGCGAGACCGTCATCGCTGGAAATTTCAACTGCCGACTCATGCGCACATAGACTGTCGCTGTGCCATATCTATGTGCCGCAGCAAACTACGCTGTTCACCTGACGCCACTACTGGACACGTGTCTGCAGCTACGTTTATAAAACGGCGCACTTCACTCAGGCGGCAATCGGTGGTGGCGGCGGCATTACAGCCAGTACCTGATTGCATCCTCTCTGTGTTACAGGTTAGAACCTTACTGTCTTTACTTCTACGGTTGTTTTTGATGCTGTCCCGCTGCCACCACTGCCACCACTATTGTACCAGTGCATTATACTAGTGTACCGTGTACTGGAGCCGTGTACTAGAGTGTACCGCATTAGCGCTACCGCACTGTCACCATGACGAAAAAATACGTAAGACTTCTTCAAGATTTCAAGGAAGACTTGAAAACAAAATTTCGATCATTTAAAGAAGCTATGGAAAGAAACATGCGCACAGAGGAACGCAAAGTTCACGGGGAGCTGGAGGAAATGAAGAAAAGCATGGAATTCCTCCGTAAGAGCTTCGAGGAATCCAACCGTCTGGTTTCAACTGCTGTAAATGAAAACAAAGCTTTAATAAAACAGACCGAGGAACTTCACCAGAGAGTAAACCTGCTTGTGAAGAATCTTGAGAATGCCAAGCAAACCTGGTCAAAGCCGAACAATATTCGAGAAACAGGAATTTGGAAATCAAGGCCGTGTTGCAAAGCCCCAATGAAAGCATCCCAGGTGTCCTGAAGAAGTTAGGTGATGCTGTTGGCGAAGCTATCACAAGTGCTGATATAGAAGTGTGCCACAGAGTAAACACCAGAGACAGAAAGAACACTAACATCATCGTACAATTTCAAAGGCGGAGCAAGCGCGACCAAGTGCTAGAAAAAGCACGAAAGAAACAATTAACAAATAATCATCTTGGTCTGACATCATCGGAAGAATCCCCGGAAGACCAACCAATTTACATTAATGAGCACCTCTGCCCACATCTCATGAAACTCTTGGGAAAGACGACTGCGCGCAGGCATGAATGTGGGTGGAAATACGCATGGTCCAAAAACGGATCCATTTACGCTCGTCGAACTGACACATCACCTGTCCTGCTAGTTAAGCGCGAAAGCGATCTTGACAAGATCATGGCGTAAAATCCCGTGACGTTCTAGCCATCACTGCTGCGTCCGAACAATGGCGAACGGGGCAATTTTCCCAGCGCACGTTGCGCAAATTACAGCAGAGATAAAAACCAGTAAATCGGTTAAACTTCTGCATATTAACGCTAGATCAGTCAGATCAAAAAGTGATGACATAATTACGTTTATCTATTCTTGTAATACGGTGTTCAATGTACTTATGTTTACCGAAACATGATACGATGATGACACCGAGCATCTTGTGATGCCCGGGTACAACCACTTCTTCCTAAATCGTAAAGAAAGTAGAGGAGGTGGTGTGGCCTTGCAAACTAATTTTTCTGGATTTCAGTTGATTGATGACTACACTATTGCCACAGAAGGCTACGAGATTTTGTGCGTTAGGAAAGACTTCCAAATGTTTAGTTATTTATCGACCACCACATAGTAGCATACGCGGGTTTCTTGGTTTTTTTCGACAAACCTCTCGTTTGCGAGCAACAATGCATATACCCTAACTATAGGTGGTGATTTGTATATTGATGTATTGAAAGGTTCAGCGTCTGCTGTTGACCTGTTAATCACACTGCAATGTAATGGGTTTGGGTTTCGCAATGAAATCACTATGCCAGCCAGTGTTACCACTACATCCACATCTTTGCTTGACCTGTTCATCACAAACACAGTTGCTGAAAACGTAATTTCCCGCGTCATAATCTCCGATTTGAGCGATCATCTGCCTATCATGCTAATACTTGAATAGCAATCAATGCCTAAAAAATGAAATGAAATGAAAACATACCGAGACATATCAACACGTACACTTGAGGATTTTAGGGAAAGACTTTTGCTCATTAATTGGAGTGAGATAACGGCCCTTACAGATGTGAATAATGCGTACGATAAGTTTCTACAGATATTTAAACAGTGTTATTATGCGTCTTTCCCAGTTAAAGCATATCACGGGTGCAAGAGGGCTCGCAAACCGTTGGTCACTCGAGACTTGCTAAAATTAATCAACGTGAGAAACAGGATGTTTGAGGCTTTCCTTAAGACACGCAACAACGAAACGCTGCAGGAATTTAAATGTTTCAGAAACAAATTGAACAAAGCCATTTCGAAAGCAAAGGAAGAATATTTTATAACAATTTTCGACAATGACTGTCTATTAAAGAGTGACGTAGTCTGGAAAAAAATAAATAATCTCTTGAATAGAAAGCCAGTATCAGACGCCGTTGACTGTATGGTGGTTGATAATGTGTTACTAAGCGGGAAAACACTCTCGAACAGTTTCAATGACTTTTTTGTCCAGATAGGAAACACGGATACTTCCCCGGTTACTTCTGTAGATGTTCCACGGTTATCACGGTTTTTCTTTTTTCAGCCTACTTCTGTTTCTGAGGTGATTACTCTTTTTTCGGCCTTCGGAACAGTCATAGCCCCGATGCAGATGGATTAGTAATTAGACCCGTTAAGTACGTACTTGATTTGATCGCTCCTGTCATCGCACACATATTTAACAAAGCTATCTCATGTGGCGTTTTCCCAAGTAGCATGCGAGTTTCTAGAGTGACAGTAATTCATAAAGGAGGTGACAAAAATAGCTTCTCCAACTACCGTCCAGTCTCGATATTGCCAGTTTTTTCGAAAAGCCTTGAGAAAGTTATTAATACCCGTATCGAGAGCTTTAATAGAAGATTTAATCTCTTAAAAACCTATCAATTCGGGTTTAGAAAAAATCGTCCTTCCTCAGAGGATGCACTCTTGCTTCAAAAAGAGCTCATATTGGAAAACATAGAAAACAAAACATTCACAGTAGGACTATACCTCGATTTTAGCAAAGCCTTCGATCTTGTCAATCATGATATTCTCTTACAGAAAATGGAATGCTATGGATTTCGGGGAGTTGCATCACAACTTCTTCGCTCCTACCTAGACGAAAGACTTCAATTTACCGAAATAGGCACTCACAGATCACGTCTCAGGCATATCTCTTGTGGAGTACCACAAGGCAGTATTTTAGGGCCAATGCTTTTCCTGTTTTACATTAATGATGTAATACAATTAAACACCACTTGTCAGTTCATCATTTATGCCAATGATTGTACTATTTTTTTTAAAGGCCAGGAATTATGTAGCATTCAAGCTGAAGCAAGTAAGTGCTGTTCAAAGCTGAATGACTGCTGCAAGGCGAACAGACTTGTATTGAATGAAGCCAAAACTAAGTGTGTTATATATCGTGCTCGCGGCGCGCTAGCTGTAGTACCTGAGGAGAGCTTGTTCTAGGTCCGTTTACTGTTCGCATTGAAAAATGCGTTAAAATACTCGGCATCATCTTCAGCGAGCACATGTCATGGAATGACCAGGTAAACGCAGTTACGCTGAAATTGGCTAAGTCTGTGGGACTAATTAGCCGTCATCGACACATACTACCAGCTAAAATAAAGAGATTACTTTACGATGTGCTGTTTAATTCTCACCTATGTTACTGCTTCCTGGTATGGGGTAAAACTACAGCCCTTAATTTGTCGAAACTGAGCGTGTTACAAAAGAAAATGGTTCGACTTATTTCAAATGCTCCCTTTCTAGAACAAACCGCCCCTCTTTTCAAACAGCATCAAATTGTGAAAATATCAGATCTATAGGGGAGACCCGCTCAAGTTTGCCCGGCGACGACAGCGCTTGCCTTTCCCCTGCCAGAAAAAGCGCACAATAGGAGAGTCTTCCAACCCTTCCGCTCCCTTTGGCTTCCACGCATTTGCGAAGCGCGCACTGCATGTGAAACGTCCCTCGTTCCGCGATGTCACCCCAACAGAAAAAGGGGAACTACTGCTGCGTCGTCAATTGTCACATTAACTATGCAAACATGAAAGGGTTGACTCCACCAGTGAAATTCTACCGATTCCAAACCGATGGTACGAAACAAGCAGACAATGGGAATGGATTAAAGCAGTGCACTGAAAAAAGCAAGTAAACAATTTTTTCATAAAAATTAGCAGGCGCACAATGCATTCAAAATAACGGGTGTCAATTCCTGCGTCACCGTTCCTCTAATCTATCGAGTTACTGGGAGATGCACGTCCCCACCTTAAAAGTATAAATTTTCAACATCTGTCTTTAGAGCACTGTTAAAAAAATTGCGAAGAAATATTTTATGCTGCTACTATTATTCGATATTGTTGGGGACGTAATATTGAAGCTGTGTACACATGTGGTATTGGTGATGTGTGGTTATATATTTTTTATATCTACGCAGTGCTGATAGAAGTGTGTTGTTTCCAAAAGCTTGGAGAATGATTTGTAGCAGACATTTTGTGGGAAACTGCAAAAATGACTCAAGTCTGCACTCTTAATATGTGCCGACAGTGTTTCATGCGGTTTACAATAAACGAGCACCTCACGCAGAAACGGCGCAGAGGTATGATAGGCAGTGCTGCGCATAACTATTTATGCATTTTAAACCATTTTCTGAGAACTTTTGATTACTCATTTCAAGCTCAGTGAGAATTCGTTCCGCGTATGCACAATTATCAAGTAAAGCTAAAATAGGGTTTTGATCAAACATGACACTTTCACACCACCACATTTTAAGAGTAAGATTGGAACGCGGTTAGTAATAGGCACATTGCTTTTTTGATAGTTTTCATACACAGTAAAAATGATTCAAGCAACAGACAGTGCAAAATGTTTAATCAATAAGTTTTCATGCGTAGCTATCTCCGTGAAGTTCTCGTATAAAATGTTTCTGTGCACACAGATGGACACAATTGCTAGTGTTTTTTAATGAGGCATTTTGCCATCGTACATGTTTCCATAGAGTTTGATTTCATATGCAGTACTTGTTTTATTTTCTGAATGTAAGGCGTTACTAACAAGATCACGGAAAACCCTTAAACGTATACTCATTTTCAGACTTCTTGTGCATTTTATACTTGAAGATGATAAAAAAATATTAATATCTGGCGCACTACAGATATGCTCAATGTTGATCACTGTACAATATCTGAACAAAAAAAAAACACCAACGTATGATCGTTGTTGTGAACGGCACGATCTAATCTCTGCTACCACCTTATTTTGCTTTGGTGGAAGCGTCATTCTGTGAGGTCAACCAGATCAGCACGAAATTCCGTGGAGCAGGCTGTGCCGCAAGGTATTGCTCAAGATGACCCAGCAATGCAAGATGAAGAGAACTCTGTTTTGCTCGATGTCACACTTTCAAGTGGTTTAGAATTGCTAGAGACGCCTCTCGCACCCACCAGTAATTTGCTTCACATCGGCTACATGGCTGAGCAGACGCTGCCCTTTTATCAAATTGCTCCCGCGAAAAAAAATCCTCAATTGCGGCGATCCTATTAAACGCGGGCAGAAGCGTATACACCATAACCGCGCGTGACGCGAAACTCTCAAAAACACGTGCAGAACGCGTGCAGCGTGCGAGCAAAGCAACGCGTTTTCAAGGCAAATTGAGGGGGACAGCGAAAGGGTAAACACTTGAGTAATTAGTTTTCTCCCCGCATTGACTGACAGCGCCAGGCTCTGCAGCGCCTCCCTCGGCATGGGTCTCCCCTATATACTTACAAATTGCTGTGCTGCTACAAAAAGGCAGTACTAGGGAAATCGAACACACTTCTTAAACTCGCAAACCTTACACAAAACGCAATTTCTTATCATGTCCGATATCAACCGCCTAGGCACGTTCCATTCTCACGCACACACTATGGAACACAACGCACCCGACACATCGTCCCAACAACATTAAACTATTTGGAAACGCAAGGAACAGATGTTTTTTTCCGCACAAAAAAAGAAATTAGAAGTATTTTCACATAACAAATTTGCCTTTTCGAATATTGGAGTATACACGTGTTTCGCAAGTTATTTGTGTTTTCTTTTTTCCTTCATTATTCATGTGATGTATGCATATATATATATATATATATATATATATATATATATATATATATATATATATATATATATATATATACGCACATGCATATCAGTACATAACTGCGCATTGTACATTTTAATATACTTGAACTGCCTAATATATTTCTTTCCATTTTTGTTTTTTCTCCTCTTGCTTTGTTTTACTTTTTGTTTTGTTTTTGTCCTTGTTTTTCTTTTCGTTTTTTTCCTTGTTATTTATCTTTAGCAAGTGTATAATTACGTACATTTGACCTTGTAGTGCACCTGCGCTCGTTGTGAATGCACTATGATATCAATTTGTAACGGTTTAGTGACTATTAATATGCATTTTTTCCACACTTTTATCAGGTGCTGTACCCTGTCATTTTGCCGCCGATGGGTGGCTGGGGCTTTGTCAAGCAGTCATTGGACAGCTTTCTTCCCGGCCACCTTTTTTCACCGTAAATGTTTTTGTTTTTGGTGAAAATAAAGTTCTTTGATTGATTGATTTATATTATTGTGATACATGTTGCATTGTGAAGCCTGATGTGTACAGGATGCCTGTGTTAAAGCGTGAACGTTATTTTCACTTCATTTCCAAGCGGACTCATGGCTATGTGTAGCACGTCTACTTGCCACGCAAACAACCCGAGTTCAACCTTCACTAGGACCCGGAAATTCCGCTTACGTTTGGAGCGTCCATTATCCTGACCTAAACAAGCTGACCTCCGATGCAAATTCAGATTCAAGGTGACATACTGGCGGCAAGTGCCTACCGCCCGCCACCACTGCAGTCCGCTTCTCTCGAGTAGAGTGCTCATTCTAGCCACCCTATCTCGAGCCTCGTTGTGCGTGGGCTGGTTCGTGTCCTGCCTAATCACAAGAGAACAACAAGGCGCACCCGCTGTGTGGGACCGTACTTTCAACCCATACTTGTACGCCAGAGCGAGCCCTGCAGAGCGAACGGCACCTCTGTGCCCCATGGAAAAGAGAAGATCCGAAACCCCGCGTGCGGCTAGTGAACAGAGACATCCTAGCTCTTGGGAGTCGCCAGTCCCCCCACAGATACCGTATTTTTCGGTGTATAAGACGCGGTTTTTTTCCAAAATTTTCGGAGGTGCGTCTTATACAACGGTGCGTCTTATACGCACTTTTTTTGGTAGTTTTTGGGGAGAAACTCGTGTTGATGCTCATCAGTCTTTTTTTTTAAACCACTAGAGCAGTCCAATGCGAATTATGCATCATAATTATAATAACGAACACTCAACGTGCCGGTACTACAGTTTTAAAACAAAACCAAAGTACATAAAACGGAAAAATTTTAAAAAGTATGTCGTCGTGCGAGTTCTCAGCTCACTGAAGCTGCGCAAGTTTCGGGGGCTGTACCATAGAGAGCTGTACTCAGTGAGTGAAATCGGCGTAAGATGGCGATAGGTGCGCGACGGGTTCGGCGGTTTGGTTCGGATTCGGCCGCTACTGCGGCTACCACCGCTACGCTGTCGTTCAGCGAGTTGGACTAGTCGCCATTTGCAACTTCATTCGTTCGGTTGGTCCGCGCCTTTGTTACCTTCACCTGCAGTATGCCGGCTAAACGGAAAAGTTACACGGCAAAGTTTAAGCTTGCTGCTGTGAAGTATGCAGAGGACTACGGAAACCGGGCAGCGGGCCGTCATTTCGACGTCACGGAGAAGATGGTCCGCACATGCCGACAGTCGACTGATAAGCTTCAGGCCATGAAGAGTGACAAGAAAGCTGACCGCGGCAAGAAAGCACGATGGCCAGACCTTGAGGGACGTCTGCACTCATGGATACTGGAGCAGCGTGCCCAAGGTAGGGCGATGTCAACGGTGCAGCTGCGTCTCAATGCGCAGGCGCTAGCTAAGGAGGTGGGCGCCGTTGATTTTGTTGGCGGGCCGTCCTGGTGCTCCAGATTTATGCGCCGCGAAGCGCTGGCGATGAGGGCCCGCACAAGCATGTGCCAGAATCTGCCAGCAGATTTCAAGGACAAGCTTGAAAGATTCCAGGCTTTCGTTAAGAAAGCCATTGAAGACGATGGCATCGGCAACAGCCATATAATAAACATGGACGAGGTGCCACTTACGTTTGACATTCCAATGGAAAGGAGTGTGGCACCGAAAGGTGACAAGTCTGTCACCATCAAAACTACCGGCCACGAAAAAGTGCACTTCACGGTTGTGCTGGCATGTTGCGCCGACGGGCAAAAACTTCCGCCAATGATTATATTCAAGCGGAAGACGATGCCGAAAGAGTCTTTCCCGCCTGGTGTCGTCATAGAAACGAGCGTGAAAGGCTGGATGAACGAAGAGATGATGGGCAAGTGGCTTGAAAAATGCTTTTCTAAGCGACCGGACGGTTTCTTTCATGCGAAGAAGGGTCTCCTGGTATTGGATAGCATGCGGGCGCATATAACGGAGCTCACTTTGAAGCGCATCAAGGCAAAAAACTGCACCGCTGCGGTTATCCCAGGCGGGATGACAAAAATACTTCAGCCGTTGGACATCTCTGTGAACCGCAGTTTCAAGGCTATTCTGCGGCGCCTGCGGGAGTCATGGATGTCCGACGGCGAGCATAGCTATACCGCAACTGGACGCATGAGGCGTGCTTCGTTTTGCGAGGTCGCAAAGTGGGTGCGCGAAGCCTGGTGTGCGGTGTCACAGGCCACCGTAACTGCGGGGTTCCGCAAGGCAGGCCTGCTAGCATCCTCAGCCCCTGGCCTCGACGACGACGACAGCAGCAGCGATTCCGAAGAGGAAACAGAGGAAGTCCCAGCGTCACTGCCGCCAGAGCTCGCTGAACTATTCCAAAGCGCGTCGGAGGACGAGGACTTTGAGGGCTTTGAGGAATAAAATGTTTTCCTGCAGTCGTGCGGAACGTTTCAGTGGGTGCGCATTATTTTTTTCTCACAAATTCGGTGTAGTATAAGTTTTCTTACGGACTGGCGCTCAGAAACGTAAGTACGGCATTTTACAATGCTCGCTCAACTGCACGTTATGAAGTTTCTTTGCGGAAAGTGAGTGAATGTAGGTGCGTCTTATATATTAATTTTTGCATGAAAACTTGCGAAAACTGGGGGGTGCGTCTTATACAAAGGTGCGCCTTATACACCGGAAAATACGGTAATCGAAAAGGCGTCGTCTGCTTATGCTGCCATGAGCATGGCCACACCATGCCCCAACCGACGCTGGGCCCTGCTCTCCTGTCGGGAAATGGGGTGAGCCATAGGTGAGCTACCCCTCGATAGAGGCTACAGCAGTACGAGAGCACGTGGGTGTAACCCAACCTCTCGCACCGATGGCGAGTCGCGCTGGACATGACTTTCCAGCCACGCCGGCACCGTTTATCACCCTTACGATCGCTGGTCAAGAGTTTGCGGCATCGCTGAATAGCAGGGCTTCGATCTCTCCATTCGGCGAAGAGGTTATTCATGGCTCATTTGCGCGAACGCTCTGTCCACATTCGAGCTTGCGATACTGCCAACCATCTCGCCAGCGATTCCTATTCATGCCGACTATCCAGCGGCTTGAGGAGGCTTTGGCGAAGCAACGGAGAGACCCGTCTAATGGGCGTGGAGGCACCCGAGTAACTGTTGCCTAGTCGGAGTACAATATCCTCAAGGTCTAGGCTCCGAGATTATCGGATTCTAATGACCGTAATCTTAAGATAGGGAACATCCACACCTTGCGAGGCCGGGGACTTCCTACACGCCGGATGTACAAATAAATGTTATTTCTCTCTCTCTCGCCAGCGGTACCGCCACTTCATGCCGCGCTGCACGGTTGGTTGTGAGCTGGGAGAATCGCACGTGCCGACAGCGCTTTGTGCATCTCCCGGATCTTTACGTGCCCGTGATGCGACTCTGGGTCACGATTTCCTCGCACGTATAGGTATCGTGATCGATGTTACAAGTAGGGGCTACAGGAACGGCTCCTTCAGCGCTGTACGGCCATTCGCTACACCTCCGTGGTGCCTGTAAGTTGCTGGTCGTCACGAGAGAGCAGGAGAAGAAGAGACAAAACGGAGCACCACTGGCCCGTGCATCTCACTCTGACGCCAAGACTGGCCCTTTGGTCAGCGCGGCGGAAAACTGCTTTCTCTTGAGCATAGTGCTACCGTGGTGAACGAGGTCCCGGCTTCACCTGTGATTGCCTCAGTAAGCAGCAGCTCAGATTGCTCGCTGCCGCCTTTGCGTGACAGCTAGTAAACCTGAGAAAGAACGCCCATCATCACTGTTGAGCCATTTCAGTGATATTTCACGGAATGACCGGTTTGCACCTCTCTGGTGAGGCGCCAATATTGGCACAGGCAAAGCACAAATGTGGAAATGCGATCCTCGCCCTCTCAGTGTGACCAAGAGGAAAACAATTGGCCAAGCATTGGATGAGTTGATTGAGACCGAAGTAGTCCAACACTAGCAGTCCTTGGGGTTAACCGGTAGTAATGTTCCCCAAAAGAGGCGGCTCCTATCAGCTCTGTGTGGACTACCGACGGCTGAACGAGGTTACTAGGAAGGATGCCTATCCTATGACCTAACGCTGTGCCTGCTACTTCAGCACCTTTGATGATAGCCGCGGAGAAAACTGCGTTCACCTCTCACACGGGTCAGTACGAGTTTACCGGCGTTCCCTTCGGCTGTTCTGAAGCTGCAGCTACGTTTCAGAGATTAATTGACTGCGTTCTTGGGGACGCTAAATGGCAATTCGCCATAGCGTACCTCGATGACATCGTCATCCTCTCTCGAACGTTCAAAAAGCACCTCCAGTTGGAGGATGTCCTTGGTCGGTAGTGTGCTACCGGGTTCACCTTGAACACGAAGAAAGCTCAAATAGCTGAGACTCGTAATTTACTATTGGGCTTTAACATCGAGAGTGGTCGTGTTCTGCTGTGCAAGGAGAAGGTACAGGCTATCGTGAAGTAAGTTCCCGACACCGGAGAACATTCAGGGCCTGAGGTGCTTTTTGGGCATGGTAAACTACTACAGAGAGTTCGTCCCAAGCTGCGCGGACCTCTAAGTGCCTTCAACCACACTGTTGAAAAAGTTTGCACAATGAAGCTGGGGCCCAAAGAAAGAGCGAGCCTTTAAGGCATGATCCGAAGCTCTAGTGGCCACAGCCAACCTGAAGCTGCCCGACCTCAAGTTCATTTTCCAAGCGGACGCGAGTGACCTGGGTCGCGGGACGGTGATGCTTCATGAGAACGACGGCCTCCTCCGGCCAGTCGCCTTTGGGAGTCGGTCACTTAATGCTGCCGTGCACAGCTGCAGTGTGGCTGAAAGGGAACGTCTCGCTATAGTTTTTGCTCTCCGGATGTTCAACTGCAACGTTGACGGCATGCCATTCGTGGTGGAAACGGACCACATGGCCATCAGCTGGCTGAAGCGTTTGCGGGAACCCTCAGGTCGCCTCGTGCGCTGACATGAGGTACAACTTCGTTGAGCCCTATGGAAAAGGGAGTGCAAACATCGTGGCTGACGCCTAATTGTGAGCCCCCATTTTGGTGTCCGACACTTGTGTCTGCCACTCCCGAGAGCAATCGCGCCAAGTAGACTCTGGGGCCTCTGGCTCTAACGGGTGGAACGGTGCGAACACCGAAATCGAAGTCACTTTCGAGTCACCAGCCTCGGGTGAGGACGCATAATTGGTAGACCCCGTGACGTCTTACGGTATCGTCGTCAGCAGAGAGGGCCTACTCAACGCACCACAGGACGATCCGTTTTGTCAGAAAATCATTGATGGGCTCAAAGAGCTGTGCTTCTAAGAGAGTGGTCAAACCGCTGGGCACAGTCAGACAGCTGGTATTGGTGTCGGTGTCAAGTGCCAGACACAGACTGGTGTTGCTGTGGGCATGTCGGATTTGTACCTGCTTGATGCTAATGGTGTTCTCCTGTGTTACTTACAACCTAAAGAAGCTCCCCAGGAGTTTGTCAAGGTGGTGATACACCACACTCTACGGAAAGCCACGCTCAGCTATTTCCACAACTCACGGCTGGCCGGACTTACAAGTGGCCTTAAGGCTCTTCAAAAGTTGTGCTGCTCTGCTACCTGACCTGGCATGAAGCGCGATGCCCTTCACCAAGCCCACTTTTGTCGCGTGCGCCAATGCGTGAAGCCTCGTGGTGGCAAGCCTCCCAGGCTCATGCCGCCGATCGACAGCCAAAAACCCTGGCGAGTCGCGGCCTGTGACATTTTGGGTCCCTTCCCAAGAAACCAGGGAGGCCATTTTTTTGTCCTGGCTGTCACAGATCACTTCACGAAGTGGGTCGAGCTGTTTCTTTTTCGATAATTGACTGCACGTGCAAACTGGGACAAGTTGACAGAAGTCTTCACCCGCTTTGGCTTTCCAGCGGAGTTAATAGGGGACAATGCGTCCTGTCTCGCGACCAAGTTGTTCGTGGATGCATGTGCTGCCTTTGGCATCAAGCATCGCAAAACAACCACATATAATCCACGGGTCAACCCGATTGAATAGATTAACCGAAACCTCATGCCCTTGTAGGCCTTTGCGCAGTAACACAGGGATTGGGATGCCAGTGTTAACGAGATAGGCTTCTCCTTGCAGTCTACGGTGAACCATTCAACCGAGTACACACCCGCTTTCTTTAACTTCAAGAGAGAGCTGCCTAACCCAATGGACCGAGTTCTGCAAGAGTGTGCCACGAAAGCTGGCTAATCTGGCTGCGTGGAAATAAGTGCGCTCACAGATGGACGCAGCCCTTGACCTGGCGCGTTCCAACCTGGCGAAAGCGCGGGCTGGACAAAAGGTTCAAAACGACCAGTCGCACAGGAACGTGCACTAGGATGTCGGCGATCTAGTCCTCAGACGCAATCATGTCTTGAGAGACGCCGCTAAAGGCATCTCGGCCTCCTTGTCGGCCAAGTGGTTGGGCCCATACCGAGTGCAGACCAAAGTGTCGCCTCTGGTGCACAAGCTGGCTGACTCTCAAGGGAGGCAAGTCGGCGATCCAGTTAACGTCTCCGACCTCAAACCTTTCGTTGCCCGCAGCAACGACTTAGGGAGGGGGAAGACGGTCACCAAACCAGACGAAAACTGTGAGAAAGCTTGCCCCAAGTCATGCCAATGGTATAATCTGTATAAACGCACTTAGGAAGCCTTTCTCCCACTAGCAGGTAGCTGGACTTTATTCCAGGCCTCGATAGTCAAGAAGAATAACCGCTACGGTGCGTGGACACACGTCTGGGAGTGATAGAAAGACTTCTGGACAAAAAGTACTCTTTGATGCCTCGTCCAAGCCTTACCCTGGCAAACCCCTTTTTTGTTGCGTAGCACCATCAAACAGGCATTCTCTCCGCCAAGCTAGCTATGCCGGGGGCATTTCTGTCCGCTTTTTCGTTGCCCAGTGGCCAACTCTATCGTGCCACGAGCCTGTTTCTGACCGGTGGCCTGCCCTTCCCTGGTCTTCTCTGCTGTGGCCTTGGTTCCCCCTTTCTGCCTGCTCACCTTCCAACCGAACCCACCTGGCAGCATCAGCAGCCACTTTCGGCAGCTGGTCCACCCACTTAAGCTTTGGCCCAGGCCCAAACGTGGTTGCTCCGGCTTCTGTTTGTGGCTGCCTGCTGTTCCCGCCGGCCCTCGTAAGTTGCTGGAACGAGCATCTTTCAGTTGCTGCTGCACGCATCTTGCAACTACACCTCATACGTTCCTGGCTGCCATGTTCAGACCGGTGAACTTGAAGCGTGCTGACTGCCCCACGTGCAGCCTTGCCCTTTTCATCCGGCACTGCGAACCTCCTTCAAGGCAATGGGTTCTCTCGGTGTGACGGAACTTTTGGTGGAACTGTTGGGTGACCTTGGCCGACCTTGGACTCATGTCAACCGAAGCGATGTCAACCCTTTGCTCCTGGCTTTCGTGGAAACGACACATTCCTGTTGGACTTTGCCTTGTTGGCCAGCCTCCTTGTGGTTGTGCTGACCTCGCTATTCGGCCTCAGACAGCCTCTTTCACAGGCTGGCCTCGGCCTTTAGGAAGGGAGAATGTGGGAATCGAGCGTGCCCTCCCCTTTGGCGCCTCGTTCTCCAGCTTGCACGAGTGCTAGGAGCATGGCGACCGTGGTTTCTGCGCCGGGCTTTTCAGTCTAGTGCAAGCTATGTGTTCATTCTCCTTGCAAGGAGACGCATGTCCGAACACGCCTGGACAACCTGCCTCCCCCTTACATCACGCTCACAGTGCTCCTCCAATCCCGATTGGCTGCCCATGAGCCCCTTTTCTGATAGCTTGCATTCGCACCACCAGGCAAACAATGATGGAGTACATATAAACACTTGACAGATTCTGCAAATTTAAATATGCATCGGCCAAGCTCGTGAGCTTGAAATTTCGTAGATTTATAAAACCGAAGATCAAAGCGAATAAAAAGGCTGGCACACAAGTTTGTCTTTTTAGAGAAGCAGAAATGTCATACACTGCTCCAAATGATTGCTAGTAGCTTATTTATACGTCAATGATTATGCTGGCACTCAGAATTATGCAACATACAAACACACGTGTAACCTAGCAAAATGTGCAGTGTCCCGTGAGTAGCGCTAACAGACCCTTCCAAATCTCAATATGCTTTTTGATTGATTGATATGTGGGGTTTAACGTCCCAAAACCACTATATGATTATGAGAGACGCCGTAGTGGAGGGCTCCGGAAATTTAGATTACCTGGGGTTCTTTAACGTGCACCCAAATCTGAGCACACGGATATGCTTTTTGGCAGGACACCGGTGTACTGCAGTGAAATTGGTTCAAGCAGCATTCCCTGCACGGGTTAGAACCAAAGCCAAATTTTCGAACCGTTACACCTTGAGCCCCCCCCCACTTAGCACTTTTTTTTCTTTTACGGGGAGGTTAGATGCCACTTGCTTGGAAAGCGCGATCGACCAGGTGAAGTAACAACGACGCATGCCTGTTGGCCTGGCGGCAGTATCGGATATCTATTGCCAGGACCGTGGCAGAGACGACGTCACAATCCTGTCTTTTCATTCCAAGACAAAAAAGTTTTATGTGCCACTGTTAAGGCAATCAACGTGATCACTGGCAATGCCGGCATTCAACGCATGTAAAGTTTGTTCGTGCAGAAACGTGACACACGCTTCCAGCTTTAGTTCCTAACAAGCCATAGCCACGTTTTCAGGCTAGGAAGTTTACATTTCCCGCTAAGTGTTGGTGGCTACAGCAAAGCATTTAAGTCTTGAAGTTCTGTCGTCCCATCAATAGGCGTCCACTGCGGTCAACGAACTGATGGGTGCGCAACATTGTTACTTCAGCTGGTCATATTAGTTAGGGTCTGCGCTATAGTTAGGGTCTGCGCGCTTTGATTTATGGCACAAACTGTAGATGGCCATCATGGCTTTCATTTCTCCCCGAAATTAGCGCGCCTGAGAAAATTTTGAGGCTGGTTGGACGTTTTGGCACAGCGTGGTGCATTTTCAGCAAATTTCAGGGTTTTGGCGCAGCTCAGTGAAACAATCGGGAATGATATCAAATTGGTGCAATAGGCACAAATGCTGCATCCCTGCATGATCATAAACTGTACTGAAACAACACTCTCCTTCCTACACCCATGTTCAGACGTCAACGCAGTCGTGCTCATTTCAGTAGTGTAGCAGTTGTTTGACTTATTTTCCTTTCGTGAGCTACAGATTCGTGGGATCTACAAGAGATCACGAGAGCTCGAACAGTAGAATAGAATATTGTGTAAATTATGCACACTAACGCTCATTTCGTTATATATTTCTTCCAATTGCCAACTAGTCATGACCTTTTGAGTAGTTAGGTCCAAAACTTTTGGGTTAATATCCAACGCACAGTCGCGAAAACAGGAACTACGCAAAGACAGCATGTTTTACGCTGTTTGAAAACAAACACTGCATGCGAAGTGAAATGCGCAGAGTATTCTCGCTTCATGTAGCTCGGCACTGCGCTATTCCGCACCTCACAGCACTCACTTGATGTCCTTTTTATAGACGTGCTGTACTGGTAGCTGGTTTTTACTACTCTCAGCATCTCAAAAAGCAAAGTTTGTCAGATGCAGCGAATGAAACAGGCAATTGTGATTCAAATTTACACAGCATAGTGGGGCTCAAACCGTTTTATAAGGGAGGAATTTTGACATTGACGGTGGTGGAAGCAGGTTTCAGTCTTTGGATCACCTTTGGGAGCAGGAATAATGTGGTTTTGGAACGGCTTTTGAGCAGTAAAAAAGGAGTTTTGGAGCAGCTCTGTAGCAGCAAAAGGTGTGTTTTGGAGCATTGAAATTTAGTTTTCGAGCAGATTTCTTGGGCCGCACATCACTTTTAATTAGATCTGATAAACACAAAACATTTCAATAGTTCTTACTAAGCATGCAATGTCGATCAAGCGACCAGACTTACACTAAATTCATATATATTAAACCTTGAGACATCAAAGGTGAAAGTGCAGCAACTCACAAGAAAAAACATAAGTGGCGTTCTGGACAGCTACTAGACCTCAAACGAATGAAAAAATTGATGTTAAAATGTTGCAATGTTCAAAATGTGATTAAAACACCACATCCAACATAAACAGCAAATCAATACTAGAGATAAGCTACTATAATAAAAGCTTTCTTCACACTAAACCTATAGGGCTCTATAAAAAGAAATGCAACTTATGTTCCAGTCATTAAGTGCCACAGCCAACATGAGAACCGCGAGGAAATTTAGATGCGCTTGCCACGCATCTCGACAGGTTTATGTCGTCGCCGCCAAGTTACGCGTAAACTACTCTTGATACCATTCCCCGCGCATCGTGCTTTTACACATCTCGACAAGTATTTGCCGTCGCAGCCATGTTACACGTAAACTACTGTAGATACAATTCCCTGCGCATCGTGCATTTGACCTGCATGTAAAATTGCGGTTGCGGTTGCAATATCTGGCACGCACGATATCTCTAAGCATCAGCGAACGGTTCGCGAACTGTGCTACGTGGTGGGCTCTCAATCGGCAGAGATTGTGCAATAAGAGCATTTCTCCCTAGAGCGGACATACTTATTCTCTTACACCAGTGTTTTGTAGTTGTGAGTGTTGCAATGTCTGATCCATAAGAGTTAGCTGTCAGCCTTCGTATTGTTGGGGTCGTGAAGTTAACGAAGCAGCTGTTGTTTTCGCGAGTGAATTTTTTTATTTGGGCTAACCTGTGTCTGGGAAACGAAACATCCCTCTACAAGCGATACATGCTGTAGACTAATCGCAGCAAACATAAAGCTTCGGCCGTTGATAGTCTTCCACGCAGCAAAGTGCGGCAACATTTATACATGTACCATCGAGGATTCCAGCGTTATCGCTAGTGGTTGCATAAGTTCCAGAACAAACTAATGTATGCGTTGTGCGGGTGATCTCATTGGAAGGTTCCAAGATCATGTAAATGGTCCCCAGTTATTCTGACGTAGCTTGCGCAAGGCAGCGTTACATGAGTAATGGTGTGGTAACAAAAATATAAGGAAGCGCATGCGGCACCACCACAACATTAGAAACTGTTGCTATTGTAGTCAGTGCTATGCCGGAGACGTAGTTTTTTTTTTCTGTAGATATGGCAAAAAACTCGCTGCATCATTGCAAAGCAACCGTCGAGCACGGCACGCTCGGCGGTTGCTTGGCAATGGTGCGGAGAGTTTTTTTGCAACAGCACTGCCACCTTTATAGCTTGCCTAAAACTTGGCTGTTAAAACATATATAGAATCGCATAATGAGGTGTGTACACACACACGCCACATTAACAAGAACCATGCATTCTGTTCACATGGTACAAGATTTATGCAGGATCCAAAATGCAAGGTTTCATATGCACGCGGTTGCGTGTTATGAGTAGCCCACGCATGTTGCTCGGTTGATCATAAAACTCTGGACGAAATTTGGCGTTGCACGTGCAAACTGCCGTTTAGGCACTTCCATTCCTGCATTGATTATCATTTGCGAAGTGCCTAGGTCTTGCACTGCATACCACACAGAAGCATACCACGAGTGATAGTGCCCGACGTAAAGTACTAATAATGAAGCTGTACGGTCATGCCGAGAATAAAACAAACGAGAAAAGCTTCCACTACGTGGAAAAACAATCAACGAAGCACAGAGTACTCGCCGCAAAAGCAGAGTAATGTTTCCAATACAATGGGCCTTTTTGCTGGTACGTGAGCATTTTAATTTGATTGATATGCGAGGTTTAACATACCAAAACCACCATATGATTACGAGAGACGCCGTAGTGGAGGACTCTGCAAACTTCGACCACCTGGGGTTTTTTTAATGTGCACTCAAATCTGAGCAGAGTGGCCTACAGTATTTTCGCCTCCATCGAAAATGCAGCCACCGCAACCGAGATTCGATCCCGTGACTTGCGGGTCAGTAGCCGAGTATCTTAGCCACTAGACAACCGCGGCAGGGCTACGTGAGCATTTTCCCAGGTCATTAATAGGTCAAAAATACTAGTGTTTGCCGACATGTTGCTCTGGGTTGTGCCTTTTCTGTGAGTGCAGATTGAAGCAGGGTATTACCTGCGCGGCATTCCTGCAACGATGCGTTTGTACGCCTGCATGCTGTGGGAAACTAGGTGAGCAAACGCTTTAGCGAGCACACGACACTCCGGCTTCCCATAGTGCTTTGTAGCCACTGCAGGGAGTGCAGGCCAATTTCTGCAAAGGTCCATAGGAGCAATTGGTGATGTGGTGCTTTTATGATAATGCTCACATGATGGTGTTTTTACATGCTCGAGGCTTCTGAGCATAAGTAGCTCTAAGAAAGAAGTTCAGCAGCCCATAGACTTGTACCAATTAATGTTTATTTTATTATTTGTAAAATACTGCACACAGAAAGTCCAAGCAAGATAAGCAATATGGAATGATACACACTAAACAATAGAATGAAACAAGCTTGAAAATTTACACAATTTTGAGTAAATAATTTTATGGCCCGAATTTGCTCTTGAAGAAACAATCCTGCTGAGAACATCTAGAAAGAAAAGGGCCTTAATGGCCCTTCAATGCGAACACAAGCAAGGAGCACCAAAAAGCCGCTGCATTGCTTTTAAAAAACCAATAAAAGACTGGGTCACTGCAGTAAAGGCATTGTCAAGTGAACAAATTCTCAATTCTGTGAAGCAAATTGTGCATGTCTCCATCTTGTATAATTGTCAATATGGGAGCCCTTCAGTTTTTGGCTAAAAATCTAGTATCAAATTCAGGTGCATCTTTATTTTAAATTCGCAAAACCTTGGGGCGAATTAGACTTGAGGGAGAAAAAAAAAGCATTGTAACTGGTGAAGTTGGTATAATATTGCACTGTAGGTATTTTAGTACATAATTTTTTTAAGGGTTTTGCCAGGACCAAACTCATCTGTTGTAAAATGCAGGTCATGCATAATCGAGCTTCCACAGTACGTGCAGCTGCAACCACCGACTTAGAAGCAAAGGCTTGTTTAAACATCTGTAAACAAGTTCTGCTTGCCTTCAGAAATGTTGGCACACTTAGTCATGCATAGTTAATTGGTTGTAGTTGACTTGTGAAGGTTGATTAATATGTGGGGTTTAACGTCCTAAAACCACCACATGATTATGAGAGTGGAGGGTGCCAGAAATTTCGCCCACCTGGGGCTCTTTAACGTGCACCCAAATCTGAGCACACAGGCCTGCAGCATTTTCGTCTACATTGAAAATGCACCCGCCGCAGCTGGGGTGCAATCCCGCAACCTGCCCTTGTGAAGGGAGATCACAACAAAATGTGTGTTAAGAAAACTAGATGTCATTTTTGTTTACATTGCTCGCCTAGGCAGACATTGTCAAAGCAAAATCATGAACTGGTCTTTTGGAGCCACATGAAATTAACGCTACCATATGTGTTATCTTTAGGTGTGCACATAAGCTTCTTCTTTACCATGAACACTACCAAAGCAGTGCTCATGACAAAAAAAAATTATTCCAACCACTGGTCAAGCGGCCTCATTTGGGAGAAGGATGCAGCGACTCGAGGACTGCTCCAATGTCTCCATGCTTGACCTCGAGCAGCTGACGCAGCCAGCCACCCTCATTGTTGAATCCCATGGCCAGCATCTGGCCCAAGGCAGTGTCGACTGCGTCAACAAATAGAGCCAAAACTTGGAGCCAGTGCAAATGTGTGCAAAAGAGAACAGCAAAACAGGGAGGGGCATACACATTCCTCATGCTTAGCGAAAGCACACTTTTTTACTGAGTCCTTAAATTATTGTAGAAATGTGCAAATATTTGGGCGCTTGGAATGCACTTTAAGAGTAACTTAGATTATTAGAAATTTCGAAGTATTCAAAAGGAATGAATGTAGGTATATAATCCTCCAGCAAAAATTTTTTCACTGCAGCGACAAGGGCTCCTATTCTATGAAACCAACCAGTTTTGATAAACCTGCGCTACTGTGAAGAAACACTTAAAACTTGCATATCACCTTCACTGGTATTAATGAAATTTCATTTTAAAGAGAGAAAAAAGGAAGGCTTACGACCCGGCACTGAGGTGGCAAAGAAACAGAGAAAATGAGCTTTTGTGCATAGTAACGAGTTATAACTTGCACCCTACTGATATACAAATCTCCACTCCACTTGGAACCAAAAAAGTACCTCACGCACCTAGTCAAGTTCTTAAAAATGCTGCAATAATGTGCTACATATGCTATTTGGAACATTCAGCCAAATCAATATTAGCTTCGAACCCCAAATTTGTTCATCTCTAGTGAAGAGACACGATTGTGCAAAATGTGTAGCACACTTCACTATGGGTGAAGCAGCAAGCATGTTACTCTTGACTAATGGTGTTTCATGTGATGGACATATAAATAGCAAAAATAAATCTGTATGGTGTAAACCACATGCAAGGCCTTTCTAAGCTGTGCATGTGAAACCTCTGAAGGCTCCATTGAGCTAGACTGGGAGAAACGATGAGCAATCCTCGATTTCCCCGGACGCCCGAGCCACTTTTTATTGGTCGTTCATTCCGTCTTACGCTCGAGTGCTCTTGACCAAGCTGAGTGGCGATGGGCGTTTAGCGGAGAACCGCCAATTGGTGGCACTTGTGTGGTTGAAAACTGTCTATTGCACACATGAGATGCCTATAAAGTTTACCAAGTCTTGCTCTCACCAGGCTTGTCTCCAGCCTGAGCAGCCAGGCTCATGGAACGAGGGAGATCGTCACCTAGATGGGAGTCCCGCAGCACATTCAAGAGAGTCCAGCCAGAGGGCACCTCAACTTCCTGCATCAAAGAGGGCAGCATGTTTCTCAGAATGCAGGTTCTGTGCATAAATGCAACATTCGCTTGAAAACAACAGGCAAAAGGCAAACACCATCAATACCCCGTCAGCCTCCATATATGTCTGCACATGGAGGAAACTTCCTTGCACTCACACGGCATAATGCCTGTGTACAGTAGAGCAATCATCCTGGCACAGTACTAATGCACTGTACACAAGTTGCTTTGGGCGAATGGTACGATGTCTCAGTGCCACTTTTTCGCTCAATAGCAAATTGCCAACACAATCGAAAGAAACAGCCAAACGAGTCCCTCCTCAACAGCCATATTAGCAGTTATGCCATATTTGATTGCATAATGCTCACGGTATTTTTGTGGCAAATCAAAGGAAAGTTGAGGGTGTGTAAGAATTATGCGGTGAAAATTTTCTGCAAAACGTACAGAGTGCTGAAAAAAGCCACCTGCCAATGGGGGGTTCTCACAATGCCTAAAAGTGTTTTAATGAACACAAATTTTCTGAATTATTTCGACAGGCCCATTAAGCAATG
The DNA here is from genome assembly GCF_043290135.1 of Rhipicephalus microplus. Classification (NCBI taxonomy): domain Eukaryota; kingdom Metazoa; phylum Arthropoda; class Arachnida; order Ixodida; family Ixodidae; genus Rhipicephalus; species Rhipicephalus microplus. Next base: position 4,626,194 of record NC_134704.1, on the reverse strand, counting down.
TTATGCTCTGACAACATATTACCACATGCATTTATTGCTTTATTTTAATGTATTCGGTTCTCACCTACAAAAACTGTAAGTGATGCTTGGAGCAGACTGTCCCGCAATGTTTGGAAAGCTTCAAGACCGTTTGGGAAGCTTTGAAATGGATTGCGATAATTCTATTCAAGAGTCCACAAAAGCAGCAGCAATAACACTGGAAGGTGCATAAATTATCAGATTACTCGACGGATGACTGCTATACTGTTCTCGCTGCCATCAATGCACAACACGAATTGCTTGTACTGCCCGGGCAGTATTTCCCAGTCTAACTGCAGCTTTTTTCACTGTCACAACAGCATGTTAACACTTGACTTCAGCCAGAAGCATCGATTTTTACTTTCAGAGAACTTTTCCTCAATGCTGGAAAAATGGAAAGCACTAGAAAAATGCTGGAAAGATGGAAGCAATGGAAAGCACGAGAGACAAAAGTGCCGCTCACAATGCAGCTAAATGAAGAGCCACCCACCGCTGCAGGCTCAGAAGCAGCTTCCTCGCCGCCCCTGTTGGTCTCTGTGAATGGTCCCCCCTGCACGCTGCTGCTGCCATTGGCTGCTGCTGGAACAAGAGGCTCTGCAGAGTGGCTTTCGCAACCTCTGCCCGCCGCCGATGTGTCCATGGGCTCCGTGGCACTGTCCTTCTTTGGAGAAGTGCTGCTGGCCACGTCGACTGTGATGCCTGCAGCAGTTGCAGCACTATTTTCAGGGCAATCGGGGCTTGGCAACACCCTTTCAGCACTGCCAAACAGCAGCCAGAGAACAGCAAGCCTATCTGTCTATATATGTGCCTTGACTTTCTCCTTGCGTGCACTGCAAGGAAACTTGTTCAAGATGCAAGCCAAACATTATAGTGCAGCATGAGGCCTCAAATTTACACTTAATTCTCAGTCAGCTACAACAAACGTTGCCATATACCCAAGCTGGATTAAACATTGCTAGCTGCTTAAGTACCGACGTCGCCACAGGAGGTCTCCAGCTGACTGCGTGCTTGTTTGCAATTGCACTTAAAGTAAGCTGCACATTTGAAGAAAAGAAAAAAGTGCTCATGGTCATGACATGCACGTGACGTAGCTCTCTACTCCAGTACCATCCCCCCTTGCTTAGCTTCCAGTGCGCGACAAATCTCTAATTTCGCTTGTACTTGACAAATTCTAAAAACTTTTGCAATGATTGCCCTTCTGTAGTGAAGCCATTCGATAGTTACTTGAAGGGTGTTGCACAATGCAGTGTTGCGGATGTGAACCATGCTTTGCGCAAGTACCGATTCTCGGCAAAAGCAGCAAACAAACCACCAGAGAGTAGTTGGAAGCTTTCTTTATCAAAAGAAATGGTCCGATTGCGTCAGTGACACTTCTATAACATAGCATTCAACAGAAATGCGCTTTCTCGATAATATGTCGACCATGTTGCTACACATAATAATTTGCCAGTTCACGCATACCGGAAATGTCCTCCCTTTTTTCCAGTAGCTTCTCAGATCGTTATTAAACAAGTTGGATGCTTCACTTTCTCCTGCTCCCCTCTTTTCCAAATAATGTGCTTGCACCACAGTCAAGTGTACTTCAGCAATGTAAGCACTAGCTTGCCCAAAAAGAAGTCTTTTCGGCACATCAATATTTCCAGAGTTCGATTTTTAGTTCAGACACAAGATCCCAGTAATGTTTTATTATGGCGTCAGTCGCAGAGCAATGGCTGGTTTCATTAGAAGTCTTCAAGCTAGTGAGTTAAAATGATTGCAAGTTAAAAATGACTCAAGTTAAAATGATTGCATATATTCCTCCTTCCACAACTGCCCAATAGGAACTTCCTGGCGTTTGGGGGAATCAATGTAATGAAAATCTTTCCCCACCCTGGAACAAGATGGCCAGTAATAATACCCTAAATATTGAGCTATTCGTCCGCTACCAAAGGAGCTCGTTGAGAAAGCAGCAACAGCACCTTTGCTGGCACTCATCTTCTCGACAGGGCCATGCTACAGTGAAACCTCGATACAACGAATCTCAAGGGCTTGCTAAAAATCAATTGTTATTTTGAAAAGTCATTGTAGAGAAAATATTTAAAATTTACGCAAAAATCGTAAACGAAAACATGCGAGTCACCTGCCAGTGTTGTGTATACATTCGTGACCATGTTATGCTACTCAAATAAAGGCAAAAAAACAACAAACACGAAATATTACGGAATCAGTGCACATTTATTTGAGAAAAAGCGCGATCTACCCTGATGTGGGCAACTCTACTGCTGTAAGATGAGCTCTTAACGTGCACATCCTTCTTACACGCTGCAAAGCATCAGCGTTAACTCTTTTAGACGCCACCTGTGTAGAGCTGTCTGTAAATATGTCAAGTTACTAAAACGTAACTTCAAGGCCCTCAGTTTTTTATTGCAACAAAAATTAGTGTTATAGAACTCACCTTAATTGAGCGGTAAATAAATACTTTTTTGCCCTAAAGTCGTAGATGCTTACTTTTAGCGTAAATAGAATAAAATCTCATGCTAAAAATAAAGTGCAAATTTATTTTTGGTTAGCTATAGATTTTGAGAAAAGAAAATTCCGCTTTTCAGATCGCTCGCAGAAAGTGGCACGTCACATGACTCGTCGAACGTGGTAGTGCCTTAAAATAAAGGTGATCATATGTATCGATACACTGCAAAACGAGTTTAAATGACAAATTTATCATGCAGGAGGTTCAATCGAACTAAAGTAGGTTATACTTTTCTTTTTAAAGCTTCTCAAAGGGTTAAGCACCGATTCTTCATGCTTGTTCGTGCTCACCGTTTCAATGTCGTCTTTGCTCTAGTCAGCGTTTCCTTATCACGACCAACTATACAGATCTTATCAGTTGTCAGCTAAGCTCAAGTGCAGGCTTCGTCCTCACACTGTGCGCAGTGTTCCAGCGTTGCACGGGGTAATCATCGGTGACTTCATCATAGGTCGTAGCATTCCTTTCGTGCTGCTTCCGAAGCTCGTCTTGAACATTCAACCGTTGACGATGTGTGGAGCTTTATGCCGCAAGGGCCAATTGATGGCCAAAGAGCGCCATTTCAATGAGTAGAGATGTGGACAATGATATGTTGCGTGGCTGTATAGGGGCCTTAAAATTCCTCGCGATAATGCGGGTAAAACCATAAGTATTAAAATCATGACAGTGGCGTGATATGCATAGTAAAAAAGGGTGACAAATGTTTTGATAATAAAAACGTGTAAAAATATTTGGCACTAGCACAAGTGCCTCATCAGCGCCCTTGTGTCCAAGGGCTGCGAGGCAAGTGCTTATGTAGTCACTGCAGCAGCAACCTCTCTTAAGAGGTCGCGCTACATATTGCCTGGGTATATGACATGATAAAAGCAAACATCTCTTAAGAAAGCTAGCACCGATTTATGAGTGAACAGTGGTTCCCTACCGACGAACATTGCAGGGTGTAAAGGTATATGTTGTCGGTAGGGTAATGAAAAGTGTTGTTTTCTTAGAGTGTCTAGTTGTTTGCACTGAATTAAAATGTGAAGAACTGTTAGTGCTTCACCACATCTGTCACACAATGGTGGATCGCCACCGGACAAAAGATGTGAATGTGTCGTGTATGTGTGTCCTATCCTGAGCCTCCTTAGTATTGCCTCTGTATGACGCGATTTCGATACTGGCGGCCAATGGCCAAGGTGTGGCTTAACAATGTGTAGTTTGTTTTGTGTGTGTCTATCCCACTTGCTCTGCCAGTAGTCCCCGAGCTTTCGTTTGAGAGACGGCTTAAGATCAAGGGCCGGGATTGACATAGGTGTAGTGGCAGTGCTTTCATGGACGGATGCAGCAAGCTGATCCACCATCACGTTGCCTTGGATCTCACCGTGCCCTGGCACCCAGCACACTACAATATGTTGTTTGAGTGTGTAGAGTGTGCATAAAATGGAGTAAAGTGAGACGAGGACAGGGTTTTTTTGTTTTTTAAGAGTGTGCAGAGCCTTTACCACACTGAGAGAGTCCGTATAAATTACTGCTTTCTGTAGTTGTAGTTGTTTAATGTGTTTAGCGGCCACAAGTATCGCGTAAGCTTCCGCTGTGAAAATACTTGTGCCTGGATGTAGAGGGCCAGTATCCGAAAAGGATGGGCCGACAGCAGCGTAGGATACAGAGGAGTTAGACTTGGAGGCATCTGTAAAGAACTCAGGACGTGTGTATTTGTGTTAAGTTCCAGGAAGTATGTTCGGATATGGGCAAGAGGCGCATGTTTTGTAACTTCTAGAAAAGACACATCGCAGTCTATAGTCTGCCATTGCCACGGTGGCGGGTATGATACAGGAGCCATTAAACTGTGTTCTAGTGAGACTCCAGTTTCCTCAGCTAGACTCTTCAGGCGAACTGGGAAGGGCTGCCTCATCGAAGGCCTGTTTTGATACAGAATGGAGGTCAACAAATCATTAATAGTAAAGTATGAGGGTTGCTTCTTGTCTGCTTTCACCTTAAGAAAATATACAAAGGACATGTAAGTTCTCTGCAGATGAAGCGACCATTCATTTGACTCAACATAAAGGCTTTCTACAGGGCTGGTGCGAAAAGCACACGTAGAAAGGCAGATGCTCAAATGGTGCACAGGATCCAGCATCTTCATACACTTTGAGTCGCAGACTGATAAACAACGGCCCCATAATCTAAGCGGGTGCGAATGAGGCTTCTATACAGATTCATGAGACATTGCCTGTCACTACCCCACGTAGTACGTGACAACACTTTTAAAACATTCATGACTTTTAAACATTTTATTTTTAAATACTTGATGTGCGGTACGAAGGTCAACTTGTTGTCCAAGATCAAGCCTAAGAATTTATGCTCCGATTAACATACAGACGTTGACCGTTCAGTTAAATGTCGGGTTCCGAGTGCAGGTTCTCTTTCGAGAGAATAAGACACACGTGCTTTTTTGTGGGGCAAGTCGAAATCCGTTTTCATCTGCCCATTTGGAGACCTTGTTTAAACCCAGCTGAACCTGCCGCTCACACATTGCTAGATTGCGAGATCTAAAGCCAAGCTGGACGTCATCGACATATGTACAATAAAACATATTGCGAGGAATGGACAAGCGCAAGGAATGCATTTTGATGAGAAAAAGTGTGCAGCTAAGTACACCACTTTGCGGCACGCCTGTTTCCTGGACAAATGTTTGGGAAAGAACGCTGCCCACTCAGACACGGAATGTCCGGTTTGACAGGTAACTTTGGATTATGTAAAACATTATTCCGCGCACACCAAGGTGGGACAGGTCTCTTAGAATTCCAAAGCGCCATCTTGTATCATAAGCCTTTTCGATATCGAGGAACACAGAGAGAAAATATTGTTTATGGACGAAAGCGTTTCTGATCTGTGCCTCGATACGAACAAGGCGGTCAGTGGTGGATCGACTCTCTCTAAACCCGCACTGAAATGGGTCGAGCAAATTGTTTCAAGGAAATGTACAAGTCGACAGTTTATCATTTTTTCGAAGACTTTGCACAAGCAGCTTGTAAGTGCAACAGGCCTATAACTCGAAGCTAACGAAGGGTCCTTGCCCTCTTTCAAAACGGGAATAATAATAGCCTCTTTCCAGGAGGTAGGAATAGTGCCAGAAAACCAGATAGCATTGTACAAACAAAGTAAGGTTTTTCGTGTTTCGGTTGGTAGGTTTTTTAACATTTCATACACTACACGGTCAGAACCTGGGGCAGAAGTACTGCAGGAGTTTAGAGATGTTCGGAGCTCAGCTAGACTGAAAGCTTGGTTATATGCCTCGTATTTAGTGCATTTGTGTTCGAGTTTCTGCTTTTCTATTCTTGTTCTGTATTTTTGGAAAGTGTCAGTATAGTGGGATGAGCTGGACACCCGTTCGAAGTGTGCACCGAGGAAGTTTGCCTGATCTTCCAAGGTATCACCCTGAGTGTTTATGAGTGGAAGTGTGTGTACTTGTTTTCCTGCTATCCTTTGGACCATGTTCCAGACTTTGGCCTCCTGTGTGTATGAATTGATCCCCGACAAAAACTTCTGCCAGCTTTCTCTTCTGACCTGCCGACGCGTTCTCCTGCCTTGAAACTTTATTTTCTTGAAGGTGTCAAGATTTTCGGCTGTCGGCGAGTTCCGAAGCAACCTCCATGCTCCGTTTTGCTGTTTGCGCCCGTTTCGGCATTCAGAGTTCCACCATGGCACACGCCGTATTCCAGGGTGTCCATTTGTTTGTGGGATGCATTTTGTTGCAGCATCAATCAAAAACGCTGTGAAGTAGTCGACAGCAACATCAATGCTTGAAATACATATGTCACTCCAACCTAGACGAGCGATGGTATAAAACTGTTCCCAGTCGGCTCTGTTTATGAGCCATTTGGGAACACGTGGTGGACACTCAGTTGCTGTAGTTGTGCTCAAAACTACAGGGAAGTGGTCACTACCGTACAGATTACCGACGACTTTCCACTGAAGTAGAGGCACAAGAGATGGAGATACTATGCTTAGGTCTATGGAGGAGTAGGCGTTATTAGCGAGATTATAATAGGTTGGTTTCTTTCGATTTAGGAGACACGCGTTCGACGAGAGAAGGAACTGTTCAATCAGTCAACCTCGCGTGTCGCACCGAGAGTCACCCCATAGCCTGCTATGCGCATTAAAGTCTCCAAGGAGAACATAAGGCTCCGGAAGTTCATCAATTAAGGAGTGTAAATAATATTTCTGCAGCTGATAGCTAGGAGGAATGTAAATAGTACAGATTGTGATCAGTTTATCAAAAAGAACACCTCGAACAGCCACTGCCTCAAGGGATGTTTGGAGTTGTAAGTGTGCACATGCAATTCCTTGATTCACTATGATGGCAACACCTCCGGATGATGTCATGGCATCATCACGGTCCTTTCGGAAAATAACGCATTTACGAAGAAAATTTGTGTGTTTTGAATTAAGGTGTGTTTCTTGTAAACACAGCACTTTTGGTGACGGTTTGTGTAAAAGTTCTTGGATGTCGTCAAGGTTTCTGAGAAGGCCCCTAACGTTCCATTGTAGAATTTGAGTGTTCATGGTGAATGTAAAATAGTGCTGTGTGTACGAAAAGCGAGTGGCTGTTTAGACGGGGAGTTTGAGTTGACGTAACAGGGCCGTCACCAGGCCCTGTTATCTGCTTTTTTGTTTTCTTGGTGCGCTCCAAGGAGCCACGCCGCTCTTTCGGCACCAAAGGTACCGATGTATCCATTGCCTCCTCGGAAGCACTGGATGCCCGCAAGTGTGGGCTGTTAGTTCGAATTTTGGACCTCGCCTGGTGAGGTGAGGCCTTGAGACCTGAGGACTCTGGAGTCTCCGGTCTCTGTCTGGGAGTAGGCGGTGTAGCCTGAACTACAGCCGCCTTGGGGGCAGGTGCCACAACCGCCAGCTCGCTATGCGCGGGCCGAAGGAGTGGCGAGGGCTGGTGCGGCGGTGCCCCCCGACGCGCCGCATCACCGTATGTAGGTCCATAGAATGGTGCGACTTTTCGCCCTGCTTCCTTAAATGATATGTTCTCCTTCACCTTTAATGTAATTATTTCTTTTTCTTTTTTCCAGCATGTGCAGGAGCGTGAATATGCGGCATGGTTTCCTTCGCAGTTTACACAGTGTGGGGGTTGTTTGCAGTTCTCAGACACGTGGCCTAGGACTCCACATTGTTCACAAGTCTGGTGACCACGACAGGTTTTAGAGCCATGGCCATACCTCTGGCATTGGAAGCAACGACGAGGGTTCGGTATGTACGGCCTGATAGATGTCTTCGTGTACCCTGTTTGAATAGATTCTGGTAGTTTACTGGATGCAAACGTGAGTATTAAGTGTTTTGTCGGTGTTTCCTTATTATCTCTTCTGATGATAATTCTCTGTACATTAGTTACATTTTGGCTATTCCACCCCTCCAAAAGTTCAGTTTCGGTCAGGTCAAGTAAGTCTGCGTCAGATACCACTCCGCGAGTTATGTTCATAGATCTGTGTGGTGTTACGGTTATCGGTACGTCACCAAATGTTGAGAGGCTGTCAAGCTTTACAAATTGTTCTTTGTCCCGAATTTCGAGAGGAAGGTCTCTGCTAGCCATTTTGGTTACTTGTATCCAGCCCCGAGAGTTTCAGTAAGACACCTGGCAACTAGGAATGGAGATACGGTCCTGGCTTGCTTTCCAGTTTTCTCGCAGTGAATGACATGGAAGTTGGGAAATGTTTCTTTTGACTGGTTGAAAAAATTTATATTATCGGTGCGTAGCCGCTTTAAGCCGGTAGGATCAGACAGTAGGGGGAATGCTCCATGCATGCCCGTCTTATTTTTGTTCAGCAGCGTTGGCGGCCACCCACCACGGAGCCCAACGAGGGGACGCTACAAGTTTGCGGATGCTGAAACCTGCAGACGCCAGCCGTACAACGCCACTATAACCCAATGCGCCTAGGCCAAGGTAGGCTATTTGCACAGGGTTAACCCTAGCCGCCAGGAAGTTTTGAAGTAAACGGAAGAGACTAGAGAACAGTACAGATAAAAAGTGAGAGATAAAGACGAAGATATAGGGAGAGAGAGAAAGGAAAAGGCGACTGCCGATTTCCCCAGGGTGGGTCAGGCCAGGGGTGCCGCCTACGTGAAGCCGGGGCCAAAGGGGTGTGTTGCCTCTGCCGGGGGGCCTTAAAGGTCCAATCACCCAGCGTCTGCTCAACCCCCAGGATCCCCTTTTCCCCGGACACGGCAAAGCCACGCGCGGCTAGGCGTGGGAGGGAGTCAAAACTCCCCCGTTAGCTCGGGTCTGTGGTGTCGCTACATACCAGCCGCCTATTTGCGCAGGCGCCCCTGCGGGGGAACATTCAACCATGAACGCTAGAAAACAGCCATGGAACAAGCGTGCAGGTCGTGAAAACAAAGGCAACGGAGCAAAGCCTGACATGGACACGCTTGCACTTTGATATGAATTTCCATACACAGAGGTGACAGGACTCGCTTTCTTGGATACCACGAAGTTCAATCACACTTTAACAGACTGAGGAATGGCACCCTTAGCCCGATTTCCACATCCAAAATGATTCGTCACACTTATTGGCTCGCAACTGTTTCGACAGAGCAGCGGGGATGATATATCCTTTTTGAAGAAAATCATTTTCCGGAAGCAGCAAATGCTTTGACCGGTCTTTAAAAAGTTTGCTCGTTCCCATTCGTAACTTCAGAAATAAGTCACAGCAGAATAAAAGCTTGAACAGAATAAAAGCATGAACAAGTGATGCAATATTCTAAGGCCCCTGTTGATCGGCTGCCTGCTCTGCAATACTACAGCACAAGACGCAAAGGCATCGCATCGGCGACCCGCACCACAAAAAGCCTACAAAGAAATTCAACAGAGAAAATGTTGGTGAAATTTCACTATGTTGTGGCATTGCCTCGTAACATTTTCATTCTCCCGTACTTGAGTGTTGCCACTGTTCTGACGAAAAACTTCACTTTACTTGTTGGTTTACCCAACGTGCAGCAAGAGTGACCAATATCAAGAGTTGGAGGCGCTCAACCCCACCTCCCTAACTTTTCTCAGTGTCGTGCCTCCCCCCCCCATTGAGACTGTTGAGAGTTGGTGCTATGTGCCTTCTTTGCGTTACCGTTGTTAAATGTTTACAAAGAAGTTCACCAAATGGCTCAAGAAGATTGGCCACAGTGTCTCCAATTCCACGCAGGAAATCCTGGGGGTGCTGTCTTTGGTCTGGCCGGTGTGCAAAACGATGGGAACCTCCTGGGGCTGGGCAGCCTCCTCTTCGAGGATAACCACAGTGGCGCCACAAGCGCTTCCAGCCAGGAAATGACCACAAGGGACGCTGAAAAGACAAGTGCACATCTGTAACACTATGTTATGCACATGTGCCACTCCCCTCACCAGGCGACATTTAGCAAATGTTCTTTATACACTTAAATTGTTGCATACCCAATAGAAAGGGTTCTACCGCAAGGTTTTTATGAAGTGGTTCATTACAAGCAGAGAGAAAAATTATCTTGAAATGCTAGTGCACAACCATGATGTGAGGAGGTAAGCTTCATAGGTTGCCAGGTTCGGCTACTTTGCACCAGTCCGATTACTTCTCTTGGCTGGGGGCAGCAGAAAAAACGTCATGGCTACTTTATGGCTAGTTCCGTGTTCCCTTGATTTGAATCCAATTATAAATATCTTGGGATGTATGCGGTTTCAGAACATTTGACGATGGTGTGCTTCTAGTTCACAAAATTGATTTTGGTACTGTCATTGCAAAAAAAAAAATACTTTTGGATAAGTGGTTGGGACTGGATGTAAAACTGTTGGTGCCGAATTTCTCAGACCACCTGTTGGGCACTTCATCTGTAAGTGGAAATAAATAGGAGAACAAAAGCATCCTAGATGCTGCGCACTCATCATTCCATCATCATGTCATTTCGTAGAATTAGTTAAGGATTGTTACTCAAGAATATTAATTGCTTATGTGAGAAACGATTGCTTCAATCACAGCAACTGTGATTTTGAGCACACTCATGCCGTAATCATTTTTTCAGAGTAGCTGGTTCATTTAGATACTCTAAAAAACCGAAAAATATGCAATTTCTGCAAAATTGCATAAAACTTGCCGATAAGTGAGGTACCTGCTACCAGTCTGTAAGGCATTATGTGCACTTTGTGCTATGACTGTTGACAATGAAGAATTATCGTGTTCTGGGCCACACATACTCTTTTGTGCCATAGAGGATAATGAACGTGAATGCACTCTCGCCTGTGAAAGGCAATGCTGATTCAGAAAAGCTAGCCGGGAGGCAAGAGTTCGGGAAGCAGCGGCAAAGCAGCAACGCTGCCAACAAGCTGCTACTCCGGAGGCAAGTGCGTGACATACAGCGGCTCAATGTCTACACAGACAGCAAGCCACCCTAGGGACGAGAGTTAGAGAAGCAGCAATTAAATCGCTTCATGCTACTGTTCATGAGCATCGTGTCTTATAGCACAGAATCAAAGGCCAAGTGGTCAACGACCTCATTCAAAAAATAGTGCAACGCCTTCCTAAAAATCTACCCGACAACGCAGCCCTCGTTGAAGCCCAGTTTAGTCGGGAAACGAAGCATTCATGCGTGGTTGAAGTACCTAGAAGACTCCCCCCTCTACAAATGTTTAACCAGTAAAAGCTGAAACGTGCGGTCCCCTTGTTTAGTGCAGTGTCAGCTTGAACCCACTGTTAAAGGCTTTCACAATCATTGGCTACATGTGTGTGAGGTTAGACACACGTTTAGCTTGGGTTTACCAGTGTTTATTTCACATGCTGCCTATTATGCCTCGCATGATCACGGAGGAGTGTAATGAGCTGTTAAATGCGTTTTGCAATGTGTTCACGAACCACAAGCGGCTACAAACGTTGCAGCCAAAGCCAATGTGCCACTGAAGAAACTCCTGCCGAAAGCAGGCATTCGCTCCAGTAAATGCGCTCCTGCAATGATCACATTGACGTCACGTTGTCTCAAGCGTTTGATATCGCGAATTAACTTGTTTGCAGGATCTGCCTGCCTCCAGTACTTGCATTCCCATTCGTGATTTCATGACTACACAGTCGCTGCCGGAACTTGGCCCCCAGGGCCAGTTTTTCAGCCCGGACTGCACCATCGGCCCGGCGAATGCGAACTCTCTCACATTTACACTATTGGCGCTCTTCTAGTGTTGTCCACAGCATACCCATGAGGAAGGTTTTAGGAGAAACCGAGGCACGCGTGCTCAGTGCCACAGCTGAGACGAGACAGATGACGTCACTCACAATGCAGCCAATGGTGCGTGTGCTTGGGTAACACGCTGCGAACAACCTAACCGATAACACAGCCAATGAAGACCACTCGGTAACAGCTGCCGAACGTTTTTTCATTTCTTCTAGCCATACACAGCTTTTGCTGTAATACTTAAATATGAAAACGTGAATAGAAGGTGTCTTTGTTAACTTCAGGCTAGATCCCATCGAAGAACCATTGGCTCTACACTTGAAGGACCACAAAGGAGAACCCAACATGACCAATAAAAAGAAGTCGCTGGGGCCGTGAGAAATATTCGAATTAAACGAGTTTTTGAATTAACAGAACATGCAAAAAGTGGAATGCAAGCAACTTGGAACTATTCAAAGTAGTCAGTGCTTGTTGTTTGCTGTGCCGGCTAGTTTGCGGCACCAAGGAATAGGTTTTCCAGCCATACCTCGTCTTAATTTTGCCGCAAATATGAAGGCACGAGGAGCCTCGCTGCTGCCACAAAAAAAAAAAATGCTGTCGTCCGTCATTACCTGATATGTGCACCTGCAGGAAAACAAGACATCTTCACTGCAACACAGTAATGACACACGGAAAGCATGTTGACTGCTCCCCGTTACGTCATGGTGTGACCATTCGCACATTCTTTTGGTATAACTAGGAATTTAATAATGGCTAGTATGACGAAACTCCCTATGTATTTTGGCTGGAAAAAGTGATCTTTTAAACTTAGTTTTTAAAGTAGGTGTTGCTGGCAAGAACTTTGCCAGGAGTGCAAAGGCACGAATTGTTGTAGCAACCAGTAATCTGCAGTAATCTGAGGTTGGCATACATCGTGAGTTCTGTTAAACCGTAGTTTGAGAATTTCTTTGCAATTCTAGAAAGAAAGGGTAAACCATGACCCGCTGACTATGCGGGAAACATGCAATATGCTGCCCGCTCGCCATGGCTATGTTGCAGAGAAGCCCATCTCGTTTTCTGCAGGCCTACGTTTCGATTGACCACGAGACTGTTTTTTTGTTGTTGTTTAGTTTCTTTTTTTCGCTGGAACTTGAAAGGCTGGGATGCTTCAGCTGCCACTGATGAGTATCGCTACATTGGATTGCTTTGTGGCTATTAAGGGCCATCGTTTCAGCGGATTTGCCACGAAATCGGAATTTGGAACTGGCATACGGCACCCAAAGTTTTCCAATTAACCGGGCTGGTGCCGGCCGCCGCTTCAAATTATCCACTCAAACTTGCATTGCCAGATGCAAGACCGCAAAAATCCTTCGAATTGAGTGAGATTTCGAAACAACCGAGTTCAAATTAATGAGGTTTTACTGTATATACTGTACACACGTGTTTGCAATCATTTACCGTAATTACTCGAATCTAACGGACACCTTTTTTCTGGATAAGCGAGTTCATAAATCGCATGCGCGTTAGAATCGAGTACGAAAAAAAAATGAATACGGTCATCGTATTGCCATCAGCATTTCCAAAATGGCCGCCCTCTACGTGCGTCGGCATGGCGCGTCAGCAATTTCTGCCTATGTGTTTCCCATGTGCTACACTTCGTACGTGTGCTGAGGAGTTCGTCATCTTGTAGTGCATGAGCATCGACGGCATGGAAGGGCGGACTCCAAAAACTCGATGAGTGCACCACGATGCCGATTAAAAGAAAAGTCATCGCGTGTGCCGAAACGGACGGAAATCAAGCCACATCGCAGTCGTTCGGAGTTCCCGAAACGTGCGTGCGGGACTGGCGGAAACAAAAGCAGAATATTGCCGACAGCAAAGATTCACGCAAAGGCTTCAGTGGACCACAGCAGGGTCGGTTTCCGCAAATTGAAGAGCTGCTCGGCGAGTATGTGATTCAGCAGTGAGCGGCACAGCGGCCCGTGACGACAGAACTGCTCCAAGTGCAGGCTATGCAGTTAACCTTAGAAAAAGGGCTAATGCGGAGCCAGTTTAAAGCGAGCAGGTGCTGGCTAACTAACTTTATGAAGAGGAAAGGTTTTTCCCTCCGAAGGCGAACGGGCATATTCTAAAAGTTGCTGGAGGAGTACGAAGAAAAGCTTCACACGTTTCAGAGGTTCGTCCTAAACTTGCGGCACAACAACGGCTACCTGCTTGGGCAAATCGGGAATGCCGATCAGACGCTTCTTTACTTCGACATGCCTGGCACCACCACCGTCGAGAAGAATGGGGCGAAGCAAGTTCGCGTGCTGACATTGGGCCACGGTAAAACTAGAGTGACGGCAATGCTCCGTTGCACGTCAGATAGGCACAAGCTTCCCCCCGTATCTCATATTTAAACGAAAGAAGCTTCCGAAAGGAGTCGTTTCCCGAGTGGTGTGATCGTGCGGGCCAACGAGAAAAATGGGTGCGCGTTGCAATCGATGTCTTACTTTTTTTTTTTTTTCGTCGTGGAAACCGGGTGCGCGTTACAATTGAGGGCGCGATAGAATAGAGTAAATACGGTACAAGCATGAGTGGGCAGGTGATTTAACTCTCCAGAGCTTTGCACCCTTGTCATGATTCACTTTGTGGAGAGGATTTTTTTCTCTGGACTTTTTTCCCTACCTGCAACTCTCTGCGGACGACGAGAAACCGAGCGTTTCTTTGCTGCATGTCACAGCACTTTCAGCAATGTACATGCGCTTGGCAAAAATGTCATCACCCCATTTAGGAGCGCGAGGGCAAATGATGTTAAGTTTGAATTTGAGCTCGTTTGGCTGCACATAGTGATGTAACTCTCGACACGATTGTGAGCGTGCACTGCACTTGCCAACTCAAAATGGCCACAGTTGGAGACAGGCTTGTTAATGCTACCATAATAACAACCACGCATTCAATGAGAGGTGTGATGGTACATGTCTCAACACCAGCACTAGTTCCAAAATTAGTTGTATGTGTCTGTGTGTTCAGTAATGACCGATTTCAATTCATAAATTGCAATCAATGTGTTTTCTGACATAGCAAGTGATTTATGAAGCTCACTTTCAATTCTTCGCACAATAATGTCTGCGTCTACAAGGAATCACCCATCCCAGTGACTGAAATTGTGCTATTTACCACAGGACACAACCTATTAGAAAACACGTCTCAGACATATGTAGGCAGAATTTCGCTCTACAAGTGGTCACAAAAAAAAGAGGGGCAATTTGTTGTAGTACACAAGATGCTGGCATGAACACAGGAGCAGAACACAAACTCTCAGAAACAAAAAAAAGCTAAGCATTCGCCGCAATAGATGGTAGCGTGAGCAAAGAAGGACGTGTGAGAAGGCTACACCAAATCCTGCTTTAATCGGCTACTGCCCGCATGCTGACTATAACATGTCTCCAACTGAGCACGGCATAAATTAGCACACCTGCACTTTTCTAAGGGAGAGATGGCAGAGCGATTGCAATTAGAAAATACGCTCTACAGAACCGTCTACAGAAACATTTCTTAATAAAAATGGTCAATCACGGCAGCAGTGATGGGGTTTGAAAAAACACAGCATCCGCAGGTCCAATGCGAATTATCTCACCTACTTCAAGTTACTTTCTTATACTATTTACTGTTCTGTACCCACTCCTGCGATAGCCCTTCAACGAACTGCAGTATGTGAAAATAAATAAATAATTATTATCATATATGACAGAGCTATAGCAAGAAGCAGTATTACATTTGTTTAGTGCACCATACTTACAGTGCTCAATAATGTGAACAAGGTCTGCCCTCAACTTGCACTAGTTCTTCTTTGTAGCTTCATGCTACATTTGGATAGGCAGACTCCTTTATATGACCCCATTTAGAGCATATTAGAATTACATGAGCAAATTTCCATCAGATGGTATCATGCTAGCAAATAGCTTCATGCTTCAAATCATAGATGTACTGATAGGCCAATTTTGCATGGACACCTCAAAGGGCCACCCCTTCGTGGTGTCATGCTTCACAGAAAAGATGCAAGACTTGCTCAAGGGAGACAACAAACTCACAATGCCAGGGTTGACAAGCTTCAGCAAGTCGTGCTCCTCGTGCACCTTCCTTCCGTGGCATGGCCCACAGAGGTCATAGTTTTCACACTGCAGGCACTTGTAACGCACTCCCCGAATCTCCTGGTCACAAGTGTCACAGACAACTCCAGCATGAACTGCCTCTGTCGACGTGCATGGAGCAGCTCCACCTCGTTCCCAGGGGTTATCAACGGTCACATAAATCCTCAGCAACCCGTCTTTCATGTTCAGCAAAGCCTGTGCCAGTTCTGCATCACTGGACATGACGATCTCGTCTCCCTCTGGATCTGGAATACATAGATGCAGCGCCTTTCAACACAAGAAGGAATCTGTATATGCCACACAAGCATGCACCTACAATTAGTGTATTTACGTGCATAATTTGTGCCCTAGCACAATTTGCGCACCCCCAATATTTTGCCAGCTTTTTCAAAAAAAATATTCACTTGCATATTTCGCGCTCCACAACTCGCCCGAGCCAGCTTGCCGGCAAGCGCACCTTTGGACATTTCGATGCTTCAGCTAATAGGTGTTCTGTAGCCGGGTACCTGCACGCCTCGCCAGGCAGACGAGCGCAGTCAAACAGGCTGATAGTGTCAAGTCTTTCTTCCGAGGACTGCTACCGAACTAGGATCCCTGGAATACCACACTCGAACACAATGACGGGCCGCCGGAACTGCTGGAGCGTTTGCCTCCTCCTAATCTCTAACACCGCGATAATAGCGAGGATGCATGTTCGCCTCACAGCAAGAACGACTTTCTGTATTGGAGGCGTGTGAGGGCCTGTCACACCAACTGTTCCCCTCGTTATATGCGTCCGCGCTGCAACGCACGCTCGCTCGATTTCGGAACTTTAGGTTTCGCTATCCAGTCAACGTGTTTTGACGGTTGCCTTGCGATGTGCTACATTAAAACATGTCGCTGCAAAGCACTCAAAGGGGACATACAGAAGCAGAAGACTGCGCGCAATTTTCGACACATTTCAATGCTTCGGCCGGGAAGTGCCTCGCCGAGTAGACGAGCGCAGTCAAACAGGCTGCGAGTGCCAAGACCCTTCTTCGGAGGACTTCCCCCGAACTAGGGTCCCTGGAATGCAGCCCCCAAGTTTCCCGACATTGAAAGAGGCCTTTTCAATTGTGTGCGGATGCTTAGTTTTTCCTGTATCGCCGTGTCGTGAGACCTAGTATCTTCCAGCACTGCCGAAAGAGGTTAAAAAAAAATCGGGCGTTCGAACGCACTCGACGAAACCGAGGAATGTGCGCTTCGTGAGGGCGGTAGCAGCAGCCACGACGGCGATTCCCAATTGGACTTCACGATCAGTGGTTTCTGTGAGATCTGACAAGATTCACCGAATCTGACTGGTTAAAGTACACACCAATTCTTTCAAAGCTTAGAAGTACACTTCTAAGCTTTGAAGTACCTAAAACAGACCTTTTCACGCCACAGTTGCACTCCCCAATGCTGCCTGCCTTTCCTGTGCAGCTGCCAACATTAGCAGCAGAAGATAAAAAGTAGCGGGATCCACCACAGCAGCAATAGCCATTGAAAAATTTTCTCCTTTCTTGGTTCAAGTGGGCCCCGCTAGATGGCACCAGTTATCCAGCCTAACCAGACGAAAACGGAAATTTCAAACTACTTGTGCCATTCTCCATAGTAACGCCACGCGGTTACTTTTTTTATGAAGCATACAGAAAGAGATAAACAGCTTTATACTGCGTGTAGTAATGAACGGAACATTCTTTTTTACTGCGGCTGGTTGCATTACTAGTGATTAATTGAAGTCGGGTCGTTTGAAGTCAAGCGATGACATATGCCATGCGAGAATAGAAGGGGCATGACAGGGTCCTCGTTGAGAGGGACAAAGCGGATTTGGGAGAGGATACCATAGAGGGTAACGCAGGAGAGAGCAAAAGGAGGGTTTATCACGGTTTCGATAGGCACACTTCTACAAACACTAATATTGAAGCAACAAGAGCTTAATTCGAGCGAGTTGGTTCATCATGGCTGTGTTCAAGTAACAGTGTGACAACTTCAGGAAGAGACAAAAAAAGACAGGAATTCAGTTGACAGGCGGCGCTCTTTCCTGTCTTTTTTGTCTCTTCCTGAAGTTGTCGCGCTGTTACTAGAACACAACTAATGGTGTTTTAGACAATACCAAACATTATACTTTCACTCTGACGTAAATAGTTATTTGCCTTTAGTGTACCTCTAGTTGATTTTAATCAAGCCTTTAGTGTTTAACAGAGTGTAAGATTTAGTGACTGCTGTTCCAAAGCAAGACGTCAAAATGAATGCATAAGTTCACAGCCTTAAGGGCCCCTAAACCACCCAGAAGTCGAAATTCAGTTCTGGTGGGGAAGTTGTGCACAAGTGTACAACGACCAAAGATCCCAATTTTTTGAAACGGCACCATAATAGCAGAGTTAGACACATTTGATTATCAAAATTTAGCAATCATTCCCTTCAGTCTGTTCTTTGCTACCTTTCAGTGCTATCCTTTCCCAGAGCTGCTTTGCCCTCTCGCCGAGCACGGCTCCTAATCTCGGGTGGCACACTTCATTGCTGATGCGCTGCTCGAAACACCGTCTACAACTGGTTGCCGTGACTACGTCCCTCTGTCAACTTCAACTGCATGCTTGTTGGCGTCCCGCTGCTGCTGCTGTGCCAGCCCATGGTACGAGCCACAGTTGCCGATTCACAAGCGCGTGCATGCATGTGGGCCACACAACGAACAAAAAGCAGCACGGACAACTACTTGCAGACTAAGCAGAAGCGAAAGGCTCTTGCTCGACCAATGACTGCATATTTGTGCCGCGTGTCAGAGATTCAACTTTGACGTTATGCAGAAGCCCGAAAGGCCCGTACTTAAGGAGGGATTGTTTCTTAGAATTTGTGGCACATTGGCGGCTTATAGCGCTGCCATATGCAGAATCGTTGATTGCAACTCGGCATGCTAAACACTTAAAATGCCTGAAAAAAAAATATAGGAGGCGGGAGCCCTTTAAGAAGAGAGACAAACGCTCAGAGAACAAACAAAACGTGGCTACTTGGGCTGGTTGGGATTGCATTTTTGAAAGAAGTATACTTTCTTTGTGTGCAGGAAACATTTCAGAAAGAAGACAGATGGGTTGTATATGTGCGCTCTGTCCTATCTGTCTTCTTTCTAAAACGTTCCATGCGCACCAAGAAAGTATGTCTTTAAAAAAAAAAGAGATAATCCCACAAGTTGATTGATTGTTCATTGCACTAGCTAGAGAAAACCCTGTTTTTCTCATTGCAGGCAAATGTAAAACTGTGTTTTTATTTTGTAACAAAGCTCACAAAAATGATAGTTTGGACCTCATGCGAAGAAAAAAAAGCAAAGACGCATATATAATCACTATCACTTGGACTTTAGCTGGTGTGTGTAGTTAATTGATTCTGCGTTAGTGTTTTTTTTTTAGATGCTACACACCACCTTTATTGTAATTTTATCTAACTGAAAATGTGCAGATATGTCTTAATTTATTGCGTAGAGCACAGGCACTATATTTGTTTGACGTAATGAGTGGCAGCTGAGGGACTAGCGGCACATGCCGATAAGTTGTGTGGGAAAGCACACGCGCCCATGGTTTTCTTCCCTTTTAGGGCAGCCTACTTGCGAGGATATGTCTGTCCCGTCGAGAAACAAGACAATGACGCCTCTTTCAAAAGAACCGGTCACCCGGTGGCTGGCACACGCTTTTCCCATTTCCCGGCGTGCAAAAAGGGCTATCCTGCCTCAGCGAGAGAACCAACCCTCGTTGGGGAGAGTAAAACCGGGAGGTTGGAGAAAAGGAGCGCGCCAACGGCAAGACGCACTCTCTTGCGCCGGCCAACATACGGAGGTGGCACACTAGGTCACCAGTATTGTAGGTGACCTGACGGCGTCGGCTGTTATACCGGGATTTATAGTGCTCCTGTGCAAGAATGTCGCGAAGCACGTGTGCCCAGGGTTACTTTCCCTTTTACAGCAGCGCAGCAGCCCAGTTGAGAGGACATGTCTGTTGCTTTGAAAACGAGACAATGAAGTCCCTTTCGAAGGGACCGGTCAGGCCGCAGTTGGTGCACGCTATTCCCCTTTCCCGGCTCGTGAGACGGTCAGCCCACAGTTGGCGCACCCTATTCCCCTTTCCCGGCTCGCGAAACGGGTTAACCTCCCTCAGTGAAGAAAGCAACCCTTGTTGGAGGGAGGTGAATCGGGAGGTTGGTCAAAACGAGCGTGATGACGGCGATAAGCTCTCTTGCACCAGCCACCCGACGGAAGACAACCCCGGGATGCCCCCTGCAAGCCAAGAATGTCAACGACCAAAGGCGTCCACTCTTTGTTATCATCCTAGAGTGGACAGTCCCTTTATGCGACGTTTACGCATTATTGCTAACGAAGCACTAAAGTTGTTTTGTTGACCTAGCCTGTTGCCTTATTCGCCCGAACCCATGTAGCTGCGACGACTCGAGCTACGGAAAGAGGACATTAACCGTGTACAGTACGACTGTGTGCGGCTGGAGTTAGGCTTCTGCACCAGCCGTACATAGGCCGTGGGCCCCCTTCACATACATGAGTGCCTGGCTTATGGGACGGTAAATGAACTTCGCTCAGCCACAAATGTTTGGTAAACTTATTATAGCTGCATCTGATATTCAAAAGTGGCTGAAAATTTCAAAATGAAGGCGGTTAAACATAGTGGCACTTATTCCTCTAAAAGTGCAGCATTGAACATAACTATCAGTTCATGATGCAACAAAGAAATTCGTCAAACCCCCGAACGATGAAGGGGGGCGGGGGAGGTTACCAACTTTCTTTTTTTTTAGCTGTGATGGATTTGCCTTTACCAACAAGCATAATTATGTTTTGCACTAAATTATTTTAACCCATTTTTAAGCACCAAGAAAAAAAACGCGAAAAACAAGAGGAAGGAGGGGTTCCAAACGCGAGCCTAAGCATCGGCGTTGCAGTTTCATAATGGCTTGAAGTGGCTGAACACACGGGGTAGGGTTTCCCACCAAGGTTAGAGTGTCAAAGGGGGAGCGTGAATGCTCCGAAAATTTCGCATCATCAAAACAACTAACAAAAAATTTATTTCCCTCAAAACAACTCGCGTATGTCTTCACGGGTGAACAAAAGGGGCAGCGCAGCTGGCTGCCGCGGAAGCGGATGTCAAAGCTTTGGCTTTGCTCACTACTTGATTCCTCGTACAGGAACGCCTAAACGCTTCTAGCCTTTTTTACGTATTTACTGCCTTTAATCTACCACTGCGTCAGCCACGTACCCTCGTAACTCGTAGATCGCTATTGCATCGCCATGATCGCGGTTTTGTGCGTAGCGGTTGCGGCAAACAGTAGTTTTGTTTTCAATCCACACAGCTGCCGGGGTTTTGTCCACAGAATTTGTGAAAAGCAGCGTTGCTTTGACTGGTCGAGCGTTGCCTGCGCGCACGCTTTCACAGTTCTGTCAGTAGCGTCATTGCCATGCATGATTGTGTCGAACGATTGCGGTTTCGTCTACAGCGGTTGTGGCGACGACAACCACACGTACTGAAGAGGACAATGCGTGCGCTGGTCACAAATGTACTTCCAAAGCTTCGAGCACGCAGCTCTCGATCGGCCTTCGTTTGATGGTTTCAGTACTGAAGTTCATATCACACGCCACGTTCAGAAAAAGTGTTCGGAACATTTGAATTTTGGCCCAATGAACATATAAATTTATCTGGAGAATTTCAGCCCCGCCGCGGTGGTCTAGTGGCTAAGGTACTCGGCTGCTGACCCGCAGGGCGCGGGTTCGAATCCCGGCTGCGGCGGCTGCATTTCCGATGGAGGCGGAAATGTTGTAGGCCCGTGTGCTCAGATTTGGGTGCACGTTAAACAACCGCAGGTGGTCTAAATTTCCGGAGCCCTCCACTACGGTGTCTCTCATAATCATATAGTGGTTTTGGGACGTTAAACCCCACATATCAATCAATCAATCTGGAGAATTTCATGAATTCTTATCTGCCACTGTTTCGCATCACTGAGACTCTACTGTATGTTTAGATGAACGCCTCTCAAATTCATTTATAATAAAATGAGTTGGAATCGCAAAAAGCCTGAAATGGACTGACCTGCATTGTATGTCAATGCGGCCGGATCTCGCACACAAATTTCTGAGAAACTTCCGATAAATTTTCATGGCAACCGCACAAACAGGAGAAAAGGTGGAAATCCAGGAGTCCCGGGGACAATGCGGGAGACTTGGCAGGTATGTAATGATGATAACACCAATACATATTGTTCTCTCCTGGTGGCGGAACATAGCACAATGCCGTTCTTGTGGCCTGTGTCACTAGCTACGCCAATGCGCCGTACCCAATTGCAGAGGCCACATTATTTTACATATTTTATTTTTTAAATCAGAAATGCAATATTTTTCGTAAAATTTCAGGCAAGATTTGTAAAATCATAAGCGCAGTCGAAATTCGTACATTTTACAGGAAAAGCAGAACAGTTGGCAGGTATGGTACTGGTATTGCTACAGTCTCCCAGCATAGCTGGAGTAGAAAGTTTTTTTCAGGGGCTTCTTAGATCGAAAAAACTTCTGCTTGCAAAATATCCACGCACTTTTGAAATAAACCGCTGTAGGTTCAACCATTACTACGGGGAGATCTTCATTGTGCTGTAAAAAACTGGAGTGAGAAAGATCAGTTCTCAGTTTCTTTTAATACAAAGAACATACTACTCTGTAAAGTACTAAGACAGCTTAGATACATAACTTCCCAGATACAGTAGATTCCATGCAAATCACAAAATAATACATTTGCCCACTTATTAGACATGAACATGACTAATGTCCACAGAGCACCACCCCAAGGGCACTTGTCAATGTACGCACCCTTCCAAGAAATAGTGAACTTCATATTGCCAGCCAGGATGGGAAAAGCTGCCTTGACTCTATCATGAAGAGTGCGATAGTCCCGCAGATCCTCGATGACAAATCGGCGGATCTCCCCGCCTTCCAGGTAAGCCTTGATCGTCACTGCCATAATGCACACCTGCAATTAACACACCCAATTACTGGCCAGTTTGCTAAAGTACTTAAACTACTACTTTACCCTAAAGAACCTTATCATTCCAGCTTATGTGTAAAACCTTACTGAAAGGCTCGCTGAAGAACTAGTGAACTGAACATCAGTCCACGCAGGTTACCAAGCATCGCAACCGAAATAGCTCCACAGGGGCCTGAAAGATATCTGCGTATAATGCTGTAGAGTGTACGAAACTTACAACATTAGAACAACAAGCGAGGTGAGCTACATATGTAAAATAGATCATGAGAGATTGCCAAAATATAATTTCGCAGTTTTGTTTCATCAAAAATGTCTTTTTTTACTGGAACGTAGACAAAATGTTGCCTATTAGTTCGTTCCGGAGTAAAACAAATCTTTTTCATCGTTTTTCAGTTCATGAAGTAACTCGGTAATCCGGAACAACAAAGGTCTTGCAACTGGAGCAATAATGCATACTTCAGGATAAAATACTAGCACGTATCTCAGGCACAAATTCCAAAATGAAAAAGTTGAAATTTTGTGAAAAATAAAAGTGGAACAATCAGAGCTATTTATATTAACACAAGTGGACCTTAGTTGGTGTTCCATTCTGACAAGCCAACACAGAGAGGGCATTCTTGGCGCTGAAGCGGTCTTGCACATGAGAGTACACTTGATGACTGGCTTCTTGCGAGGTCATGCTCACTGCCTGGACACAAAGCATTGAGCCTACCCTAAGATTTCCTCATTAAATTTTGAGAAAGTTAATTGCTATAGCTTCAAAGAACCCTAGTTTTGCTAATTGGTAAACATTCACGGTACAGTGCCTTAAATCCTCTCACAAAGGTGGAAAGAACATCTTTATCACCCCCGTGATTTTTATTTCAGAACAATTTCCATATAGAAGAGCTTCCTTTTTTTTTATTATACCTTTTTGAAGCCATTTCTTGTTACAAAGACAAATCTTTTTTTTTTCTTTTATCTCTTACTTTGGTCCTTTTATATTCTAAGTCTTTTGTCGCATGTTTAGTGAACATCCACGTGTGAATATTTTGTTGGCCATGTATATTGTGCTGGCAGTTGGCATTTTACTATTCCCCGACATAGTGCCAGCAGTCCTTAAGCCAATCAGGTGAGGGTATAAGTGGATAAACTCGCTTAGATCGAGCCATGAGCAAGTTCGAGTGAGCCCCATGGACGAGGTGTATATCATGAGTGAGCTCTACATTCGTTGGCTGTCCAATTACTCAGCTTCAACATTACTATCAGCCTCATGTCGACTTGCATTTATACTAATTATGTCTACTTACACATCAACACAGAAATGTTCATACACCAGATGAATATTGAGTTCAACTGAGAAAAATTTGAGCGAGTCTAAGACCGAGCCAGTCTGCATGATGAAAACATTCATGAATGCGAGCCCCAAGGGTGGGGTATAATCATGAGTGAGCTCTAAAAGTGAACTATGGAAGAAAGTGCCGGCATGTTCCCGTTTTCAAATATTGTGCTGGCAGCGACAGTCTGGCACGTTGTCCCGTATTTTGTTATATCTGTGGTGTGTCACTGGAAGGGAGTGCAGTAAGCTAGGACCTCACTAGTCAGTCAGCATCCAGGGTTCGCCTCCTCTACTTTGAGATGCCTGGCGCGTCGGCACGGGATCCCCTATATTCTGACACTATCTTGTGCCCCGTCAGCGAGTGCACATGCCTTGCGGCAGTACAATTAAAGGATGCATTCGTCATTTATTTAGGCTTCAATAATCAGTGAGAAAACTGCACTATGTGTGCACGCACATATATGCCACATTTAGGATTAAGCATTTAAAGCCAGCGCTCGATCCTTCTGTTTTCATTCATGGCTTCATGTATCTGTCCTGTTCGTGCAGCAGAGTTTCATTGCTATGAATCTGATTTTTTTTTTTTTGTCTTTTTTTCCTGTTTGCACGAGACATCTGCAACCGCAATACTGGGTGTACGATGGCAAAAGCTTTAGCAAAAATGAACTAGCAGTGCAATTAGCTTTCGCAACCCCCTTGAACGCCTTTCGACCAATCTATCCATATTCCGACAGGCCGGCCTGCCACTCAACTTCTCCAAGTGCCACTTCAGTCTTCTTCAAATTACCATGTTGGGTCACCTTGTTGATGCTGCTGGCGTACGACCAGACCCGACGAAAGTACGCGCTGTAGCAAACTTCCCAGTCCCAGCTCTGTCCATGATCGCAGTTTTGTGGGCCTCTACTCCAACTTTCGCCGGTTCGTGAAAACTTTGCTGCACTCGCGCGGCCACTCACCGACCTTCTCAAACAAGACGTCCCATTTTGTTGGGGCCCTCTTCAAGCCGACGCCTTCTCTCAGCTAATCACCGCTCTAACAACACCTCCTATTCTCGCACATTTCGACCCCGCTGCTCCTACAGAAGTGCGCACAGACGCGAGTGGTGGAATCGGCGCAGTTTTGGTGCAAATTCAGCGGAAAACGACCATGTAATTGCAAATGCAAGACGCCTGCTTTCAAAGTCTGAACATAATTACTCTATAACAGAACGGGAATGTCTCGCTCTTGTCTGGGTGGTTTCGAAATTCCGTCCTTACTTGTACGGCCGCCCTTTCCGTGTCATCACAGATCATCACGCGCTGTGTTGGCATCCTTCTCTGAAGAACCTCACTGGACGACTTGGCAGTTGGGCGTTACGCCTACTGGAGTATTCCTACTCGGTTGCTTACAAATCTGGAGGTCTCCATCTGGACACCAATTGCTTCTCCCGCTACCCTGTTGATCAGCCCGATGAATCAGACATCGAGCCTAGCCTCAGCGTCATGTCAATGTCCCAGTTTCTTCAGATTGGTGATGAACAATGTCGTGATGCTTCCCTGCGACAACTTATTGACCATCTCGAATCTGCTCTGAAAAACGCATCACTTCGCATGTACGTCCTCTTGAATTGCACGCTGTACCGTCTTAGCCTCCAGCCAGATGGCCCTAAGCTCCTTGTCGTGCCGAAACATTTGTG
Organism: Rhipicephalus microplus; assembly: GCF_043290135.1. Lineage (NCBI taxonomy): Eukaryota > Metazoa > Arthropoda > Arachnida > Ixodida > Ixodidae > Rhipicephalus > Rhipicephalus microplus. Next base: position 4,600,387 of record NC_134704.1, on the reverse strand, counting down.
TTCAACCGTGCTGCACGAGCTTCACGATGAACCAACTGCTGGCCATCTGGATGTATCTCGGACGTACGACCGTGTCCGTCGCTGCTTCTTTTGGTGTGGTCTCGCCAGGTCCGTTTGCCGTCACGTGTCCTCCTGCGATAAATGCCAACGTAGGCAGCGACCTACTGCGCCGCCGGCTAGACTTCTTCAACCCATCCCCATCCCAACTGAACTTTTTCCATGTTGGTATATATCTTCAGAGTCCTTTTGCTGGGTTGAAATCGGGCACCAAGTGGGTCACCGTTGTTGCTATAGACTACGCGACTAGGTATGCCATCACTCTAGCGCTGCCCTCTAGCACCGCTACTGATGTTGTGGACTTTTTGCTCTACGATGTGATCCTACACCATGGCGCTCCTCGCCAATTACTCACGAACCGCGGCCGCGCATTTTTGTCCTAAGTAATTGACGATCTTCCGCCCTCTTCCTCAACGCAGCACGTTTACCCCTTCCTGCCATCCCCAAACAAACAGCCTTACCGAACGCCTAAATCGCACCCTCACAGACATGCTCGCAATGTACGTGTCCTCCGACCACCATGACCGGGACCTGGCGCTACCTCACGTGACCTTCGCGTACAATTCTTCGCACCACGACACCACAGATTATTCACCCTTTTATTTGCTCCATGGCTGTGGTCCGACGTTACAACTCGACACCCTACTTCCGACTTCCGTCTTATCTATCCCTAGTAACAATGCAAGGATTACCCGCCCGCTCCCGGCGGCTTTCCGTCGCTCCTTTCTTCTTTCTCTCCTTCTTCTTGTTGTCTGTTGCTGCCTCGCCGGTTTGTCTCGCTTTTTTTCTCTCTTTTTTTTTCTTTTTTTCGTTTTGGGGGTCTTGAAACTGCGAAGGTGGCCCTCTGCTACGGGAACTTGTATCATTTAGCTTAGATCCTCCGAAGAAGGCTGGTCCACCAGCTAAAACTGTTAGGATTAAGTAAATACCTTATTGTTTTGTTTCATATACTGCACTATTCTCGAAGTTTTAATAATTTAATGGGCCAGTTAGTCTTCGTGAAGGTATGGGATCTGGCACAACGGTAGCGTTGTCAACAAAGATAAATATATTTATTTCCTAACAGTTTCGGGAGGGGTCCTCCCTTCATCAGGGGATGAGTTATATATATATGCACAGGTACGCAGTTAAATCACACGTCCCTGCTCCGGCCATGAACTGTATGCGTAAAATGCCCCCTTAAAACAGTTGCTATTTGTACACGGTCATATACCCCGTGCATGTGTCGTCCTCAAGATTTAAATATTTTTGAGACCTTATACTGTCGAAAAAGTCAAATTTACATTGTGAATTTGTGAAGAGACATTCCATACTCAGCTTCACCAATGTTAAACCTTTGGCACAGAGAATTTGGGGCGGTGGGTGTGAAGAACAGCTCGCGACAAGCGTGAAGTTGCTCTCTCCTCCCCCTATACTTACGGCCTTGTGGCTCGATACACATTTGGCAGGGTATTTCAGCTCCCAATAATTACGATTGTTAGAATATATGAAGCCAAGTTCTCTTTACCGCATTACCAGCTGTATAGGCCATGTGCTGCTGCTGATGTTCACAGTAGAAAAGTAATTTAAAGCACATCTAACTCCAGGTAGCATGTGTAATAATGAATGAGCCTGTAAAGCCTCACTGTACCAATCAGGTATTTTTTTTTTTCTCATAGTTTTCATACCTATAGTAACCATTTTAACAGTTTAACTGCAAGAAAATAAATTATTTTTTATCTCTCACAAGGCCCTATTGAGCTATATTCAGTACCTTGGCCTATCATCCCTCATCAGTTTTGACAGCATGTGCTAGACGTGAATGACGGGCAGACACAAAAAAAAAGCCGGATTCAAAACAGCGCACCGGGGAAAGTCAAAGAGCACAGCAGTTCTTGTACGCAGAGGACTGCACTAGAGCGACCTAGAATAGGCGGAGTGCCCAAAGCACCGGCTCTCACGTGGGCCTTTTGCCGTAAACTGCCGTGCCGCGCCGCTGCTGCCCCGGACACGTGGGCATTCAGCACTCGAAAGTGCACGGAAAGCGAGAGACATCTGCAACACGCTGCAGTTTTTCACATTGTGTTTCCACACAGGGCACTTGAAGCCAGTTTAGCCTTAATAATGTGGCGTGGGAAGAACCTTACTCACGTGTAAGCATTGTGGTAGTACCTGGGGCAGCAACAGAATGCAAAAACTCATGTGCCCAGCGACATAAGCATGGCGTATCTGTTGTGATGGACCTTGGGAACATCGGTGCGTGCATGAAAATGCGCTAAAAATGAACTGGTATAAGAAAGGAATGAAGAGAAACCATTCGAACGGCTAATCAAGCATGCAAGAGTCAAGAGTAATAAAAAAAGGTAAATTAAACATGCAGTCGCATGCAAACAGCATCGGGAAGACGTAAGAAAGAGTAAGAACGGCAATATGAGCGCAATACTATTGGCTCATTTTCGCTTCTGAGGTATCAAGGCTCACCGAGCGTGAAACTTGAGTTTTAAACTGATATTCTAAAGAGCGTGAAGCTTGAGTTTTAAACTGATATTCTAAAGAAAAGGAATACCAGGTAAAGTTATATTTCCCAAGCTTCAGGATAGAAGACTTATTTTAGAAAATGCTTTACCAATATCTAGTTACCATGAAAGTTACAAATATCTCTATTCCTGTTGCACAAGTTGAATAGCTGCCTGAACCAAAATGTGGAATGTTTACAAATGTGCAAGTGTAATATTTGAGCCGGTTTATATAGAAATTAGACAAGTACCTAGACTTATAAAATTACAAAGGCGATTATATATATATATATATATATATATATATATATATATATATATATATATATATATATATATATATATATATATATATAAAGAGAGAAAGAGATGATATATAAAGATAGAGAAAGAGAAAGATATAAAGAGAAAGAGATGTCGCTCATGCGTAAGGTTTGGATAAAAGCGTCAGTATAAAACGTTTCCGTGAGGTGTGTGGGTTGCTTCAAGCTTTACCAAACGAAATGAAGACGGTTTCAAACGACTCATTCTTAACTTGAGACATTATGAAGGTTCATGGTGCTTAGCGCTAGCACAGCCCAGGGATTTTACAAAAAGATGCTTACAAGGAATTACATGAAATTAAATAGTCCCTGCTGCAATTGAATGCGCACCAACAGGGCACCTGGCTGCAATTTACTGTTCACAGGTGACAGGTTGCAACGCGGTCACAACAGGCCGGACGGCTACCAAATCTGCATTACAACGCATCATACATGTTCCTGGTATTATCTTTGCGATCTGCAGCTTATTCTCTTATACAGCATGTTCACACTCGATATTACATATGAAACTAAATTAAGAAATTAAGTATTTTCGTTTATGATGTGTGCACGCATAATACGTTCTTCAAATGCAGATGAGTGCCGTGACAAAACAGCTGAAAGAAAATACACATAATCCCCGCTCCAGTACTACTGAACGTGTTATGTGTGTCGTAGGTCGCTACAGTATAGTGTTCAAGTGATGCAACAAATCAGTGCATGTGAACAACGATGTTGTTCGAAGAGCTCTGAATCACGTGACTGCCACGCATTAACCTAGGAAACCTGAAGAAAGAGAAATACGCCCGTGAATGCAGTCATCACTTAATCACAGGTAGAGGTATTTTCTAATTATGTCCAGGTTTGGCACGTTTACTTACACGATCGCATGGCTTTTTCCAGATTGCCGCCTAGATTCACACCTTTTCCTCTTGAATAACCGCGTCTTATGTTGTTGAAAGAGGTTAACGGTGCAACATATGTGAATGCATCTTCTTTTACAGGACAACCCGCAAAATTAATGGATGACGTGAACCCCAACTGGGCAGCCAGCCTACTGCTGGGTTATTACCTGTCTACTGCTGCAGCACCAGCACGTTTTAACCGTTCCAAGATGCGACAGACGAACACGCTGGATGAAGTCACAGAGGGCACGCCGTCTACAGAGGCGGGAACATTGCTCGAACTGCCTGCCATAGACGCAGAACCAGAGTGTGATGAAGCATCAGCAGTAGATCCCACGAAATCGTAGCTCACAAGAGGAAAATAAACCAAGCATGCTACACTAGCAACACGAGCACAACTGCTGTGACGTCTAAACATGAGCATAGGCAGGAGTGTATGAAAGGAGCATTAGCGGCTTCTAAACAAAACCAAAATTTACCCCACCATGGTGCAACACAGATCTGCGCCCCTCACTACAAAATCCTGTCGAAGCCCAGGTGTCCAGAGCAAGACAAAGTTTTACTTTGACCCTAATGTGAAAAAGTGTCGTAACTATCCTTGCTTAAAACGACGAAACGCTGTGATGGAAGCTGCTTTGCTGCTATGTTCTTCACCTATTCACTGGTGAAGTAGTTATGGCCGTCCAGTGACTTGTAGGCCTTCATTTGTTGCAGCATGACATTACTTGTCGAAAGCACCACTAATTCACGATGTCTCCGTGTGTCACAAAAGGCAGCAGATCGATGTTCGCTGTAGCGGCCTCACCGCTGCTCTGTTCGCACGGGTCGATGCCATCACACATTCATTTCAAGTTCTCGGTAATGTACCCTAGACGGTCCCACAAGCTCTTCGAAGTACGACAGGCAAAGTGCGTGCACGTTTCCTTTCGCCATATTGAACGAATGACGCAGACAAGCTCCCACCTGGCGGTAAGCTGCACGCACAGCCTGGCTGAACTCACGTGTTCTCTGGCCTGACTATCCCGACTCGATGTTCACAAACGTGGCAGCTGCTCACTTTGCCAGCCGGAAATGACGTCGCGTGCAACCCATGTATATTCTTCGGTCAGTCACTTGTTTACATGTGCGCCTGTGCGCTTTGCATATTCATTTTTGCTGTGTTTCTTGCCATCGACGTACACTTGTAAACCTGTAACGAAGTACATCTCTGCGATGGTACTGCGTGCGGGAATCTGGTAATGGTTAACACAAGCAGGACCACACGTTTCCTGCAGGTGGTCAGCGCTACAGCGGTGAGTCAACACTTGCCTTATTTTGAAGGGAAAGAGCTCTCTGTAGCCTCCGACGTTTCAGTGCGAAAGTTATTTGTAAAGCGATTGCCGTACAGCTGAGCCGCTGACTGTTGTCTTACAGGGCTCCATCATGGCATTGCATACATGAATACGGCGGGGATCAGCGCATGTAGGATCATCCGTTCTCTTTTGAGCGGTGAGCTAACAATGTTTTTCTTTTGACTGTGGCGAGTCATGATGTTGCGTGCAAGCAATTTTCGACGTGATTGCCGTACTGAAGTATATTGCTCAGGCGCTGACTGTTGTTTTACAGGACTCCATGGCATACTGTTGCGTGCCACGTTGTCACTCGGACAGAAAGCGCGGGAATCGTGCCATCTACTTCCATGAGATTCCGGTGGAAGAGGCACTTGGGGAACAGTGGCTAAAAGCAATAAAAAGGGATGAATGGGTGCCGAATACCACCTTGAACTATTTGAGAGTACGCAGCCGACTCCGACTTCGCCGAAGGCAAACAACGCCACCCCAAGAAAGGTATCGTGCCCTCATACATGAGGCCACAGATATTGAAGGAGAGGGCTACTGAGAGCATGTGGAAGAGATCTCTTGTGTCTGCACAGGTAAAGAAAATGAGCCCGTAAGAAAACGCAGAAAATGCCGGAAAAACATTGGTGCAAAAGAAACAGCAGCGAACAACCATCAGGCCGTCAGTCCATGGCTAACATTAGATGAAACCAATTCTGCAGGAAAGGAGCAACAAGCCGTGACGGAAATTGACGGTGAAGCTCCAGCTTTCAGTGACGCAGGTGGCTCCCATAAAGCGACCCAGGTAGATGTTGGTGTGTCTAGCCTTCTTGCGACAGAAAGGGCCAAGTGGAAGCACAAAAAAAAGACAAAAAAGCTGATTGAACGGCTGCGACATACAGTTAATAGCTACATAAACGAACTTGAAAAAATAAAATGGCCACCATTTTGGTGACCTGGAGTACATTCGTGAACAGGCAAAAGATAATCATATTTCAGCAGTGTTCCTATGGGACGAAATTGTAAACTTTCGACGCAAGAACCCAGCATGGACTGAAGATGTTGTGCGACATTGCATTATACAGCGCCATCTCTCAAAAAAATGCATATGAGCATGCGAGGAAGGAGCTACTGCTCAAACTACCAAGCAGAAGTACCCTGCAGAACTACATAAGAACCAGTTACGGGGAGACAGGCTTCAACACATTAGTGCAAGCCAGGCTTAAAGCTGAAGTGGAAAAGCTTGATGCACCTCAGTCGAGAACTTCGATACAACAAGCAAAAGGACTGCTTTGTCGGCCAAGTTGATATGGGCATAGTGAACGAATCTAGCAGTGACGTAGTACTGGCAAACTTCATGCTGTGCTTCATTATCATCAATGGGCTGTGCACATCTTACAGAATTCCAGTTTCATAATTTTTTACAAAAGGTCTCAATGGCTCCCAGTTGTCGAAGTTGCTTGTGTATGCATTGGGAAAAGTTGAAGAAACTGGGTTCACAATAGCACGAATAGTCGAAGACAATCATAAAGTCAATATAAATGTTATGAAAGAGCTCTGTGGCGGGACCTATCGAATTCAACATCCATGCGACCCAGACAGACTCTTTTATGGTTACTGCCACATAATCAAAAATATCCGGTCCCAATTTTTCTCATGAGACCTTGGAAAGGCTGGTGAGGCATCTGCTACATACCTCAAAAAGCTCTACAAAATGCAGAAATCCTGGCTTGCCAAGCCAGTGCGGCATTTAAGCAGGAAACGTGTACCCCAATAATATCGAAAAGTTGAACGACCTAAGGGCAGTGTTTGCCTCTGACATTACATCGGCACTGGAAGTTCTAAAGAAGCAAGCCGGCCACCATTTTTAAACCTTCTGTTGCTTTTGCAGGATCAACGATAGTGTTCATGGGAAACATGTATAGGTGGTTTCTATTGCATGACACCAGTAACAGCGTGCAACTGTCCTGCAAGGCTATCCTCCAAAAGGCATTACAACGACCCAAATGACGATTGTCTAGAGTGGCTTGAGGTTTCATTTCCTAGGTACATAGAGGAACTGAAAAAAGATACGTTATCTCTTCATGGATTTTTTTTACAACAGAGGCCTACGAAGCAATGCTACTCACAACATACTCCATTGTGTCCTGCATTTGCTACCTGCTCTCAGCCTAGAAGTTCCATTTTGTGCCAACGAGGAAATTCAGTAGTGATCCCATTGAATCACTATTTAGGACACTGAGACTATCAGTAGATTGTAATGACCAGCTGGTTGTCCAAGGTGTTATCTCTGGACCGAAAAAAGTGCTAAAGACTGGCATTGCATCTGCATCACAAGACAGCAATGTAGTCAGCACTGAAGAAACTGGACCGAATGTAGGAGTTTTGCCTGCAAGTACACAGAGGTGTGAGGGCTCAGCTGAGCTTCCTGTAGCAACCTGTCAATGTGCTGAAGCACTTAAAGCTGTCCAGTATACCAAGTTTTCCAACGCTGCAGCTGTCTATGTAGGTGGCTATATTGCCCGTGTTGTCATGGAACATATTGCACCCTGCGCTCCTGTTTACTGCGCACATTTTTTTTTTTCTTCGATTCGAGGTGTCATGGTTGGTACTCGTGCATTGAAAATTTGCACGTGACGAGTGCATTGCACCGAGGTTCGCAGCCATTTCATATCAAAGAATGTAATGAACGCGGTAAGCTCACAACGAAAGTCCATGTGCTTTCAGTTCGAGAATCGTGCAAGTTTTGTCCATGGTTAGCTTTCATATAAAAGCGTCATGTTTTAAACATGCGTTCTCAGAACTCTGCAGCCCTGTACGTTTTAGATGCTGCTCCATCGAGCCAAGATGAAAAGCAGATATTCGAACCCTATAACCACGTGCATTCATCCGCTAGTGACCCATATGCGAGTGGCACCCCCCAAAACTAAGCGGCAACGGCACGCAACTCAACCGACAGCGCACCTCCATTGTTCTCTCCACAGCCTAGCAGGCACTGAAAAATAGAGGAGGTACTGCTTTCGTTGCACTGTCAAGAGTACAGTTTCCCTTCTCTTAATGATAGTATGTAGGTGTCCCATAGTATTATTGTATGAAACTTTATAGGGCAAACAGCAGAAGCACGGGCTAAGTGCCAGGCATCTCGAAGTAAAGGAAGCGCTGGCCTGTCTGCCCAGGGTTGCCACCGACTATCGAGTGAAATTCGCCAAACGATGAGCGAAATTTTGCCAAAACTCGCCATTTTTCTTCAAGTTTTGCCAAAAATGTTGACACTCTACATACGAGTGGAATGACCAGTAATAAAAATTTCGAATTATGTTTAGCCTCGAGGAGTACGGTACAAACCATAAAACCTAAGTTATATTGACATTTTTCAAAGCCAGTCATATCAACTGCTTCACCACAGGAGCCCTGAATAAGGGCATGCATGCACTAGCAGCGTCCCTCAATGCTAGCGCCTCATAACAAAAGATTGTGATCGCTCCCATTGTGGCGAATGCTTCATCCAGTCTTCGCTACAAGAGATTGGCATGCGTAGCCTTCCTGCAGATTTAGAGAAGTTCATTGCCGTGAAATCAGGTATCCATTAATCGAATAACTTAATTACAAAACAATGAAAATAAATTCAGAAGGATTGCATAATCGTCACAATGCCCGCACAATGATTTATGGGTGGTCATGCTTACAATATACATTCACTTCACTGCGATTTCTGAAGGCTGCTCAAAGAAGCTCGAATTGTTGGCCCACACAAAAAGTATCTTAAAAACAAATTTAAGCTCAACATACAAAATTAGGCAGTACTACTATACAGAAGAAGTCAACAAGCTATTCAGGACAGTTGAAGTTGTGGTCAGAACACGCGGCATTACCGTCCCCTAAACATGGGTTGCACGTGACGTCATCTCGGGCTGGCAAAGTTAACGACCGCCATGTTGGTCAACATCAATGATCAACAATAAGCGCAGCTTACCGCCAGGTAGGAGCTTGTCGGCGTCATTCGTGCGATATGACGAAAGGAAACGTGTACGCACTTTGCCCGCTGTACTTCGAAGAACTTGTGGGACTGACTCGTGTAAGTTACAGAGCGAAAATTGAAATGTGCGATGACACATCGACCTGCACAAACTGTGCATCAGTAAGGATATGCTACAACGAACGTCGATCTGCTGCCTTCTGTGACACACAGCAATATCGTGAACTAGTGGTGCTTTCGACAAGTCACGTCACGTTGCAACAAATTAAAGCCTACAACTCGCTGGATGGCCACAAGTACTTCACCAGCCGATGGGGGACGAGCATAGCAGCAAAGCAGCTTTCATCACAGCGAATCGCCGTTCTAACCAAGGATAGTTATGACGCCCTTTCCTGGTTGAACTAAGACATGGGCTTCAATGGGATTTTGTAGTGAGGGGTGCAAACGGTTGTTTCATCATGGTGGGGGAAATTTTGGCATTGTTTGGGAGGCGCTACTGCCTCTTTTGCACGCTCCTGTCTTCGCCCTTGTTCAGAGGTCACTGCAGTTGTGCTCGTTTCAATAGTGTTGTAAGGCTTCGTTTATTTTCCTCTCGTGAGCTACTGTTTCGTGGGATCTACTGCTCATGCTTGATCACACTCTGATTTTGCGTCTATGGCAGGCAGTTTGAGCGATGTTCTCAATTCCGTGGACAGCGTGTGCCAGCTGCGACTGCATCCCGAGTGTTCGCCTGTCGCTTTTTAGAGCAGTGAAAACTCGCTGATGCTGCAGCAGTAGTCCGGTCATAATTACCGTAGCTCAGCAACTAATAGACTCGGTGCCGTCGCGGTTCGCGTTTATTAAGTTCAAGGGTTAAAAAAGGACACCTTTACATATGTTGCACCATTAACTTCATTTAACAACACGAAATGCGGCTATTCAAGTGGAAAAGGTTGGCCGTACATCGCTGTGAATCTAGGTGGCATTTTAGAGAAAGCGACGCGATCACGTAAGTAAACGTGCTGAACTCGGATATAACTCAATATCCCTACCTGTGATGAATCGATGACTGCAGTCACGGAATGGGGTTTAACCTCCCAAAACCACCACACGATTACGAGAGACGCTGTAGTGGAGGGCTCCAGAAATTCCGACTGAGACTGCACGTAATCTGGAAACCTAGTGCTACATGTTGATCTAGTCGCGACGCCATTTGATATTTATTCCTAGGAGTGCACGTGCACCATGACTGTGTTGATGCCGTAGCTGCTGCTTATTAAAGTCATTTTTGTTACATTTTCGCCTTGTCTACGTTGTCGAGTCCTCACATTTGGCGCAGTCGTCGACGAACCATGCCGAGGAAACCGGAGCCACTCGTCTGTTTCGTGCGAGATGGCGTTTTTAGCTAGCTGCCCACCTCACTGCCCTTGCCCGACTTAAGCCTCCTTCAATCTTGCCCGCCCGTCCACCAACCGCAATGCCGCTTATAAACTGGAATGAGGCCACTGTGGAACCTCCACAGGTTCACAGCGGACTTTATACGCCATAAACTTTCACACCGTAACCTGGAGACGACTAGCTCGAAGGAAGACATGATTGAACGCTTGCTTCATGACATCGCCCGGAACAGTTATTTGTCTGGTGGGCCCGACTCGACAGCCGAGAGTGCCGAGTGACCTACTAAAGCAGTTTTTGACGTTTCCACAACGGCCACCAACTGTGAGTGCATTTCTTGCCACCATCGCCCAACTCGAACGAACTTTAGAGCATGCCTTTGTTTTCCCAAGTCAGCCACCCAATGCAGCCAGAACATAAACGTCACGAGTGCCTCCCATGCCTGTGCAGCAGATTGGTAGTATGAACGAGAAATATTCATCACCAATCGATCCGGGTCAGTCACCACTCTCGTGCTGCATTTCCTTATTACCATTGGAAGAACAAGACAGCGGCTACTCTGCAATTAGCTCTAGAAATGGCACACCAGCTGATCGCCCAGGGTACGACCTAAGTAAGGCCACATGCTATCATTGTCGGCAGACTGGCCATCTTTCATCCAAGTGCCCTCATTCCAGACGCAATGCTCAGAGCCAGCAAATGAGTCTTCCTTCCATGGCCTGCTTTCAAGCTTCAGAGCCACTCGAAGAACCATTTGTGCAGTGTGCTGTAATTAAAGCATGCATTCCACTTGTGGGTCCTGTTGATCCATTTCCGGACAGTGGTTCCAAACACACAATGCTCTATCAGAGTTTTGTTGGATCTTGGAACCTGTTAGCATGGTCCAAGCCTCCCGTATTTGTTGTAGGTGATGGTGCCATCATGTCAGTTGTTATGTTATGTACTCTCATCACTGTGGGGTCTATTTCTGCAGTGCTTGAGGTTCTTGTTCTGGCTAGAAACCCCTAGCCTTTGATCCTGGGAGAGGACTGGTTTGAAGCCGCCCATGCCGAGCTTATTGCCCGGACACCTCATCCAACAGAAATTCGCCATTCCAGCACCGGTGTTGTTATGCGATGCTTAGAGAAGCCGCTCCCAAGTATGTCTAATGCTGTTGTCCGATGGTTTTACGCCTTTTTTTACACAAGCAACATCTTCTACAGCCTGTTCGCCATTTTCGCCGTTGCCGGACAACACCCAAACACCATGCTTACCCGTCGAACAGAATAAAGTGTTGCTCGAGTTGAAGCCATATGAAGCGAAGGATGCAGCACTTTGCATGAGGGTTGCTACATTGGACATGCCATGGCTACATTGTGCGCAGGTAGGCCCACAGTAGCAAGAAGTTACTGCAGTTAACGACGTCACGCATCAACCTATTAACCTGTTCGCCACAAATGATGATAATTTAACACTCTGCAAAAGGGCTGAGCATTCCACCAACCTTTTGCCAGATGCATTACCATATGCACGTCAAACATGTAGATGAGGCAAAAAGGATTGCGATTTCATGGAGCGCCAATGTCAAGTGTTTCATGCTCAAGGCTCGGTTACCAAATCGGCACAGCCAGAACAAGGACTGTACCAGATAGCAAGCCAGCTGCTGTAGGCCAAGAAATTGAAAACAGAAAAAATGGGCTGCCAAGGCAAATATCCACTCAGCAGCATGGGAACTTGTCAGTTCTCTGGATAAGCTTCAACAGCGTCCCAGCCGTAAGATTGAGGCTCCCTGAGGTTAAAGACTTGCAGAACTTAAGTACAAGAACAACAAACAAGCCACGAACCAGCTGCTAAGCCAACCCACAATAAGTGACACAAGCCGAGTCAAGGAAGCCTAGCCGCTGCGAGTAACACGAAAGCGGAAAAGGCACCACAGAGTGCAGCTGCCTTCTACCGCGACAGTTATGTTGTCTACAGTCAGCTTAAATTCACTGACTCGTCCACTAGTAAAGGTGCACGGCCTAAGGTTAAAAAGGAGATTGTCCGTAAACAGGAGATGAAGGCGGAAAAGGTGAAGCACCTTAATGAATGTGAAATGTGCCGTGCAAAAGGGGTTCAGGAGAAGCGAAAATGTCACTGGGCTCTGGACAAGGAAGAACAGATCAAGGTCAGAGGTGACCATATTTTGAGGGAGGCACCACTGAAGTTGTGTGAAAAGCAGCAGCAGAAGAGGCGCAAGAAGTGCGATTCTAGCACTGACAACGTCAAGCAACATCAGATAGAGTGCCACCAGAAACGTTGGGACAACATCAAGGCACGCCAACAGGCCAAGCTTTAGACCAAGATGAAAAGCCTCAAGAAGAAAAATGACATGGTTCCAGGATTCGCGGACCATATAGATGGGAGATGATTTAGACTCCAACCAAAAGTTTTGAAGAAACCCGTCGTTTCGGAACCGACTTGGTTCCTTCCTCAGGGGTGACTACGGAGACTGCATAGCAACGGCGTCTACAAAGCACTTGCGGGGTGGCTAATGACACCCCTCTCTCTCTCTCACGTTTTGCCGTGGAGTGCAGTCCGCGTGAATACACTGGGGGAACGGTTCCAAGAGAGCGGTTGATATTATGGGCTGTCCTCTGCATGTGCCACGACTCGAGTAACAATCTTCTCCTCCAGTTCAGCTCGCTTTCAAGGATGGCCGTCGCTTCAAAATTTATTTTGAGATCCAACGTCTCAGCATGTCCGGCGACTGCGCTGTGCTCTTTGTAGAACTTCCTCACATCGTTGGCGTGTTGCTTGCGTCATTCCGGTGGGTTTTTCGTCTTACCGATATACGACGAGGAGCACTCGGCGTACGAAATTTTGTAAACGACACCTGGGCTCCTGTCCATTGTTGGCTGGTCTTTCGGGCGGGGGAGGAGGCGGCCCAGCGTACACCAAGGCACGTGGGCGATGCGAACCCCTTCCTTCCTGAAGATCCGCGCCAACATCTAGCTGGTTCACAGAACGTATGGAACCGGTACGCATTTTGGGAGGCTGCCAATTAAGGTTGACTGGGGTTTTCGTATCCTCTGTTGCTCTGCGTGGCGGGTGGCGGCTCGAATGAAGTTTTCGGGTATCCGTTTTTGGCAGCCCCCCGAAACGCGTACCGGTTCCATACGTTCAGGGAACGTACGAGATGTCGGCGCGGATCTTCAGGAAGGAAGGGGTTCGCATCACGAACAGGTGCAGGGAATTCGCGAACTGGCCTTGCACGACAGCTGCACTTTTTCTAAACCAATACTGCGGTGCCACCATGTTGAACTCTCGAAATGAATGCTAAAGTGCAACGCTTTCGTGAACCATTTCACGAAGTGCAGGTGAAACGAATGGTCCTCTTATCACTGCTGCTACAAACACACACCCACACCCCCTTTTTTTTTTCTATGTTTGCCTTTGTTTCTGCGCAGCTATTTCCCATGTACACAAGCCCAAAGAGGACAGCAAACGACAGCTTGCTAAATGCGCAAATCAAGCCACCACACAAGACGATTGTTACAGCGCGAGAACACTGTCGACAAAGGGACAAGTCGTCGTTCCATTCTTGAGCTATATAGAGCAATTGTCATGTCATACGAACTTGCCAGTCTTAGGCAGTAACTAGTTACAGTAACATGTTACTGGTAACTAGTTACTGCTTTGAGTAACTTGTAACTGTAACAAGGTACTTTTAAGTTATAGGAACTTGTAACTGTAACACTTACTTTTTCACGCAGTAACTGCGACGGGAAATAGCGTTAGTTACTTTCCCATTTTCTCGCCACTTTTCATCTTTCCACAACACCGCTCCCCTCGCAGCGTGGGAGTGGAGGTCGCTAAGACCAAGTTCAAGTCCGTTTTTTTCACATATATATCTTTTGGTCACTTGAGCTGCCATCTCTGCTCTTGGTGTATCGATGAATGATTAGGACGCCAACTTTAGTCTCCTTCGTCCGAGGCTCTGAGCTAATCTTGTTTGACAGGCGGCTAGAACACAGCAGAGCGCAATACGGTAACTCCGACTCGCTGTTTTCTCTCCCGCATCCCCTCCCAAACTTCGTTCACGCGCTAGCGTCATCGCATTGCTTATGTCAAAGTTATGTCCAGTTGTCCAGCAATGTTGAACAAACTCCGTCCTAGAACGCGTTACACGAGTTGCTTTAGCAATACCCCATTTGTCGATCCTTTCTTCCTGCCCATTCCGCCGATGTTAAGTCGCGTCGCAATCCCCCCATCGTGCTTGTAGATTTACAGGAGAACTTTGCGCCCAGCGGACGCAGAGCCATATACACCTTGAACATCGGAAATAGTCACATTGAACGTCTTTACCCGTGACGCATTTTCCATTCCTCTTCGCATGTGCTTCTGGGTATCGCTAATAAGCATCCTAGGATAATGCTGTCGTTCCATAGCACCAACTACGCTTTCCCTGTCTAGTGTGCAAGGACGATCATTACTATTAATTGCAAATTAAGTCCATTTTAACCAAGGTGCATGAACAAATAAATTGGCGCAACATAATCAGGCGTACACAAAGAAGGCTGGTGTTGAGCCATCTTCTAGGTTTCCTGCGTCTAGTATTTTACCACGGGCAATTCCGACTACCCGAGCAAGCCTTCGTATGTTTTCATTAAATAAATCCTATCATTTGCTTTCTGATCTATTACATATTTTGTACAGTAACGGAAAAGTCATTTGCTTTCTGATCTATTACATATTTTGTACAGTAACGCAAAAGTACGCCGTCACTTCCTCAGATTAACTGTAACAGGTTACTTATGTAAACACTGTAACCCTGTTACTCTTTACTGGTTACGTGCTCATGACTGCAACTAGCCCAAACCGCCACGCTTCTGTACCCCAAAAGAGCGCGAGCGCCGCTTCTGGTGTGCTTCCGTATTTGCACATTGAGCGATCAGTCATTAAAACATCTAAGAGCAGACAAGTCCCTCGAGACATCGCATTAAGATTGAATATGATACTACGACGAACTATGTACGACACGAGCCGAGAGCAAGGCCTAAAATATGCTTACTTGAGGTTTGCGACAACGTCGAAGATATGGTACTCCACAATGACGGCGAATGCGCCCCTCGGTGGTATATATATATATACGCTCGCGCTCAAATGACTTGCACTCGTTCAAATGTTCTCGACGATTCTGTCGGTAACTTTTACTTCCCCAAGGCTCACTGTACCACAAAACGGAACTAGAGTGTACCAAAAAACACCTACGTGCCTACCAGTTTGAGTGTACTCCTCGCCGCCTGATTCCTTCCGCATTGCCCGTAGCGACGGCGCTGCAGTCGAATAGTACTGAAAAAGCCACGCACCGCGTGCAGGAACTGCTATGCGCTTCGGCTCCTCCATCGCGCTTTCTTGATGCAGAATTCTTCGTACCTGCCCGTCATTCATGTCTAGCACACAATGCCGTAGCCCCTGAAATATGACACGCCAATCTACTGAATTTGCGCTCCATAAAAGCCCTTGTGAGAGATCGAAAATAATTCAGAATAGCTGAGCCGATTTATTGAAAGTTAGCTGTGCTCAGAAAGTTGTGAGATTTCTAAAAAATACCGTTTCAAGCGCACGCAGAACCAGGAAGCCTTAAGTAGAGAGGGCAGAGGAATCGAATCTGAACCCCCTACACCACGAGATCCTTTCTTAATTGAATTTCCTAGGGTATACTAAAATATTTACACGCATTCACAGCGACCACCAATTGCCAAAGTAAGTCGTTCTGCTGCACCCCCCCCCCCCTCAAGAAAAAAACTTTTGGGTGCTAGCCTTGCGCCGAACGTTTACAGTTGGCAAAGCTGAATATAGCGGGTCTCTGTACAAATGCGCACTGTAAATTTCACCTTTTCGACAGTATGGCGTCTTAAAACTAGTTCAAGTTTAACGTAGTCGGACGAGAAGTGCACCGCCTAAATATAGTAGCTGTGCTAAGGGGCATTGCATAAATATACGTAATGGGGCGGTGACGTGTGACTTAAATGCGTGTACTTAATTATATATATATATATATATATATATATATATATATATATATGAGATATAACAGACAGTAATGCCAAGGAATGTACAGGGGAAGTTATTAGAACCAATGGAATGTAAATAAGAAGAAAGAAAAGTGGATGAAAAAATTACCAGCTGTGAGCAGCTGGTAATTTTTTCATCCACTTTTCTTTCTTCTTATTTACATTCCATTGGTTCTAATAACTTCCCCTGTACATTCCTTGGCATTACTGTCTGTTATATCTCATTAATATTGTGTTAAAACACGGAAATACGAGCCCTTAGGTATACACTTCTCTCCCTTATATATATATATATATATATATATATATATATATATATATATATATATATATATATATATATATATATATATATATATATATATATATATATATATATATATATATATATATACATATATATATGTGTGTGTGTGTGTGTGTGTGTGTGCGTGTGTGTGTGTGTGTGTGTGTGTGTGTGTGTGTGTGTGTGTGTGTGTGTGTGTGTGTGTGTGTGTGTGTCGGCAGGCTCTTGAAACAGTGAATGTATCGAGACGCAATTTTGGCGCGCAGCAGGTGCGTTCACTGATAAAGCCTCAGAAACACGTTAAGTGCGCTAAAAACGGGCAATAACACGCTTTCGCTGGCTTCGGCGCGCACGCTCCCGTTGCAGACGCTCCCGAGATCTTTAGTATCATAAGACAACAGCGCCGCCGCTACTGTCACCCACCGGAGAATCAGCCGAGATGCCGCGCGGCCGCCTCGTACATTCCACTGCCCCCTTCTAGTACACTGTAACAGAACCACACCTACATGACTCACCTTTTCGATAGTAAACATTGGTCCTGTTTGTCATGTGATCAGTTTCTTTGCAGTGATTCGTCAAGCGCAGGAAGGAGGTGGTGAGCCCGTGCTGGAGGAAAAGTGCGCGTGAGAAAAAGTGGGCGATGATTTCATTTCTCGGTTATGTTACAGAGTACACTCCCAGATACTTCTAGTACACTCTAGATATGTAGCCGCCACTGATCTCTAGTAGGGGGAGGTCAGTGGTATCCACGGAGGAAGGAAACCTTGGTTCCTCCATGGTGGTAGCCACCGTATCTCGGCGATGCACGAGAGAACGTAAGAACTCCGTGTTAAGTTACGCAACACCGAGTGTTGGGGCGAAGCTCCTTAAAGCTGCACCCGATCGTCCCTCGTGGTAGCACAGAACCCCTACCAGTTTGTATGTTTGTTTGAACACAGACCACTTCGTATGGTTTGTGCATCAACGAATATACCGGACCATCCGTGACACGATAAATCTGATTCGTTCTAGCGAGACGCGACGTTTTGGTGAATATACGTGGCAAATCGCGCTTTAGATTATAGCCCGCAGAGTACACACATCAGCTTAGGGAGATTTTCTGCAACCACTTTGAGATCGTTAAATGTTAACGTCTGACCATTTCAGTTAAAACTCGCCTTGTTTCAGGTGCGTATAACATTCGTCAGTGCTTTTGTAGTGCATGAATCCCATAACATTTATTGTACGCGGAAAGTAGCGCAGGCTTGTGATTTGCGGTTCCAAACTTTAGCATACGCTGCGCACGACCTTCTCAATAATCTTACGACCTGCTCATGCCGCCGCTCCCCGCGTCGCCATATTTGCTTTTGCTTGACTTTTAGGGGCGAAACTGCTTAAAAAGCGGCACCCGTTCGTCCCTCGTCGTAGCGCGTAACCAGTCTTACGCTTTGACCTGCAAGGTGGTGCCGGTGGGAGATTTCTCCTGTGCGTTGTTGAACAATAAAAAATTCGCAGCGTGCGCGTTAACTAAAAGCCGAATTCTCCTGTTTCTCATCCCCAATCAGCAGCCATTGGCATGTACATTGAGCACTATCTGACAAAAAAGGGTTGCTAGGTTATACTCGCTGGGCGTAGCCTCCTTGGTTTCAGAAAAGTTTAGCGAGCATTGGGCCGCAGTGCCATGAATACAGTGAACTAGTATATTCCATGAACTCGAGGTGGTTAAAGGTGGGAAGTGCGTGGACGAACGCATGGATGGACGTGCGGACGCACGGACGGGTGGATGGACGCACGGGCAGTCACACAGACGGACGCATATATGATGAAAAGATGAGAGATGGTGGTACTTGGAGTGTTGACTAGATGGACAAATGACACACAGACAGATGCAATGACGAACGCAGGGGCGTATGCATGGGCGAACGCAAGGAAAGACACACGGATGGACGTGCAGACGATCACACAGATGGACGCATAGACGGACGGAAGCAAGAACGAATGGATGGGCAGATGCTTCGCCCCTCTCTCCATCATTCACCCCGTGGATATGCTGCCATTTTTTCGGAAGGATGGTCACGAGCATGGAGGACGTGGTCGTGAGCTTAGAGTATCCTAATATATACAGAGGGAACTCTGGCGCTGCAACGCACGGCGCTTCGACGAGCATGGGAGTGATGGGTAGTACCATAGCCTCCTATATTTTTCTTGCCTGCCGGATGAGCACGAAACGCCCGTCATCTATGGCAGCGCTACCTACGTAGCGGTAAGGGTCTTTGTACTTGGCCTTTGAAATTAGCAATTTTGGCATTTGCTAATTTCAGAGGCTACGCCTTGTATTGAAGGGGCTGCCTGCTGAATGAGCGCAGAACGCCTGTCATCTACGGCGGTGTCACTTACGTAGGATTAATTATAATTATGCTTACGCCTTTTAAAAACTTGTTTACATCATTTTTGTCGGATATAAGCTCCAAAAACGTAAAAACTTATTTGAAGACAACTCTACTTAAGTGACGCCACTACCGCAGTTCTTACGACGGCCGCTTCCCGAGTAACCGCCGATGATCCGGCAGGCAAAGGAAATCTAGGGGGCTCTGTGGTGCAATTATGTATAAATTCCAAAACCAGACGGAGGCAGTCTTCCATTTAGTCACACGCGATTGGCCCATTCGAGCCGTGACGTTCTATGTGATGTGAGCCAAGGTTTCACGTGACTGTTTTTCTCTGGTAGTACAGTAGTACACACATTTGTCTAATCTTTGTACTTCTGGCCTGCTTTTGGCCCTGTGTGTGACCGTGTGGCTTGGAGCTGTTTTCCCACGAAACAAAAATCAGCAAACGTTCAGCGGGTGCGCTTCACCACCTTATTCTTTTAGACTTATCTTTCCGAATCTAGTCACGAAGTATAAAAGGGTTGAATCTTTCTTTCAAAACAAAACCGAAACACAGCAATAAACGAAGCTGCAAGAACTACTCGCCCCCCACAAGTACGAGAGAGAGAGAATAAAACATTTATTTGCGACTGAGGAAGTACGAAGATTGTGTGAACAACCAACGCCTCCTAGGAGGCGTTGGTACTACTATAGTGAACTATCTAGTTCACTATAGTACTACTCATCAATCCCATCATGGAGGAAGGAAAACTTTTTCCTTCCTCCATGGTTCTCATGGTCGCTGAACGATCGCAGCGCCCGAGTACGCTCTAGTTAATTTTAAGAAACTCTATGGTCGCGAATATAGTGAATTAGAATATACTTTAGTGGCCCGACCGACCGGGCTCCGGCGTCACCTTTCACGCAGATGCTGCCAGGTGGCGCCGCTGCTACTTTATTTGTTTTCATTGATGCAGTGTATTGAAAAAGAGGAAAAAGAACACTGGCCCCTGTGGCTGGCATTTCTAGATATCAAGGGAGCTTACAATAGTGTGATTCAAGAAGACTTGTGGGGAATACTGGACACACTAGATGTGGAAGATGGAATAACTAATCTTCTAAAGGATATCTATAAAAATAACAAGGTAGTTATCAAATGGGAAGAACAGGTATCTGAACCTGATACAACGCGGGCTTCGACAGGGATGTCCCTTGTCACCTTTGTTATTTATGCTGCATCTCCAGGGACTAGAAGCCAAATTAGAAAGGAGTCGACTCGACTTCAGCCTTTCTTTTGCCAAGCAAGAAAAACATTGAACAGTCGTTACCAGCATTGATGTATGCAGATGATATAGTATTAATAGCCAACAACAAGGAAGATCTGCAGGGATTGATAGACATATGTAGTAATTAGGGAGACAGGTTAAGTTTGAAGTTCAGCAAGGAAAAATTGGCAATCACGATTTCTAATGATAACAAAGGCATGCAGTGAGGGTAAGATACAGGAAGTGACGCTGGAAATAGTGAATAAATACAAATATTTGGATGTGTGGAGAAATAACAGGGCTGAGTATCTAAGGGAGCACGAAAGATACGCAATGACTAAGGGCACCAGGAATGCAGCTGTAATGAAAAACAGGGCACTGTGCAACTACAATAGGTATACGACATTGTGAGAGGGATTTGTAAAGGTGTCGTGGTCCCGGGTTTGACGTTCCGCAATGCGGTCTTCTGCGTGAAATCAGAAGTTCAAGTAAGATTGGAAATTAAACAACGTGGCATAGTAGACTTGCTTTGGGAGCACACGGGAATACCCCAATTCAGGGGGTACAGGGTGACATGGGATGGACATTGTTTGAGTGCAGGGAAGCTAGCAGCAAGATAGAATTTGAGGAGCGACTGAGAAAAATGGGAGAGGAGCGTTAGGCTAGGAAAGTTTTTAGTTACTTGTACATGAAGAATGTCGATACTAAATGAAGGAAACGAACTCGAAAACTGTCAAGCAAGTATTTAGACAACAGCAGAATACCAAGCCAAAAGGAAAGATTGATTAATAAGAAGGTGAAGGAAACAGAGAGAGACATGTGGAAGATGGAAATGCTTACGAAATCATCAGTGGTGGCCTACCGAACTTTTAAGCAGGAAGTTGCAAGGGAGAAGATCTGCGATAATTCTCGGGGTAGTTCTCTGCTCTTCGAGGCTAGAACGGGAGTATTGCAGACCAAGACGTACCGAGAAAATTACGAAGGCACAGACACGGTATGTAGTGCGTGTGGGGAGGAGGAAAAAACGGCTGAACATTTTGATAATGTTCTGTAAAGGGCTCCGCCCTTTAGTCGAATATAATGGTGTCGAATTTTTCAAAGCATTGGGGTTTAAGGCCAGTGAAGGCAAAATAGACTTTAAACGGGTAGAAATAACCAGGAGGAGGCTAACTGATTGGTGGCTACAATCGAGGCGCGATAGAAATTTAATCCTTAAACAAACAATGATAGTACTTAACTTTATGGCTAGGTGGTGTGAGCCACCATCCAATCTTAGAGTTACTGTATATCCTACCTAATCTACAGCATAACTCAACGCAATCTAAAGGGCACAGCCGAATACATCCATCCATCCTTAGTTACGAAGGAGTAGACACGAACAGTATGCAATGCGTGTGGAAAGGAGAAAACTGCCGAACACTTGATAATGTTCTGTAAAGGGCTTCACCCTATAGTTCAGGATGATAGCGCAGGGTTCTTCAAAGCACTGGGGTTTAGGTACAGGGAGCGCAAAACAGATTTAAATCTGGTAGAAATATCCAGAAGAAGGTTGGTAGCTAAAATCAAGGCACGAGTGAAAATTAAACCCTTCACTGCAAGGTAACAGTCCTCAACTTCACTATTTAAAGGAAAAAAAGAGATAAATCTAGTTTTTTATTCGCTAAGTATTAGGGCTAAATGACGTTAGCCGCCACCCGATCTAAAGAATACAGCCATATTCTAAAGTACAGTGTTTCGAACACTGTACCCGCAGGTTTATGGGCGTTTATTCCCTGCTATTGCAGGGCAGTACTCGCGCCCACGGCATCCTAATGTTACTATAAATATTTCCGCTATGCCGCCAGGTGGCCGAGAGGTCTCAACTGGAAAAAAACATGCCAAGCAAGTAAGCTTACTTGCTTAGCATGTAAAAGCCATCTGTTTAATAAAATTACCCACTGAAATTGTGCAACTTTGTCTCTTGTCTCAATTAGTCAGAATGATATTTACACTGGACACCCCTTGCACAGTACTTGGTACTGTGCTGTCCATTGTCTTTCTCACCACACATGCTCTCAAAAAGTGCAGTGTCAGTAAAATTAGCCTGAGCTGGAATATGACATTTGACAACACATTGGCGAGAAGCACATTGCATTGAATAAAAAGAAATGACCCCACGCTGTTGTGCTAGGTACCCCTGCATATAACATTGTTCTCGATATTGTGTTTAGAACCTGTGTTCTTACCTGCGCGTCCGATTTTTTTACGACTAACTAGATCAACTTCCGGTTGTGGTAAGATATGCATCCTGGGAAAACACCATTTTCAAAATCATGTTGAAAAGGAAACTTTGTTTACGTTTCGAAAGAAGTAAAAGGGTTGCAGTGACAGGCACTTTAACTGAGTAACAGTTGGCGAATAATGAAAGCCTGAGTCAAAGTTTCAGCAAGTCAACATTCTTGTGAAAGTTGTCAATGATGACAAGAGAATTAGCTACCCTTGCCCTTGCTTGCCTACTATTGATCACCCGTCTATGCCTCCTCCATAAGTACTACTACAACTCGTGGACCAGTCGTCTATCGCTTGACATTCCTTCGCGTACATCTAGTCGACTTCATAATCATCTCAGTTTCAGACGCATCTTCGGCAACACTCAGTCATTCAATAATTCTGCATTGCCACGCGCCATCGCAGTTTGGAATAGCCTTCCGGATGAAATTGTTTCTGTAAGAGATCCGGTCAAATTTCGTGAGCTACTGCAAATTTATATGTTCTCTTAATTTTGTATAACGATGCTTTATTTTTTTTTTTTTTCATTTTGTTTTTTTGCTGCGTTTGCTTATAGTGTTTGTTCTTCTCCCTTCCATTGTGCAATTTTCTTTGTTTTCTTCGATATAATTTCTTTTTATGCTTTATGTTATTGTGATTTTTCTGTAACCCCCCCTACTCAATGCTCTTCTGGGGCCTGTAGGGTAACATGAATAAATAAAAAAGCTGACACACGAGATAGAGGATGCCTGTTGGTGCTCCCAAAAGCACTCATTCACAAAAAAGAAATTATGCACCAGTGGATACCACACCCAATACACTGCACATGACATATACGCATACAATAGGGACATATGGGACACCAGTAACACTAGACAGCTGAGAAGTGCTGGAAGTCACAGTAGCAATGTTAGAAAAATAGGTAGTGAATAATAATTGCAGTCAAATCTGCATAACGAAATTTTCTACGATGTTTATTCACAAAGTAAGGGCTATTTCCTCGTCTTTAAGTGTTTGCAGGTCAGACTAAAGAGTCATGTGCACAGTACAATCTGCTACTTCTCAGCGAAAATACTGAAGTGATTGTTCTGGCTCAGTAGCCATCTGCTTGATGAGGAATGCAGACAACAATGTTGGCGAATATTGTTGCTCCCGTCTGTTGTGGAGTGCACACTGTATTTACATTTTCGCATGGAAAAGAATCACTAGCTTTCCCAATTTACGAGGAGTTGTGCATAGTTCATGGACCAAGTGTGAGGAATGAAACAAGTGTCGGAACACGGTGTTGAGACTTCCGAAGTGGCTGCACAAATGTGTACGACAAACAGTGGAGCACCACGCTAGGCATCCAGATCAACCAAACTTTCCAAGTAGACAGGATATTGCAATAGATTGAGGACTATCAGTTAGTGGTCTGTAAGACAAAGTTTTTCTTGTTGGCCTTGCTACAATTTGCACAATTGTAGCCGATATGCCCAGATATCACAAAGCTAGGTTCCAAAAATGCTTACCGACCAACTCAAACACTGAAGGACATCAAGTGGATGAGCGTTTTTGAACTGCTACCGATAAAGCAGGGGTGATTTGTTTTTGCACACTGTTTTACAGGTGAGGACACTTCATAGTGTATGTACGCAATCGCAGAAACAACACAGTGGTGCCACCAATCTTTTTCACAAAAAACTGAAAAAAAATCCAAGCAATTAGCTTACTCCAGTTAGAAAATGTTGGCTACCATTTTCCAAGTCAAAAAGGGAATTTGCAGTGTTGAATTTCATAAAATGTGGGCCACACTTACAGCTAACATATACTGTGAAACACTCACCACAGTAATAAGTACGATAAACATTGATGACGTCACAAATTCTCATCCAGAATCGGCCTCCTACATGACAACGAGCATCCTTGCACCACAATCAGAACCAATGGGAAGATCAAATATTTTGGTAGGGAACACTAATTGCTCGCCCTACTGTCCTGTGCCGTGTGATTATTTCCTGTTCTTTAACTTGAAACAGTGGCTCGGGGTACGATTTGAAGACAGTGAAAAATTCACAATCCCCGTTTGCCAGAGATTCAATTACCAAGTGGCAATCTTTTATTCAGATTGACTAAAGAAACTACTTGGACGGAACGAGAAGCACGAAGAAGGTAGCAGTGATTATGTAGAAAAGTGAAATAGGTTGTTGCTAAACTAAGCCCACCAATAAAGACTTTTGCTAATGAATATTTACTTGCTTGGAACCAAATGGCCCTTACTTTTTGAATGACCTTTTAAGCTTTTATGCTTTGCATTGACAGATGAATAAATGAGTTTTTTTATGCCTATGGTGCATAGTCATCAAAGACACTGCTCAAACAATGGACAACGACAGAAGCTCAATTCACATTTTTATTCTTCACTACTTCCTAACTGTTAACACGGGTACCATACAAAACTAGTTCTTTTGGCTACATATTTCACAGCAATATCAAGAAAATCGCTTTTAGTAGACAGTCGAATCATCAACATGTACAAACACTGGCAAACTATGATTATACCTACTGAATGCACTCAGTCATTGTTCTGTTAAAAATTAACATACCTTTAAAAATGCCTTGTCGTGCATCAGGTGTTTTGCATAGAACAAATAATATTACAGTAAAAGGTTGTTATTTGAACTCGGTTAAGTAAAAGCGCACAGCCCTGTGTATTTCTATTGGTGGAAATCTCTCGACAATTTGAACACATTGGTATCCGCAACAGCTAATTCAAACTGGGGGCCCCTTGTTTTCGTTGCTGCTTGCACAAGTCTGTCCAGAGTGATCACAACATTTTGCAAAATCAAACCAAACTAAATTTACTAGAGGAGGAAAACAACCCAACAGCAGCATTTCTCAGCAGATGAGATTTCGGATGCTTAACTAGAGCCCTTGGACAAGCTACGAAGGATGATCATGGAGTCACAGTGGAAGAAATGCAAGCGAATGAAAATAATTGATTAATTCTCATTTTTATTGCATTAAATCTGTCATGTAAACAAACATGTTTTGAAGCACAAATATTGCCATACGTTTCAGCGCTACGGTTCACTGCTTGCAAGCATCGTGGTGGTTGTTTTTGGCATATCATCAGCCTGATTACACCCACTGTAGAACAAAGGCCTCTCTTATGATCGGCCAATCAAGTTGGTCCCGTGCTTTCTGCTGCCACGTTATACGTACAAACTTTTTAATATCATTGGCCCACCTAACCTTCTGTCTTCACTTCATGCGTTTTCCTTCTCCGTGAATCCAGTCAGTTACCCTTAATGACCAGCGGTTATTCTGCCTGCGTACTATGTGCCCAGCCTATGTTCGTTTCTCCTTCTTGATTTAAACTACGATATCTTCAACACCGATTTGTTCCCTTACCCACTCTGCTCTCTTCTTGTGTCTTAACTTTACACCTATTATTTTCCTTTCCATCGCTTGCTGCGTCGTCATCAATTTAAGCTGAACCCTCTTTGTAAGCCTCCGTAGGTAAGTACGGGCAAGACACAGCTGTTATATATGTTCAGCTTGAGAGTTAGTGACAGATTATCATTCGTGATTTGAGAATGCTTGCCAAATGTGATCCACCCATTTTTATTCTTCCTTATTCTTCTAGGTATTTTACTGTCATGGTTCGGCTCCCCGATTGCTACCTCTGCAGGGCATGTCTTGCTTAATGAAGGCACGAGTTCTTGCACAGTTTTTTCAAGTATTTTGATAGTGTGACTCCCAACATGCACACGGTATCAGTAACTGTTTCAACACTACTATAGCTCTACCTACCACTGCCTTGCACAGTCGTTACATTCACAGCAATTTATACACAATGTGAAAAAGAAGTGCTGCTAAATATGCACTACTAGAAGCCCATTTGTTACCTAGTTATATGTGATACTCTATCGAAAGTGCGAAACGTAGCGTGAAATACTGTATGTGCACCCCATGACATGCACTGTCCAAGAATTTTGAAGCCTGCACGTTTCCGGTAAACTGAGTAGTTCATAAAGCAAGAAACAACAATCTGTGCACCCAATGTCGTACAGCTTGAACATACCGTACGCTATCACTGCTTTTCGGCATATGGCTTCCATTTGTCCGCCTGGCATATTGGTGGCGCATAGGATTGTCACAATGGCAACTGTAGAGCTTCTTACGACTGGATGTGGGTAGCTTGGAAATAAATGGTCTCTATTTAGTCCAGTTTTCTGAGAAGAAAAAAAAACAGACTCATGAGCAGGGCACGACAGAAATGATTCAACAAATTATGTTCAATAAATAAAATATCTTCAACCATACCTTGCGAGGGTTTTGGCCCATGAGCTTGCTTTCGGTGATGACACATTCTTCACTGACTTGAGATAGGTTCAGAGTGGTGAGGCATCCAAGCGTACACTGGTATGAGCAGTTCCTTGGAGGCTGCGGTTGGGTTGTAAGAAAAAAAAAAAAAACAGTTCTAGTTACTCTGATAGAAACGTGAACAGATTTGTGATGCATGACTAAAAAATATGTATATGGGAACACTGCATATAAGAAAGGTAGTGTGGACATAACATTGCTGTTTTTGTGAATTTGTCTTGTATGGCATTATAATGAATTTGTTTTAGTGAAGTTCTTCAGAGGACAAAGCTGGATAATTCCCCAACTTGATGAATTATATGGTTCATGCAACTGTAATATGCTTGATTGTAAACTTACGAAAAATGTACAAATGCTTATATTACTTAAGGTTCACTTGGCTCTATTACGTATTGAATTTATGAGCGTATATTGCAGCAGACTCATTTTGAGCAGAAACAGGTAAAACTTATGCTTTGATCTGTGCTACAAATTTTCGCAGTAAAGAGTAAAGAATGTGACAACGAAGTAAACGATCTCAAACTTTACAAGGTGTGCATTTCATTAGCTGTACCAAGTCGAAAAGCCTTGTGAAATAACAAAAACTGTAGCGCATGCAAAGGAAAAGGGCCATGCGCAGATGCAAAGCAGCACATTTTCACTCACCGGTGAACACGCCCACATTGTGCAAGATTATTTCGTCTTCATAAGCAGTCTCCGAGCGATTTGCCGGCGTTTTAGGTTAGGTTAGGTTGAGTTAGGTTAGGTTGGGTTAGGTTAGATTGGATTAGGTTACTTGTACGTGAATTTTCACACTGGAGGCTGCGCAGCCGGATGTCGGTGAAGCACAGCAGCTAACATGGTTTGCAGCCTCTAGATACGTTCGCTACGTCATAGCGGCCCGTAAAGTCTGACACGCAAGCTCGCATTAATATATGAAAACTGAATTAAAACGAAGCTTTGCAATGCCAATCGACAAAAAGTACCGCGGCTAACCGCGGACAATTTGAACAAATTAACCAACAGAAACGCAATCGATGCCAATGGGCTGCTGCTTTTCGAGCATCAGGATAATCTCAATATTTAAACTAAAACGATCACCGCTCTTGTATTACTGATAAAAGTGAAAAAGAAATATTTTATTCGATTTTTTATGAAAATGACGCAGTAACTACTCTTTCAACAGTTTTTTGATATATCTTAAAATAAAAACTTTAGCCGCATTGAGTGCCTAACAAGGAAAATGCACACTAACTTATCCGACCGCTAAAAAAGGAGTTAGTAGCTCCACTATATGCGCATATGACGAAACTCGCCATGATCGACTTTTTTCCTTCTACGGCCATCGCGGGAACTTCCGGGGCCTGGCATGACTACGACCTACTGGACATGACACGGCGCAGCGACTCTATGGTGGTGCCGCGACAAATCCTGGCAGCCGTCTATGTCCTTTTGAGCCGACGAGGCCAACATTATCATATACTCATCATATACAAGTACCACCATCCAGCAGATATTTCAAGGACTAAACGAAAGGTGGCTACCTATTACTACGACTACTACTACTACTACATACATCGGGGACGCATGACCCACACTTTAAGGAGCTTCGCCCCTAAAAGGCAACGAAATCAAAAATGTGTAAACATTGCAACATGAATCTATGCAGAAACCACATACATCCTTTGAGGTTCTTTGAGGGAGGCCATAAAAAAATCAGATTGTATTGATTTATTGCTGTTAAATAGTGTAGCCATTGTGTAGATGAGCATTTGTTTTTTGTAGTTTGAACACGGTATTGGCACTAACCACTCCTCTAAGTGTCTGGTACCATAGCTTTAAGCTTTTCTTTGAAGCTGGTCGAGATTACGTAGGTTGTTTATTTTCCAATAGTTATATAGTTTATATGTGTGATTCAAACAATATTTGTACAGATTATAATATGTGCAGGAATCACGCTAGGATTCTTAAAGTTATTGTAGGTGCTGCGTAAGAAGCATTGTATGTGTGGCGAAGATATTTTTTTAGGAAACAGAAAAATACATTCTAGATTGATGTAGGTTGCGTTATCCCATACTATTTGACAATAGCTTAAATGTGATTGAAAAAGTTGATTATATGGTATAAGTTTAATACATGTGGTAAAAATGTTGCGTAAATGGCCTACTACATAAGTTATTTTGCTTGCCTTATTTAGAACATAATTCACGTGGTTATCCCGTGACATGTTGGCAAAAGAAGGTAACACCCAGACATTTGAAGTTCTCAGTAATTTCAATACTTCATAAATGTAACATAATGTCTTAATAGGGAGGCATGCGCTTGTTATTTTGCCTAAATATGACTGCATTTGGCTTGCCTTTATTTATTTTCATAAAATTTATTCCAGACCACTCCTCTAGATTTTTATTCTATTGTTACATTGTTCTATTTGATCATGAATATCTTTACCAGTGAAAAATAAACTCGTGTCATTCTTGTAAACAATAAACTTTGCTTCAGGGTTAATATCGATGATATTGTTACAAAAGAGAAGAGATGCTGTATCGGCGAGGCTGTGGATGAAATATATTTCAAACCAGCAGCAGTGGCGTGACCGGTTGACCAGCCACCGAGCGAAGACAACCCTTCGACCTCTTTGTGAGGTGCATGTAGCGTAATCCTCGGCGGCAAAAGCGCCATCTCGATGCATTTAGATGTCAACATCAGCGGGAGAGTGGTAAGGCTTCAAGCGTGCCACATGTATGATATCGGTGGTCTGTGGGGCAGTTGAAGGCGCTGAGGCAGCAGGGGAAATTTTGTATGTCACAGTAGTAACCTCACGAAGGACTCGGTATGGACCTGTGTAGCGAGAAGTTCTCGTGGTGCCATTGATTGACGTCGTGGTGCCATTGCTTGTACAAACCCCGCTGGTTTCCTTGAGAGGCCAGCAAGCAAGTGTGGGCAATTTCGCGTGCATGGGTAGTCTGAGTGATAGCGCCAAGGGCATATTCACTGGTCGGTGTCGCAGTAGACAAAATAACTGTACCTAGGGTAATGTAGGTTCTAGGCCGAACAACAGAAAAAATGAAGAGTAAGCAGCAGTGTCATGGCGAGAAGAATATATGCAATGTCACATATGGCAAAGCAAGGTCCCAGTTAGAGTGCTTGGAAGAAACATATTTCGCAGGCATGTCTGTAAGCGTTCGATTCAGATGCTCCGTGAGTCCATTTGTCTGCAGGTGGTACGACATAGCGAGCTTGTTCCTCATTTCACATGACTGTAGGATATCGGCCATGACCGTTAATAAAAAGGTGTGGCCACGGTCTGTAAACAGCTGGCATGGAGCTCCATGTTGCAAAATCACGTCGAGTAGGAGGAAGTTGGTGACATCTGTGGCGCAGCTTGTTGGAAGTGCTTGTGTGATGACCAAGCGCGTGGTGTAGTCTGTGGCCACAGCTATCCACCTGTTGCCAGAAGAAGACAAAGGAAAAGAGCCCAGGAGGTCTAAGCCAACGCAGAAGAAAGGTTCTGACGAAATGTCAAGTGGTTGAAAATGTACGGCTGGAAGCGCCGATGGTGTTTAGCGGCACTGACATTTATCACAAGCCGCAATGTATCTTCTGACTGTGCATAAAATCTCTTGCCAAAAGAAGCGCCGGTGAATTAGGTCGTAAGTGCGTGATGCACCAAGGTGACTGGCAGTTGAAAGGTCATGAAGTTGGTGGAGAACTGCTGAGCGAAAGTGTTTCCGAAGGACGAGCAGCTGGGCTGGTCCATCTGGCTAGAAGTTCTGGCGGTATAGGATGCCATTGTGGGGGACGAATTAGCGATGTGACCTGTCGGAAAAAGGTGATTTCAGACATTCGCTTGTAACACCCAAGGATGCGTCATGGCGTTGCTTGTCACCGATGCGGGTCAGTTGCGAAACGAAAAAGACGCAAGTATCGGTGTCAGTGTCAGAGATGGTGCTCAATTCATCGATTAATGAACAGGCAGTCTGCGTCCTGATGTAGGCGTCCTGACTTGTACATGACTGCATAGGTATATTCTTGCAGTCGCAGGGCCCAGCGCCTAAGCCGGCCAGTAGGATCCTTCAGTGACGAAAGCCAACATAGCGCATGGTGGTCCGTTATTATAGAGCAATTCGTGCCATATAAATGCGGGCGGTACTTCATGACTGCCCAAACAAGAGCAAGACATTCACTCTCTGTAATTGAATAGCTGCGCTCGGCAGCTGTGAGAAGGCGGCTAGTGTAGGCGATAACTCCGTCGTGTCCCCATTGGCATTGGGCTAGGACGGCTCTAATCCCGTCACCACTCGCATCCGTTCGGACTTGTGTCGGCGCAGACGGGTCAAAGTGGGCAAATATAGGTGGAGTCATCAGGAGTGTGATGAAATGAGAAAAAGCGGCAGCTTGAGGGGAACCCCACGTAAAAGTCACAACTTTCTTCAGAAGGTCGATGAGTGGTCGAGCGATCGTTGCAGATGAACTAAGGACGCTGTTTCCTCTGAACAAACCACGCTAATGCAGCAAATCCAGCAGTTCGTCCGAGAAGAAACGTCGTGCCAATTGTCTCTTGTGCCGTACGTCCCAACCAGTGCACGCACACTGACCCCAACGCTCCGCAAGGCAATCGAAGAGCAAGTTTCTGACGCCCTGTTTCCC
Organism: Rhipicephalus microplus; assembly: GCF_043290135.1. Lineage (NCBI taxonomy): Eukaryota > Metazoa > Arthropoda > Arachnida > Ixodida > Ixodidae > Rhipicephalus > Rhipicephalus microplus. Next base: position 4,568,781 of record NC_134704.1, on the reverse strand, counting down.
ACATACCATCCTTCACCTATCTCCGCCCTTCTCACTTACACTGAGGCCACCAGACGATCGCCGCCGTCGCTACCAATCATCTCGAATCTTTCTCAACAGCCCCGTCCCCTCTACGCAGCAAGTCCACCTATCCGTCCCCACCCACCTCCTGTTCGCCACATCGCACCACCATCAACTAACCCTTGGCGCACTCCGGACAAAAGGCCAATTTGCTATTTCTGCCATCTTCCCGGTCATGTAGCACGCTACTGCCGATGTCGGGATTACAACTGAACTGCTGGTGAGGCGACTTACGACTCCTATCGTCCAGAGCCACCACAGTCTTCGTTCCCCCCACGTCGGATCAGTCGCCGCGAAAAGATCGGTCGCCTTCACCACGGCGCCGCTCTATTTCTCCGATGCTTCCTCGATCACCACTCGCCCAAACAAAAAACTAACCATCGCAGTTCCCGAGGCAAGAGCTACGCACATATCAAAACCTTCGAGGCCTCCGTTTTTATTTGCTAATGAAATAACTGTGCATATTGATGGTGTACCAGCGAAAACGCTTATTGATACTGGCGCTGCCGTGTGTGTGCTAAGTGGTGATAAGTGGTGAACTGTGCCGCAAGTTAAAGAAGCTTACGCTGCCGCTTTCCGATGTCTTTCTCCGCACGGCCACTGCGCATCACATCCAACCTCTGCGGCTTGCACAGCTCGACTGGTCATCCGAAATAGTTTGTATGTAGTCGAATTGCCATGATGGATGCAGCAGCCTCACAAGACCTTGAGGCCCTCTTACCTGAGCAGCGCACACGTACATACGTACCCAAACCATGCCAAAATTCACGTTTATTATTGTGAGGCATACCCCAGCGACACATGCCCCTCGAGTGGACACACGGTGACACTCGCACAAATGCTCTGCGAGTGTAGAGACACTCCTCCCGACTTTACCTCAAACAAGTGGGAGAGGTCCCTCAGGAGCTCACTTCTTGCCGACTAGCAATGGGCCGTTCAGCAGGCCCATGAAGCGGCCACCAGGTACTCCCTGTCGGTGCCTACGTGGGAAACGCCCGCTAAGCGCGTCCTGCAGGACTGAAATACAGTTTTTTCATTCCATTCCGTGGACCACCAACATGTTGGTCAAATATTATCCTTATTTTAATTTAATAATGTGCACGCTAACTGACTGCATTCCAAGAGAAGCCAAGCTCATGATAGGAATGCAAAAAAATAGGTGGGCAGATGAGAATGAAAAAAGCCGTAGCATATCCACGGAGTGAATGATGATGAATGGGGTCAAGTGTCTGTCTGTCCATTCACTCCTATCACACTAGAGCACGCATCAAACTTACACTTCGCCACATCATCTATGCTGTGAATTTATTACTACAAGAAAACCACTAACGCAATCTAGTGATATTATTTTCATGGATGGATGGATGGATGGATATGGCTGTACCCTTTAGATTGGGCGGTGGCTAGCGCCACCAAGCCGTAATACTTAATGAACTCAAAACTATATTTATTTATTTTTTTCTTCAAAAGTGAGTTTGAGGATTCGTACTTTGCAGTGAAAAGTTTAATTTTCACTCGTGCCTTGACTTTAGCCACCAATCAGATAACCTCCTTCTAGTTAAGTCTACTTGCTTAAAGTCTATTTTGCCCTCCCGGTCCCTAAACCCCAGTGCTTTGAAAAACTCTGCGCCATCATCCTGAAATATAGGGTGAAGCCCTTTACAGAACATTATCAAGTGTTTGGCAGTTTCTTCTTCCTCTCCACACGCACTGCATACTGTGTCTACCCCTTCGTATTTGGCCCGATATGCCTTGGTTCGCAGTACTCCCGTCCTGGCCTCAAACAGTAGAGAACTACCCCGAGTATTATCATAGATCCTTTCCTTGGCAATCTCCTGCTTAAAAGTTCGATATATCTCTAGTGCGGACTTCTTAATCATGCCCATTCTCCACATGTGAGTCTCCATTTCCTTCACTTTCTTCTTAACCGATAGTTCTTTTTGGTTTGGCCACCTGCTGTTTTCTAAGTATTTACCAATCAATTTCCTGGTTCGCTTCCTCCATTTCGTATCGACATGCTTCATGTACAAGTAGCTGAAAACCTTCCTAGCCCAACGCTCCTCCCCCATTTCTCTCAATCGCTTCTCAAATTTTATCTTGCTGCTAGCTTCCCTGCCCTCAAATGATGTCCATCCCATATCACCTTGTACTCCCTGATTTGGTGTATTCCCGTGAGCTCCTAAAGCAAGCCTACCTATTCCACGTTGCTTAATTTCTAATCTTGCTTGAACTTCTGATCTCATGCACAAGACCGCATTGCCGAACGTCAGCCCAGGAACCATGACCCCTTTCCATATTCCTCTCACAACATCATACCTATTGTAATTCCACAGTGCCCTATTTTTCATGACTGCTGCATTCCTGTTACCTTTAGTCGTCACGTATATTTCGTGTTCCCTCAGATACTCAGTCCCATTGCTTATCCATACGCCCAGATATTTGTATTTATCTGTTATCTCTAGCGTGACCTCCTGTATTCTAAGCTCACTACCTTCGTTGTCATTGAAAATAATGACTGCTGATTTTTCCTTACTGAATCTAAAATCTAACCTATCTCCCTCATTACCGCAGATGTCCATCAATCTCCGCAAATCTTGCTTGTTGTTGGCCATTAGCACTATATCATCTGCGTACGTCAATGCTCGGAGTGCCTGTTCAAAGAGTTTTCCTTGTTTGACGAAAGAAATGTTGAAGCCCAGTCCACTTCCCTCTAATTTGGCCTCTAATCCTTGCAGGTACATCATGAATAATAAGGGTGACAGGGGGCACCCCTGCCTAACCCCCCGTTTTACCTCTGCAGGCTTGGATACCTGTTTTTTCCACTTTATAACTACCTTGTTACCTTTATAGATACCCTTTAAAAGATTAGTGACTACATGTTCCACGCCTAGTGTGTCCAGTATTCCCCACAATTCCTCTTGAACCACGCTATCGTACGCTCCCTTGATATCCAAGAATGCTAGCCACAGGGGCCTGTGTTTCTTTTCTGCTATTTCGATGCACTGCGTCAGTGAGAACAGATTGTCTTCCAACCTCCTGTGTTTCCGAAACCCATTCTGCAGTTCTCCCAGCACCCCCTCATCTTCTATCCATGCCTGCAGTTTTTCCTTTATAATCTGCATCGCCAGCCTGTAGACCACTGATGTCACTGTTATAGGACGGTAGTTGTTTATGTCAGCTTTGTCCCCCTTTCCTTTATAGATCATGCTCATCCTGCTAAGTTTCCATCCATCGGGAACTTCACCATCGATTATTATTTTGCTCACTGCCTCTCTCAAAGCCTGCTTAGACTTCGGACCTAATGTCTTTATCGGCCTAATTTCTTAGGGAGTTTAGATGGTTCTTAGGGAGTTTATTAGGGAGTTTAGATGGTTCCAAAATTTCGCAGCTGCCTTTCTATCTTTTTTATGTACTTCTGCCAGCCACTGAGCTCCCTTTCTTCTAATCTTTTCATTGATCAAAAGGGATGCAGCCCTTCTACAGCTTAGAAAGGTTTCCCATTCAAGAATATGTACACAATGCCATCTAGTGAGCAATTCTTAAAACTAACTATAAGTGGCTACTACAAGATACTATAATGAGAGAACGACCCACACGAGAGCTTGGCCCCTGAATGTTCGCAGATATATTGTGGCAGCAGAAAGCACAGGACTGGGTTGGTTGGCTGAACATGAGAGAGGCCTTTGACCCGCATTGGGCATAGTTAGGCTAATGATTATGTGGATGCTTTTCTCTCTTTTCTTCTTATCTTTTTTTTCCGCATCAGTAGAAACTGAGATGATCGCCAAAGCTGTCATCGTCGCATCTTCTTTTTTCAAAGAGTCCTCGGAGCAAAAAAAAGGGGGGTTGCTGAAAAGGGCATTTGCCAGAGGAGGAACTTTTCCTGCTTTTCTAGAGAAGTGCAAGCGCATATATACCCTGTGTCGACGAGTGCGCACAGAGGGAGGCACTTAAGTCAGCCCCATTTGGGCTATAACAAAAATGGAAAAAACAAACACTAAGCACTCCCTTTACAAACAATAAAACGTGTAATAGTCATGGCACTTTACATGAAATATTCATAGTACATTACTCTGGAGCACATAAATAAAAACTATACATCGTGAAAACACTACGTCACTTAGGTTTTTTAAGAAAGGGAATACACCTTCACATGAGACAATAAAATTTGGCAGCTTATTCCACTCACCGATCACCCACAGGAAGAAGCTGAACTTAAAACAATCGCTGTGTGATCTGGGGGGGGGAGAATGTACATGTTATGCCGATGTCTTGATGTTTCTCCAGTTTTTATACTTATATACCTTTATTTGTCAATTTTTACTTGTTCTTTAATTAGTGAAAAGGGTAATTTAAGCCTTTCATACTCTGTTCATTATTCTAGTGGTTGAACATGTGCTTCGTTACAAAGCTGCGTGAGGGAGTGGCAATGCTGGTACTTATTAAATATGAATCGCGACGCCTACCTTTGCAATCTATCTTGCTTGCTGCAATTACTTCTTGTACACGGATCCCATACCACCTTTGCATACTCCATAATTGGTCGCACAAGAGTCTTGCAAGTTCAACACTTGATTTCTGGGCTGGCACAGATTTCTTCGAAGCCTCCACAACATCTTGTTGGCCTTAGCATCGACCGAGTTCCATGGTAGATCGGAGCTTATCTCAAGTATTAATGGTGTTCAACACTGCTAAGCTCAAGATCATTCATGTCTTCTTTAGAATGCATTTTTTTCTGGCTACTGATTTTGCAATGTTTACATCCATCTGCCAAATCTTGCACCAGTTCTGTATATTTTGGAGGTTTAGATTTAATTCTGCTTGATCTGAAAGAGTTTTGACTGCTTTATGCAATACACAGTTGTCTGCAAATAACCTAATCGGAACTGTACATTCTTTGGGTAAGTCATTAATGAAAATCAAAAACAATATTGGGCTCAGTAGTCTACCTTGGGGATCTCCAGAAATTACATTAATAAGGGCAGGTGTTTTTGTGTTAAGCAGAACGTACTGTTTATGATTGTAGGAATAGGATGAAAACCATTGCGTTAAGCATGGGTTTTAGCGTTTATTTTTAACCACAGTTTTGCGTGCGACACCTTGTTGGGCTCAATACTCTACCTTGGGGATCTCCAGACATTACATTAAAAAGGGCAGATGTTTTTGTGTTAAGCTGAACGCACTGTTTAAGATTGCAGGAATAGGATGAAAACCATTGCGTTAAGCATGGGTTTTAAAGATTGAGTTTATTTTTAACAACAGTTTAGCGTGCGACACCTTGTTGAAGGCGTTCGCAAAATCCAAAAATAGTATGTCAACCTGACCTTGAGAGTCGATTTCAGAGAAGAGATCATGAACAAGTTATACGAGCTGTGTAATTGTAGATAGGCCTTTTTGAAATCCATGTTGCTGTGGGTATATTATAGTGTGAATATCTAGACATGCCAAGAGATGCTTAGAGACAATATGCTCTAGAAGCTTGGAACACGTGCTTGTGAGTGAGATGGGGCGGAAATTTTTGGAATCATTTGTATAACCGCCTCGAATCATTTGTATAACCGTCTCTGTGTACCAGTATCACCTTAGCAACTTTCCAAGCAGTGGGAAGACAACCACTAGTTAAGAAAGCCTGGTAAACTATTGTCAAGTACTTCGAAAACCAAACTGCGTACTTATATAGAAATTCATGTGGTATTCGGTCGAGTCCTACACTTTTCTTTTTGTCGATGTTAAAGAGCAGGTTCAACACGCCTTGTTCGAAAATCATTATTTCTTCTGCGACAGGTGTGTCAGGAGACGCATAAAAAGATGGTACTTTTCTGTCATCGTGGGTGAATACTGACGAAAAAACGGCATTTAAACTTTGATAGTAGGTTTCTTTTTATCTGTATCAAGGAAGGTTCGCGTGTTTAGATACACATATCTTAAGAACATTTGTGCTGCTTCGTACAAGAACGTTTCTAGCTTAACATTAAAAAAATTATCTTTAGAATTTTTAACTAAAAGTCTAAATTCTTGGGTCATCTTGTGAACGGTTTCCTTCAGGGCAGGGTTTCTTTGAGTGAGTTTTCTGTTTATGTTTCAGTTGCCTTTTGGCATGAATCACTTCACACGGTATCCAAGTGTAACGCACTTTTCAATAAATTCTTTTAATAGGCTAACGTAGGCTGGGCGAACTTGTGCCCGAGAATAATAGCACAGCTAGATTGTTTCAAGGATTCCCTTCTGCCTCTTCTTCTACGTTCTTCTTTTTTTCCCAACACGGTTCGCGCACAGCTGGGTCCCACAGGATCGTGCGTCGCAAATCATCTAGAAGGCACAAGTATTTGCTAGCGCGCGTAATTTGAAGTCACATTGTGTCATTGCCCCTCTTTGCAGAGTGCATCGTCCCGATGCTTGTGTCAAACTGGTTGCATGGCAGTCATTCACAAACCCTCGTCGGGGATGTCGTTAACGTCAAAGAACGTTGTATCTTCAGCGTTTCATTGCCTGTCGTGATATGGTTTCATCCTGACGACATGCACAGTTTCCGTGCGATGCCGCCGTCGGGATGAAATATCCTGTCCCTCTGGCATAACTTCGTAGTTGAGCGAGCCGACGTGACGGAGCACTCTGTACGGACCGAAATAGCGTCGAAGCAGTTTTTCTGACAGGCCACGTATTCGTACAGGAATCCACACCCATACTCTGTCTCCTCGTGCGTACTGGACGTCTCTTCTTCGCAGATTGTATCGATGCGTGTCGGTTTTCTGGTGTTGGAGAATGTGATATCGTGCCAGCTGTCTGGCTTCTTCTGCTCTTTGTATGTAGTCGTGAACGTCATAGTAATTCTCGGGCGTCTTGTCAATAGGTAACATTGCATCTAAAGGTGTCGTTACCGTACGACCAAAAACAAGTTGGAATGGCATCATCCGTGTTGTCTCTTGCATCGCAGTGTTATAGGCGAATGTTGCATAGGGTAATACTTTATCCCAAGTACGGTGTTCTATATCAACGTACATTGACAACATATTAGCCAGCGTTCTGTTCAGTCGTTTCGTAAGACCATTTGCTTGAGGATGATATGCCGTCGTTTTTCTATGACTGGTGTGCGTCAATTTCATGATACATTTCATTAGGTCGGCCGTAAATGCAGTCCCTCGATCCGTGATCAACGCTTTTGGAGCTCCGTGCCGCAGTACTATGTTGAAGACGAAGAATTCGGCTACTTCAACGGCTGATCCTTTAACAAGAGTAGCTGTCATGGCATATCTGGTTAAATAGTCGGTCGCAACTATTATCCACCGTTTTCCCGATGACGACGTAGGAAATGGGCCCAGTAAATCATTCCCACTTGTGTGAATGGGGCTTCTGGTGGTTCTATCGGTCGAAGGAGACCTGCTGGTTTCATCGGTGGCGTTTTACGTCTTTGGCAGTCCCGGCAGGTTCTGACATAGTGTCGTACAGAGCTAAGCAACTTCGGCCAGAAGTATTTAGTGCGGATGCGTGCTAACGTTCTGCTTACTCCTAAGTGTCCAGCTGATGGATCGTCGTGGCAAGCCTCCAAAATCTCTGGTCGCAGAGGTGAAGGGACGACAAGCAGGAATGTCGCTGTATTGTTGTCAAAGTTCCTTTTATACAGGATGTTGTTTCGTAGGACAAACGCTGACAAGCCGCGGACAAGAGGTCGTGGAACATCGACAGACTGTCCTTGTAGGTACTTGATCAAGAGGAGTATCTCAGGGTCGGATCGCTGCTGATGTGCCATCTCTGATGGTGTCACAGCTCCCAAGAAAATAAAATCTTCACCATCCTCGGTGGAAGCAGAAGCAGCAAGTTGAATCGGAGCACGTGACAAGCAGTCCGCATCACTGTGCTTGCGACTTGACTTGTACACAAGCGTGATATCATACTCCTGTAATCGCAAGCTCCATCGTGCAAGCCGTCCACATGGGTCCTTGAGATTAGCCAGCCAGCATAGCGAATGATGGTCGCTTATAGCTCGAAAAGGCCTACCATATAAATATGGTCGAAACTTGCTGATAGCCCATACCACGGCAAGGCATTCTTTCTCGGTCGCTGAGTAGTTTACCTCAGCTTTCGAAAGAGTGCGACTGGCATACGCAATGACTCGTTCTTGTCCGTTTTGCCATTAGATGAGCACGGCCCCAAGACCTTAATTGCTTGCATCCGTGTGGATACCGGTTTCCGCTTCCTCGTCAAAATGCGCCAGAACAGGATGGCTTTGAAGGCACTTTCGTAGTTCATTGAAGGCATCCTCTTGTTCGGCAAGCCATACGAAAGGCATTTCCTCTTTTGTCAGCCGTGTCAGTGGTTCAGCAATTCGTGAAAAATTTTTAACGAACCGTCGATAATAGGCGCAGAGACCTAAAAATCGCCTAACAGCCTTTTTGTCTGTTGGCTTCGGAAATCTTGCTACGGCCTCAGTTTTTGCAGGGTCTGGGCGGACGTCTTCTGCACTGATGACATGGCCGAGAAAAAGGAGCTCACGGAAGCCGAAATGACATTTCTGCGGTTTTATCGTCAAGTCCGCTGATTTGATCGCAGTGAGCACGGCCCGGAGCCTTTCCAAATGTTGCTCAAAGGTAGCAGAGAAAACTACAACATCGTCGAGATAAACCAGACATGACTGCCATTTAAGACCACAAAGCACTGTGTCCATCATCCGTTGGAATGAGGCGGGTGCTGAACAAAGGCCAAAAGGGAGTACCTTGAACTCGTATAAACCGTCCGGTGTCACAAACGCTGTCTTTTCGCGATCTCTTTCGTCAACTTCTATCTGCCAATACCCACTTTTAAGATCCAATGAGGAAAAATACCTGGCATTTCGCAGCCTATCCAGAGTGTCATCAATTCTTGGCAGAGGATAAACATCCCGTTTGGTGACGACATTCAGCTTCCGATAATCAACGCAGAAACGTAAGGTTTGGTCTTTTTTTTTTCACAAGAACAACAGGTGATGCCCATGGACTTAATGAAGGCTGGACTACATCGTCTTTGAGCATTTCTTTAACCTGATTACCAATAGCTTCTCTTTCTCTTGGTGACACTCGGTAGGGATGCTGGTGTATTGGCCTCACTGACTCGTCGACAATGATGCGATGTTTGGCGACAGGAGTGCGTCGAACCTTAGATGACAACGAGAAACATTCGGCGAATTCCCTTAAAAGACCCTCTATTTGCTCTTTTTCGCTTGGTAGTAGGCCTGGCTCGATGTCGATGGCTGCAAGGACAGACTCCACGTCTTCGAAATCAAAATCATTGGTTTCAAAAGTTCGCAGCTCCGTAACCTGGACGAAATCATTCAGACTGGCAATGACGGTTCCTTTTGCAACGTGCTGCACCTCATTTCCAAAGTTTGTGAGTAGAACATTTGCACATCCGTAACGTACCTTAACAAGGCCTCGGGCCATGCAGATCCCTTTTTGGAGAAGTAAGGCAGTGTTGTTGTCAGCAAATCCTTCGAATTCACTGAATGCTTTGTTGTTTACTGCGACAGATATGCTCGATCTTGGCGGCACCATGACGCCATCATCTGCAATACAAAGGTCATATACGTTTTCTTCCGTTTCAAAGGTAGCAACCGCGTGCCTAGTCGAGAATGAGACGGAAGATTCTCGCAAGTTAATTACAGCGCCATTAGCTCGTAAGAAATCCATGCCGATAGTCAAGTCTCTTGAGCATTCCGACAGCACAATAAAACTGGCGACGTATGTGAAACCCCGTATTCCGATTCTTGCTGTGCATACTACAGTAGGGTCGATGAGGTGCCCTCCTGCTGTGCGAACTTGTGGTTCCTTCCAAGGAGCCAGCACTTTCTTTAGTATTTTAGAAAGTCCGCTACTCATCACTGAATAATCTGCGCCGGTATCTACCAGTCCGATGACTTCGTAGCCGTCAACGAACACACGTAAATCGAAAGCAACGTCACTATCGAAGCACCGGTTTCTGAATCGGTCGTCGTTCAGAGTCACCAATGGAGGTTTTTCTGCATTAGCGTCGACAGCGGCCTTGCCTCCACAGGTCGCTGACTCTAGTTTTCCCGACACGGGCTTGGGGAACAAGACCTTGGAGAGCTTGCTGAAGGTCGGAGGCTAGGCGATCTATACCTCCCCGTTGTCGTTGCCCGAGGTTGGTGTCGTTGGAAGCCACTTGAGCTTTGACGACCTGACAGGTATTCTTCAATTTCGAAGGGACGTTCACCATTTTGTGGTCGAGGTGCATTAACAGGAAAGCCACGTAGTCCTGCCTGACGGTAGTGGCACATTCGGTAGAGATGACCAGGCTCCCCACAGTGGTAACACAGCGGTATCCTGTCGGGAGTGCACCAGACATCGCTCTTCCTTAGTCTCCTCTCTGGCGTTGGCTGCAGGGTGCTCGGCGGCATCGGGTACTGCATAGGTGTAGCCGCCGCGACGTCCGCACGTCCTGGAGGTCCTCGTAGTAGCACATCAGCATACGTCATTCTCGTCTTCTGTTGTAGTGGCGGCCCTGGCTGTGCGTTGCTCGAAGGTTCGCGTACCACCTGCCTGACCTCCTCACAGATCACATCGGCCAGAGACGAAAGCATTGGAGCGTTCTTGTCAAGACGCTGCCTGTGCAGCTCTTCTCGCACAACAGACCACACCAGCTCGCGTAGTGCTTCCATGCCGTTACCGAATACTGGTGGCAACATGTTCAAGGAAGTGACGATCGCATCCCGGTTGTATAACCTTGCTCGCTGTTGTAGCGTCCTTTCCATTGTAGTCGCCTCGGAACGAAACTCGGCGATGGTGCGCGGCGGGCTTCAAATTAGTCCGCCAAAGAGTTCTTGCTTCACGCCTCGCATCAGATGGCGCAGCTTCCTGTCTTCGCTCATATTTGAATCCGCTCGGCGGAATAAGCGAGACATGTCTTCCAGATACATGGCGACAGTTTTGTTATTGCGCTGATTTCTTGTCTGGAGCGCAGCTTCAGCTCTCTCTTTGCGGTCTGTGTTCGGGAAAGCAGCGAGCAGCTCCCGTCGAAAATCATTCCATGACCGGAAGGTGGCTTCGTGGTTTTCATACCACGTTCGTGCGCTATCTTCCAGTGCGAAGTAAACACTTCCAAGTTTGCGCTCTTCCCCATATTTGTTAGCCTTTGCGACGCGTTCAAAGTGCTCAAGCCAGTCCTCTGCATCCTCGTAGCTTTCGCCGTGGAAAGGCTTTGGTAGCATTGGCTGGTTTACGACAATGTTGGCTGGAGTGACCTGAGCTGTCATGTCGGTTGCGTACCCGTTCACAGCCGTTGATGTTCCAAGCGAAGTCGATAAAGGTGAAAATTCAGGACCCTCACCACGTAGGCGTCGACTGCAGCGCTGATGAACAGGCGTCAGCTCGTTGGGTCGAAATCACTGTGGTTCTGGATTGTGCTCCGTCACTCGAGAGGGGCTTGGCATCACACCCAGCACCTCCACCAGATTTGTAACGCACTTTTCAATAAACTCTTTTAATAGGCTAACGTAGGCTGGGCGAACTTGTGCCCGAGAATAATAGCACAGCTAGATTGTCTCGAGGATTCCCTTCTGCCTCTTCTTCTATGTTCTTCTTTTTTTCCCAATACGGTTCGCGCGCAGCTGGGTCCCGCAGGCTCGTGCGTCGCAAATCATCTAGAAGGCACAAGTATTTTCTAGCGCGCGTAATTTGAAGTCACATTGTGTCACAAGGATTTTTCTTAGCTATCTTTTATTGTCGTGTTGGAACAAACATTTGAAAGCATTCAATACCCACTTGTTAGAAATAATCCCATAGTCTACCTGTACTTGCCTTTGAACTTTGCAGGAGAACAAAGCTATCAAAAAAGTTTTAAGTATCTTCTAAAACAAAGAAGTCATCAGCAGCCGCAAAATTTAGAACTGTATTTTTGTAGTCACCATGCAACTTCGTGGGCGTTATATCTAAACGAAACATAAATATTTTATGATCTGATATTCCACCAATTACATCACAAGTTCTAACATTTGTTTCCAGAAACGATGATACAAAAAGAAGGTCAACAATAGCGAATGCATCATTTAATACAAGTGTGTATTTAGATACAATTTGGCATAGGTTAAAACAAAAGGCAAGATCTAAAAGATTTTCACAATGTGCTACCTCTGTTTCTGTAACTTCATGCGAATTTCACTGAATATCGCATAGGTTGAAATCACCAAGCAAAATTATTTTATCGTCCTGGTGCACATTAGCATCCATATAACATTTTATTCTTGGCAGGAGAACAGGGGAGTCTGTACATAACTCCAAAGTACACAAGGAGATCATTTATTTGAATCTATACCCATAGAGCTTCAATATCACCAGGATCTGGTAAAATTTGATATTCTATGTCTACTTTAATCATAAGTAGAACCTAGATCTTTCCTTACGTAACCTGGTGATGTATCATGTACATCACTATGCAACCGTGTCTCAAGAATTATGTCAGAATTATGTTCCAAGGTTTCAATTTCAATTAAATGGCATCTATTCAACACGCTTCGAGCATTTAAAGTTTATGATCTTAAAGTCAGCGGGTTTGTGGCTGTCTCGTCATTGAAGGCTGGGTTTAGCAGATGCTTTGCACCTAACCTTTTTTTTAGTATTTTCATTCCAGCTGTACAGACTGTTCTTGACAAGCACTTTGTCATACCTACAACCAGTTTAACTTTCACCCCTTCATTTTTTTTCTCCATGACTTGAAACCCACAAGTTTCTCCGTATTTAAGCAACACGTCTTGAATAATCCTCACTAATGGTAATGTGCGTGCCTTTTAGCTTGAAGCAATCCTTCAATATTTTTATTTTGTCTCGGTAGACTGAAATTTTAAGTATCGCAGGGCAGTCTTTTTCTAAGTCTATGTATCCTTTCTATAGAATCCAGTTTCTGGTAAAGGATGAATCCAAATATATCATATACTTTTTTCAGTAAGTCATCATCACTCTCGGGCCCTTCCTCTCTTACGCCTCTGATGACAAGGTTGTTTGATCTCGAGCTATTTCCTAGGTCGTCAACTTGTCTACATAGGGCACTCTGTTCAATATTGCTCCAGTCTATTGCATTCTCAACCTTTTGAAGTCTGGCATCTACATTTTCTATGCACTCTAATTTCTTCCTAATGGTTAATAATCTGTTCTGCATTTGAATCACAGTAGCCTTAGATGAGGTCTGTTGCACTTGCATTTGCAATTTAGGTAAGATGGTTCTTTATGTTTCTAGTCATTCCTTAACTCTTTTATTACCGCGAGAGAATAGTTTTTTACATGTCTCGAGAAGATCGTTTTTGCCAGTTCGAAAAGTACTCCAGCACGCATTGCAGCATTCCAAACTTTGCACAACAAAATGCACTTTCCAAAACATGTATGTTGTAAAGCAACAAAAATATTTTATAATGAATAAAAATGTCTCGAGAAAATCATTTTTGCCAGTTCAAAAAGTACTCCAGCAGGCATAGCAGCACTCCAAACTTTGCGGAACAAAATGCATTTTGCAAAAAATGTATGTTATAAAGCAACAAAAGTATTTTAGAATGAATAAAAATGTGAAAAGTGTATAATTTTTTGTCGCAAACTGATAAACAATGCAATAAATAACACTATATATGCAAGAATATTCAGAACAAAGAAAATTTAGAATATAGATTTTATAGATAAATGATTTAGGAACAGTATAAAAAATAATGAATGTTGTACAAAAATGTTTTTCTTCATATAGACAAAAAAAAAAAAAATCAGAACCTAAGTGCTGCTTCGTTGCTTGTGCTATGCGGTGAAGCATTGCACAGTTTTTCGTGAGACACAGGTGCACTCGTACAGTTTTTTTTTTTTTTCAGTATATTTTTGTTGTGTTGCGGTAAGAGTCTCCTGGTGTTTCAATATAAGTATACGGATACTCGTGATGTGATACTCGTGACTTTTTAGGAGATGCTCAGCGCTAGCACACTGCACCCCAATTAAGTGTGGCCAACACGCGTAACCAGAGTAGCTATAAGATTGTGCACAAAGGTCAGAAGCTATACGCACTTGCAGTGGAGGAAACAACTTGAGGATGTAAACAAAATGACCCTATGAACGGCTGTGGATGGATCACACTGTCGCAAAACATTGTCACCGTAAAACTTCAAGCTGAGGTGCTGTCATCCTCGAATGCTAAGCTCGTTGTCGCTCAATTCAGGTGAGGTTGCAAGACAGTTTCGAGCAGCACCTGTGTTTTGCTGCGCTAATGCGCACACATGCGTGCGTGACGACGTCATAGGAGCGACTAGTGATACTAGATGCAACTTTGTGTCTGCTATAATGATACAAGCGAAACTGAAGCTGCTGGAAACTGTCAGAGAAGGTCGCCTCAACACTTTAAACATGCGGCTGACCTTCGCAAATATTTTTTCTATAACTTTTTCCTGACTCTGAGGAACAGCTCTCTACTGAATATGTGGCATAAATTTCTGACTGTCATTACTGCTCAACCTAGTCAAACAGCAAAGCTGAGACTTTAATTATTTGACTTGCAAAGGTTCTTTTCATTACAGAACTTTGATATACTGAACCATAATCATGAGGATCACACACTTCTGTCAAGTTCGCCAGCCTAGTGCACTTTTCCAACAATACATGCACATGGTTTGCGCAAAGGTCTGTCAAAAAGCACTATGTTACCGAAACGGGCAAATTCAAATTTATTCTGAAAGTTGAGTGGCTGGACTAACTACTAGAATGTGCTGGAGGCACGAGAATGAAATTTAACATGCCAAAATGAATTAGCCAAAAGTGTCGTCACCGGTGATTGATTTGGATAGGTGTGGTAACAAAAGAGTTAAGCATAGTGTCTGTAGTAGGTCCAGAGTTTTCCTCTATATTTCTTAATAGTTAAATCAGCAGACCCGCTAAATTATGCAGTTTAGAATAGAACATTGATATAATAGGGAGAGGGTGGCTGAAAGCCAGCTTCATATGTTGATACAATAGGCAGGAGGGGGGGGGGTGCTGGAGGTGCTTCGACAAACATTCGCGCCCTATGCACACATGTGGTCGACGTAACGCCGCTATAACCGCAGATACATTTCTCCCAAGTCAAAAGCCTTTTCGCAATCTCTGTGTATGTATACATAGATATTGGGATCGCTAAGAGCGGCACTGGGTATCGAGCTCGGCTACCTCGAGGCAGTTTGAGCAAAGTAGAGATGGTTGGCGGCATATAGGTCTTTCCATCTGAAATGCCATCCACGATGATGGACTTCACTACCCGACCGCTGCAGCTGCCCACGAAATCATACGCAGACAACGTCAAGGCCTCTTCGGTGGTTGCAAGGTATGACCTTACAGGAATGCTGCTACTACTTTCTTATGACAGGGCGCGCGAGGTCCTGTCATTTGGAGACGTCTCATACGCTTCCTGTGGCACGGATCTCAGGACTATAATCCTTACAGTGGATGCACATACAAGGGATGCTGCTCAGGCTTCCTTGGACGCGCGTGTCACTGCACTGAGTACTGCTAGCAATGGATACTCAGCAGACATGTCGTATGATTTCTGTGACACGGATCACAGGCCTAGGACTCTTACGACGGGTACACATCCAAGGGATGCTGTTCAGGCTTCCTTGGTTGTGTGTGTCGCCGCCGTGAGTAATGCTAGCACTGCATACTCCGCGGACATGAACCAGTCCTGTTGCGGTGCCTCGTTCGACAGCTCCAGGAAGCTGTGGCGGACCATTGCGCGACTCCGCGCCACGATCAACGCCTTAACAGCGTCGAGCTCTGCGCTTGTCCTTACAATCGTGCTGGAATTGTGTGTCGATAATGCCATGTTGGATGCAGCAGCCTCACAAGACCTTGAGGCCATCTTACCTGATGAGTGCAGAGAGCTCAGGTGTGCACTCATGCAGCTCCTACACCACTTGAGCTGCTTCGCATCATTGATCGCTGCATTCTCACATGCTGGCCCACCTTCGCCGTCCATCCGCAAACTGCCAGAATTCAATGGGTTCCAGAAGTACGCCGACAGCCGTGAATGCGTTAGCAGTGGACGAGGCCTGGATTGAGCCTCAGAAATGGACAGTGGTACATAGACCACCTTCGGGGACGTACAGAGACCTGGTACCGGTATGAAAGCATTCATATTGATTGCCATAAATGCTTGTTCTGCTAGCATGCCTGGATAGCCAAGTAATCATGACGCTTTGTTTTGAATTGTAGCTACAAAGGTTCAAATTCCACCTCGCCAAGAAACCTAGTTATTGCATTCCTCACTAGACAAATCTACACATATTTTTTTGGAGGAAAGCAGAAGGACGAAGAGAGCACGTGCAGCTTATTAATAAGAACGAAATTGGGAAAATGCCCAGAAAATTGATTTATGTTCGAGATATACTGCCGGGCTTCTCTGAGCTTAAACAGCTGCTCCATTTAACAGTTCACCAAGATAGCTTTGGTTCAAACTACAGTTCTTTTCTTGGAAAAGAGCAAAGGTGTCGTGAGCCATTGCCTCCTTCATTACGGAGCCTTTAAAGCAGTCTGTAATAGCACTCATTACACAACTGTATGCGCACAGAACAACCCTTGGTCAACCGGGCAGTTGTCCCATGCCAACAAAGAATGTGCCCTGTCAAGTCATTTGCGACTGTTCAAAGGAGTTGATGATGGCTGGCTGCTTCATGCATGCAGTTTTCAGCAACACCCCTGGTTTACCGAGCATTTCTCATAATCTAAACAAATTCAGAGGCTAGTGTTCGCAGAAAACTAGTCGTTTCTGTTGGTGGCCCTCAACGAAAGGGCAAGGCTGTGGCAGTTGTGCATGTCACCAACAGGCACACAAGAGTGTCCTTGTTATGTGCACAGCATCCAATGCACATGTGTCAAGCATCCCAACAAAGCCAATCAAACAAAATGGGTTGCTGGGAGAACTGGTGCACTGTCTGAAAATAAAAGCAGAGCACGAACACGAGAAAGAGCACCCTTCTGTCTACTCGTCTCCCTGCAATCTTTTGGAGAAGGCCTGTCAAGATGCCACACCAAAAGGCCCACACTCAATAAGAAACACTATGGCACATACCAAGGCACCTCTATACTTCATTCTGTTCACCTGCAAACTCGTGTAAACTAATCCTTTCATCATTAAACTCTGCTATGGATGAGATTTTCCCCGCTACTGCATCTTCTATGAACGCATTTAGTGATCCATTTAATTGCTATGTTGTTGTAATGGTAAGTTAGCAACCATGTGCTTTTGACAGATATGCATTCACCATCCACTGGTCCCTCTTGTTCAAAAATCATACAGTGCCCAGCAAATGGAGAAATTACATTATTGTTAAAAAAAATAATGACACCAAGAAAAGTAAATTGTGGCGATGAACTGAAAATTATTAAAGGGGTACTAACACAAAATTTCGAGCCGAGATAGCCTGCGCGGTCGATTCTCGTGAACATTCGTATATCATCGGCAAGATATCAACAGTGAATATAGCTTGGAAGGCATTTTAAATTCATTTTTAAGTTTACGTGAGCGACCGACTCCGTAGCACTATAGACACCATCGGAGGGGACCCCGGAGGTGACCCCCTACTTCCCTCATGTCACCACGCTGGTCAACATAAGTTATGATGACGTCATAGCCGCTATTTTCCTTTTGCCGCGTTAGTTCCCGCAGTCTATATTTCTCGGCGGCTGGCTGCGAGCGCGTGGCGCACGCTTAGAAAGTCATGTGTTTGGCGACATTCCAGCCCCGTTTCCTATTCAAAAGTAATTTTTTTATGCTGACAGTGCGGAAGTGCGTCACAGCTTTCTGTGCCGACGTGGTCAAGAGTTGCACACGCTAGGTGGCGACAGTTGCAGCCAGTTTTTGGAACTCTCTCAAACCGAAACTGAGACTGATTGATAATGAGGGGCCTGTAATTAATTATCTGTCACGTTTTGCAGCAAACTATGTGTCATGTCATGACTAATAGGCCCCCAGCCACGCATTGCAGCAGAAAAATGTGAGGCCAAGGTTTTCGCATCAGTACCCCTTTAAGATACTCAACAAGGAAATGAGCTGAATATAAAAAAATTCTTTATGGCTGAGCAAATGTCCACAAGACGCTCTCACTCACCTTTTTTTTCCAGGTGTTCCTATATTTTGAGGGAAGATATTCAGATATACAAATTTCCTTTAGTAAAGAAACAATAACTAGTAATATCAATGCATACCGTATTGTTGTTGGAACCAGCAGAAATGCTACATGCAGAAATTTTATTTCAACATGTTTTCGTCTTTGAAGAGCTTGTTTCGCAGCAATATCATGATAAGCCTTAGTTTTGGTATCGTTGGTTGTGAGTGAAAAATGTTGTCGGTGGTCAACAAAAGTGAGAAAGATGAAATAAAATAAATACTAAAAAATTTGGGTTCGAATTAGAATCGAACCTAGGCTTTCGGCGGGGCAGAGCTACGCTTTTGCTTGAAGCTGCTTAGGAAAAAAACTTCATCAGCAGCAGCAAAAGCAGAGAGAGCAACAGCGTCCCACGGATGGGCCCGTCTGTACTTATTAACAAAAAAAACAATTATGGCATACCTAACTGTACTTGCAATCTGAATAGTTTGGAAGGCCCACTGTTATGTTTCCTTATGGCAAGGCATGCACTGAAAACCAAAGCTAGGCTCAATTATGCCATCTCATTGTACCGCTGAAAATGAAGCTTAACCGTCGTCCCAAGTTTTTTTTTTTTCATATGCACACATGTGCCACACCTTCAACCCACATTACGTGTGACTCTTCAGGTCGAGTTTTAGCATCCCCGCCGTGGTGGTCTAGTGGCTAAGGTACTCGGCTGCTGACCCGCAGGTCGCGGGTTCGATTCCCGGCTGCGGCGGCTGCATTTCCGTTGGAGGCGGAAATGTTGTAGGCCCGTGTACTCAGATTTGGGTGCACGTTAAAGAACCCCAGGTGGTCAAAATTTCCGGAGCCCTCCACTACGGCGTCTCTCATAATCATATGGTTTTTTTGGGACGTTAAACCCCACAAATCAATCAATCAATCATCGAGTTTTAGCATGCACTATCAGCACTTGGAGTGTGCGTCTTCACTGCAGTGTCCTCTTATCGTGTAGTTCATTTGTAAAACACGCCAATGCACACGTACCTAAAAGAAGTGATGTGTCAACATGTTCTGATGTTAACATTTTACTGCACATTTAGCTATTCAGTATGTGTCTGCTCTTTTCTTCCTGGGTGCACACGCATCACAACTTGACACAATTAAGGCAAACGCACTGTATAAACAGGGCCACTGCATTACATGTGACAAAGACCAAAAGAAAATAAACTCAGCTATACTCATTAGTTGCATAGCATTCATTTAACCACCTTGCAAAATATCAAACTGCAATAGCACGTTTAGGTAATTTTCTACGATTAAGTTATAAGATGAAAATTTCACTCCAACTCATTTCAACTTCATTTTGCAAGGCCGACTACTCTATATTCTGTTATTTTTATAATGCTTACTTTTTTGCCACTATTACTAGTTCAGCATGAAGCACATTTAGTATTTGCATGGAAGAAGATGATCAATATGCAAGTGTAAACTTTTAGGTCAGCTGAAATTAAGGCAGCTTTGTGCCAGAATCTAATTAAAAGTGCCAATTCCGCAGGAAGTACTAAAAGCAAAGGACGATACTTTACTTTTTCACACACAACAGCTTTTGAAAGCATCCATTTCACTAGCATACTTGTGGTCATGATGCCAAGGTAAACATCTGAACAAACACTGAGGAAATGCACAACAGTGCAAATTATTTCTTCAAAGTCATTGTCTCGGTGGTATTAAACTTGAACAACGTATGAAGGTTATCTCATTTATTTAATTAGAAAGGGCTCCATGTTGCCAAAATTACTAAACATGCACCAAGCACGGAATCTTGAAAAAGATGAATTTATTTGCAGCTTATCCGTGCAGCCAGACACTTGTGGTCAGGTTAGGTGAAGCGAGCGGAGTACTGTGTCTCTAAACCTGCGCTAAAACATTTATTCCTTCAGTTTGAGTGAATTCAAAGGAACGTCCCAGAAGAGAGAAAATGTGGCCGCAGTAGCAAAACCATCATGCTGCAGCAACCACCTTTCAGGTACACAGAGCCTGACCAACTTAATTATTTGCAATGCTCAGTTGAATGCTGCAAAAAGTAACCAATAAATATCCTAACCACTTGTGTCAAAAGTTCCAGAGTTTGCAACCATCGCGCAAAAACATTCGTTCATCATCCCAAAGCGACACGTGGTCCTAGCCGAAATGCAGGTTGCTTATCTTGCGCGACACTGTTTCCACGATGTCGGTGCCCCCGCATGCCCATTGGAGGTCGTCCAGTGACTTGGAGCGGACGATTCCTGCTGCCAACTTGGACGGACTGCCTGGGTTCGACTTGTTCGCGCCGAGACACGGAGCTTCTTTGGTCCTCAGCATTTCCACTAACCGTTGCCGCCACGGGTAGTCGTACGGCTGGTACTGTCGCCTGCGAAGGGCCCGAATACGCCGCAGGGTGAGCAGTGGCACCGTCTCCGAAGGGGGACTGGACGCCGCGGCCACGTACGATAAGTCTGCAATGTAGGCGGAATTCATGGCCAGCACACACAGCCCCGAAGGGTGCGGCCCGGAGTCGGCACCGCGCTTCTCGAGCAGGTAGTCCCGGCGGGAGTCCGTGACGGCACTCAGCATTCCCAGTTCGAGCAAAGACGCATCTAGGGCGTCCAACGGTCTACTCGCCGACGCTGTCTGCCGAGCTATCGGGCAGCAGCCAGGAGTTTCATGATGCAGATGAATGCTCGCCATTTTCTCGAAACAAACATCCTGAAAGAACACAATCAAACAGCAACCTCAAAGGGAGTTGTTAATATGTGTCTAGCTTAAATTTTGAACAAAGTGATTTGACAGCGGTGAGAAACGAAGCATGCTGAAAACTAATCGCGCAGGGCCGTTTGAACACGCGCAGCAACCGTACGCGGCTCCATTACATATATAAACATTACGCAACACACCCGCGGGCTCGATAAAGTGTAACGTACCAGCACAGGCGATCACGGCTCTGGAAGCCACGCATGAGACGCGGCATTCAACGAGCCCATAGAGTAATATATAAAAAGTTTTGTTTGTGTTACTTTATGACGAGCCTGCGGAATCGTTTAGTTAAAAAACAGACTCTAGAGGAAAAGCTAGGCCGGAAAACCTGTGTGCCGTTCACCAGCGCTTTTTAATGGTGGAGGGTGGCAACCACGACCTACTGTATTGTACTAACCTGCCCAGCAAGCGAAGCGCCAGCGCGCCCTTTCTGAAACTGGCGCCTGCCGCTATGTGCTTTGTGGCGCTACAACTTACCCCATCCGCACCGGTTGCTGACGACCAAAACATAAGCCGCTGCGTTTTTTTTTTTTTTTTTGTCGTTCGCTCGCACGACATTGGGAGAAAAGCAGCAATGTTTACGCGTGCATACACCTGGACGATTGAAAAAAAATGAATAAAAGCCTCTTTTTCAATAAACTTAAAAATATAATGACGATTTTTTGCCATCGTCTCCTCGTGCCGAGCTGCGATAGAAGCGTGCAGGCAGGTGCAGTTTGTACACCAGGGAAGCGAGGTTTCTTGGTGCGAATGAACCATCACGATGGTGGTGTGCTGCGTGCCTTTATGCGAATCAAGGCAAGGCAAGACTTCTGATGTCACTTTTCAAGAGTTTCCAGTGACCGAGGTTGGTGAAAAATGGAACAAGGTGATTTCTAGAAAGGGTAAGTCTGCTCAATTAGGGGTTGTCTGGCATGCTGAAAATATAATTGGTTGTAAATGACTACGTGTCTTTAAAAGAGTAAGTTGCGGGGCTGGTTGGTGGTGCATGACAGACTGAGACGCATATTAGCGCAAAAAAAATAAATAAACCAACAACCTCAAGAAAGTAAATGACGACGTGCTATACTCACAACTTTTTATTTGCCAAAAAAAAAAAGAAAAGCCATGTCACTACGTGTGGTTATGCAACTAGGTTTTCAAACACACCCTTTGTGGGAAGAAGCAGCTTCTTCGAGATTGCTTTGGTAGTTTAATTACATTACCAAAAAGAGCAGAGATCGTTGCATAAGTGAATATATATATCCTCTGTCGCTTAGTTAGACCTCGAACTTGAATTTATGTGCTACTGCATCTGATATAAACGTGTTAGTTTACCCGTCTACGCGCATGCATGACAAAAGGACATATACGTGAAAACTTTTCCCCTAATGAAAAGTTGTGAGTAGCGTGTGTCCTTGTCATCTTTCTTGTGGTCATTCGTTTTATTTAGTGCTAATGTATCTCAGCCAGTTACGTGTGTCACATGGTTAACGAGGTGAAGTCATACGCTCACTTCATAACTGTGTTTTATTCACTTCGCCACCATGGTATAAACTTCTAATTGCATGATATACTCCTTAAAAAAGAACAAAAAGTTTTGTAATTTATCCAAAATAATTAACTGAGTGTTCATCTTCTTCCTGTCTGCCCCGCCACGGTGGTCTAGTGGCTAAAGTACTCGGCTGCTGACCCGCAGGTCGCGGGTTCGATTCCAGGCTGCGGCGGCTGCATTTTCGATGGAGGCGGAAATGTTGTAGGCCCGTGTACTCAGATTTAGGTGCACGTTAAAGAACCCCAGGTGGTCAAAATTTCCGGAGCCCTCCACTACGGCGTCTGTCATAATCAAATGGTGGTTTTGGGATGTTCAACCCCACGAATCAATTTCTCCCTTTCAAGGTGCTGGCAATAAAGTTTGGCTCCCAAATGACAGGTCGAAGGTGTGCACTTTGCTCCTACCGACTATAAGCCGGGACTAAAGATAAAAAGACTGAAAGCGGATGCTGTGCCATCAGTGTTTTCACACTACCCAAAGTACATGGTGCCGCCCGTGGCAAAAGTCCGACGCACCTTGAAATGTTCAAATGTTCAGGAACATGGACCCTGCCCAAAGAAAAAAAAGTGACTAACAATGTTTAATGCTCGGCGTCTCCCCACGGCTCTTGCATACAAATTGGACCAATGAAAACGAATTTCAAGGAAAGGCGTATAACAGAACGCAATTTTTCAATGCAGGAAGAAAACAAGTTCAGCCCCGGCGCAGCAGAGCATGACATCGAGCGACATGTCATCAATACCATCCGCAAACACAACTGCGGGAACATCCTCAGACTTTATGCACCCTTTAAACCACCTGAAACTGCACCTGGCGACAAAGTAAAAAAAAAAAAGACTGGCGCTCCTTGACCACGCAAACAACTATAACCAGCCAGAAGATGCGCCGTGTGATGACTTCTGCAAAATCATCGCGCCGGAAATGCCACACCATGGCAAGAAATAATGCTGAATTAAAAGCGCAAATAGCCAAGCTGAACCGTGAAGTTGCAGAAATTAATCTTTTCTCCAAAAAAGCAAACGCTGCAGTCTTGCAGGTAAAGTTGTTTGCTGTTGGTGCTGTTTCGTTTCAAAACAGTTTCAGAGTGTTTTTTAATGATTATTCATGTACCTGCGATCTACATTTGCTATTTTATACGAAGGTATTTATGCGCAAAATTGTCTGTATTGGGTTGTTTTCTATGCGCGCCGGATGCCGCGGCCACTGTCAAATGTCATATAGTCCTTGCTCTTTCTTGTCCTGACAGTAAATTCAATCCAGCTGAGTGTGCGCCAAGTCTACCAATGTATACACGTACAGCCAGTATCATGAGTTAAATAAACATTTGGTGGGCCAGAACTTTTTACAACCTGTCTCTGTCATCATTATTTGTTGTTTTTCACACCGATACATGTGTTTGTGTCTGATTTGCGGTCCTGTTTGAAAAATATTGCACTGATATGTCAACTAAAATGCAAAAGAAGATTCTCAAAGTCACATGAAATAAAAAGATTCAAGATACCCGCCATATTTACTCAATGCATGATGAAATTCTTCTCGAACCGGCGGTAACCCACGCATTTCCATGCATCCACCAGCGCTACGCTGGGGTAACTCGAGCACCCCCTAGGCGGCGAAGTTCGGCATCCGAGCCGGCGCATCAATGGATGGATGTATATGGCTGTACCAACGCCTCCTCTAGAAGATGCCTGCCGCATGAGAAGAAAAACGGCTGCTACTCCCTTTCTCTCCTTTATTTTAAAATGTTTTTGGTCGCTAGCGTCACCTGTGGCGGACGGTGCAACAACGCAACACTTTGCATAGCCTCCGAAACAGCGGTGTACAATTGCAGGTCTCAAACAACTCTCGACTGACGCGCCCCTATGGGCCGCAGATGAAAAACGCTTAGCTGGTAGCTGGTACCGTCCGCTGCCATAATAATAGTTTCGGTCGCGAGCGCCACCGCGCGGCGCTTGCTCAAAACTGAAGACACAAACCATAGCCTCCTATATTTTTTCGTGCCCGCGCATTAGCGCTAAATACATACGCGCCATCCGTCCCTTATAGTTTTGGCGCTCGCCGCCAGATGCCGCACCGATCCCATAATAACAGCAGACGACGCGGCCTATGCACGCTTGCGTTTATGACGGTCTAGAAACCGTCTACATTGCATTGGATTATGCGTATACGTTAAGAAGTGCGCACACACCAAATTTTTAACACAAGCACTGTATGCAGAATGCAATGTGAGCTTTGTTATTTGATTTCGCGCTCAAAGCTTGAGCACTTTTCGAGACAATGGTTTGACATGAAAATCTTTTGCCAAGTCGTGTTTGTCAGTCACACTCGTCGCGAAGTTCAGAAAAAGTGGGCGGAGAAACTTCACGAGCACAACCTCCAAAAGTTTTTTATGATGTCCCGGGGTCGAGCACTTGAGTTTGTCACGTTTCTGTAGTATTTGCGCGGCGTTGTCAACGGCAGCCTTCAGTGGCTGATTCATCTTTCTCGCTCTTGCGAGGAAAACTTCCGCGTAATTCTTTAGAGAATTTAGAACCATTACGAGCTCAGTTGACGGATACAGGAGTCCACCTCTGTCCTGGTGCCTAATTAATGCATCCGATGGCGCAGAGGTGTTTGGTTTAGTCACCAAAGTGAAGCATTCATCACAGGAAATGGTTTCGTGGACTGTTCTTGCAATATAGCCACCAACCATTGCTAGTGCAGCAACATCTGGCGTTGGGAGCAACGTCTTCCCCCTGTCGAGGCTCTCCTCGAGGATCGTGGTTGATTCTGCTGGAAATGCTTCACCGTCATTCTGCGCTGCTCTTGCCGATCGCTGTAGGAGTGCTGATGTGGAGCAGCTGCTGCTGTCTGCAGTAGACTCGTGCCCAAACGTACACCTGGGTGGATATCTCCACATTCAATCAGAACATGCTCCGCCGTTTCCTTATCTTTCCCGCAGCATGTGCATTGTTCTTCTTCTTTACTGAATCTTGCTTTATAACTACGCGTTCTAAGGCAACCCGATCTCGCTTCAAACAGTAAAGCGCTTCCCCTTGAATTATCGTAAAATGCCTCCCTCCTTATTTCATTTTTGCCCTTTCGGTAGTTACTCAAAGCCGGTTTTTTCTCCATAGCTGCCATCCATTCTCTCGTTTTGCGCCTCGGCGCTCCGCCAGGAGCGCTCGCATCCCATAATAGCTCGGGGGACGGCGCTGAGGGACCGACCGCTCGGGCACAAAGCTATAGAGGAGGCTATGCACAAACCCAAAAGTTGGTGGGATGAGGAAGTTAAGAGAGCCATAGCAAAACGTCAGGAAGCCTCTAGGGAACACAGACATGCTAAGCAGCGGGGTGAACCGACAGATGATGTTGAAAGAAAATGGGCAAACTTTCTAAGCTGTAGAAGGGATGCATCCCTTCTGATCAATGAAAAGATTAGAAGGAAGGGAGCTCAGTGGCTGGCAGAAGTACATAAAAAAGATATAAAGGCAGCTGCGAAATTTTGGAACCATCTAAACTCCCTAAGAAATGAGACGAGCTTAGAGCAGAGTTTTATAACTACAGCCCAAGGTGCTAGGCTAGAAGGGGGCGAAGCTATTGAATATATAAGGACAAGGGTGACAGAAAAATTTCAACAAAGAAGTACTTTATGCACCACAATAGACAAGGACGAATCAAGTGGTGCAATGACTCCATTTTCACAACAAGAGTGGGAAAGGGCTGAGAAAAGGGTTCGTAGTAGTACATCAACAGGCCCAGATGGCATTCCAATTAGGCTGATAAAGACATTAGGTCCGAAGTCTAAGCAGGCTTTGAGAGAGGCAGTGAGCACAATAATAATCGATGGTGAAGTTCCCGATGGATGGAAACTTAGCAGGATGAGCATGATCTATAAAGGAAAGGGGGACAAAGCTGACATAAACAACTACCGTACTATAACAGTGACATCAGTGGTCTACAGGCTGGCGATGCAGATTATAAAGGAAAGACTGCAGTCGTGGATAGAGGATGAGGGGTTGCTGGGGGAACTGCAGAATGGGTTTCGGAAACACAGGAGGTTGGAAGACAATCTGTTCTCACTGAGTGCATCGAAATAGAAGAAAAGGAACACAGGCCCCTGTGGCTAGCATTTTTGGATATCAAGGGAGCGTACGATAGCGTGGTTCAAGAGGAATTGTGGGGAATACTGGACACACTAGGCGTGGAACATGTAGTCACTAATCTTTTAAAGGGTATCTATAAAGGTAACAAGGTAGTTATAAAGTGGGAAAAACAGGTATCCAAGCCTGCAGAGGTAAAACGGGGGCTTAGGCAGGGGTGCCCCCAGTCACCCTTATTATTCATGATGTACCTACAAGGATTAGAGGCAAAATTAAAGGGAAGTGGACTGGGCTTCAACCTCTCTTTAGTCAAACAAGGAAAACTCTTTGAACAGGCACTCCGAGCATTGACGTACGCAGATGATATAGTGCTAATGGCCAACAACAAGCAAGATTTGCGGAGATTGATGGACATCTGCGGTAATGAGGGAGATAGGTTAGATTTTAGATTCAGTAAGGAAAAATCAGCAGTCATTATTTTCAATGACAACGAAGGTAGTGAGCTTAGAATACAGGAGGTCACGCTAGAGATAACAGATAAATACAAATATCTGGGCGTATGGATAAGCAATGGGACTGAGTATCTGAGGGAACACGAAATATACGTGACGACTAAAGGTAACAGGAATGCAGCAGTCATGAAAAATAGGGCACTGTGGAATTACAATAGGTATGATGTTGTGAGAGGAATATGGAAAGGGGTCATGGTTCCTGGGCTGACGTTCGGCAATGCGGTCTTGTGCATGAGATCAGAAGTTCAAGCAAGATTAGAAATTAAGCAACGTGGAATAGGTAGGCTTGCTTTAGGAGCTCACGGGAATACACCAAATCAGGGTGTACAAGGTGATATGGGATGGACATCATTTGAGGGCAGGGAAGCTAGCAGCAAGATAAAATTTGAGAAGCGATTGAGAGAAATGGGGGAAGAGCGTTGGGCTAGGAAGGTTTTCAGCTACTTGTACATGAAGAATATCGATACAAAATGGAGGAAGCGAACCAGGAAGTTGACTGGTAAATACTTAGAAAACAGCAGGTGGCCAAACCAAAAAGAACTATCGGTTAAGAAGAAAGTGAAGGAAACGGAGACTCACATGTGGAGAATGGGCATGATTAAGAAGTCCGCACTAGAGATATATCGAACTTTTAAGCAGGAGATTGCCAAGGAAAGGATCTATGATAATACTCGGGGTAGTTCTCTACTGTTTGAGGCCAGGACGGGAGTACTGCGAACCAAGACATATCGGGCCAAATACGAAGGGGTAGACACAGTATGCAGTGCGTGTGGAGAGGAAGAAGAAACGGCCGAACACTTGATAATGTTCTGTAAAGGGCTTCACCCTATAGTTCAGGATGATGGCGCAGAGTTTTTCAAAGCACTGGGATTTAGGGACAGCGAGGGCAAAATAGATTTTAAGCGGGTAGACTTAACTAGAAGGAGGTTATCTGATTGGTGGCTAAAGTCAACGCACGAGTGAAAATTAAACCCTTCACTGCGAAGTACGAATCCTCAACTTCATTATTTAAAGGAAAAAAAAAAGATAAATGTAATGGTTAGTTCACTAAGTATTACGGCTAGGTGGCGTTAGCCGCCGCCCGATCTAAAGGGTACAGCCACATCCATCCATCCATCCATCCAGGCAGGCCAACTCCGCTGGGAGCGCGAGCCATTCCCTAGGCATTGTTTAGAGGAGACGTTGGCTGTACACTTTTAGATTGGGTGGTGGCTAGCGCCATCGAGCCGTAATACTTAATGAAACAAAAACTATCTTCATTTTTTTCCCCTTAAGTGGTGAGATTGAGGATTCGTACTTTGCAGTGAATGGTTTAATTTTCACTCGTGCTTTGACTTTAGCCACCAATCAGTAACCTCCTTCTAGTTAATTCTACCCACTTAAAGTCTACTTTGCCCTCACGGTCTACGGAGCGCCGGCAGCTCCGTAGACCGCAGCCAGCTGGGCAGGTCAGGAGTACAGTAGGTCGTGGTGGCAACATAGAGTTTCTTAATATACACTAGAGGGAACTCTGGCGCTAGTGTCTATGGGAGCTGCAACACACGGCGCTTCAGCGAGCATGGGAATGATGGGTAGTTCCAACGCCTCCTAGACTTTCTGTGCCTGCCGGATGAGCGCGAAACGCTGGTCATCTATGGCGGCGCTGCCTACGCAGGGATAAGGGTCTTTGTAATTGGCCTTTGAGATCGGCAATTTCGGCGTTTGCTACTAATTTTATAGGATACCTTGTACTTAAAAAGTTGCCTGCTGAATGACGGCGTTACTTACGTAGGATTAATTATAGTTACGTTTTTGCTTTTCTAAAACTTTTTTACGTTATTTTTATTGTACAAACGCTTCAAAAACGTAAAAACCTATTTGAAGACACCCCTACTTGAGTAGCGTTACCACTGTAGTTCGACGACCGCCACTTCCCAAGTGACCGCCGATAATCTGGCAAGCACGGGAAATCTAGGAGGCGTTGGTAGTGCACACATTTGTCTAATTTTCGTACTTCTGGCCTGCTTCTAGCCCCGTGTGTGTTCGTGTGGCTTGGAGCTGTTTTTTCACGAAAATATAAATTAGCAATTGTTCATCGTTTGCGCTTCACAACCTTATTATTTTAAGCTTAACATTTTGATCAAGTTACTAAGTTCAAAAGGGTTTGTTCTTTCTTTCAAAACAAAACCGTAACCAGCAATAAACGAAGCCACAAGTGCGATTTGCCGCCTGCAAGTACGAAGACTAGGCAAATGTGTGTACTACCCATGAGTCCCATGGTCGCTGAACGATCGCAGCGCCAGAGTGCCCTCTAGTTCATTTTGGGAAACTATGGTGTGTACTACCTATCATTCCCATGGTCGCTGAATGATCACAGCGCCAGAGTGCCCTCTATTTAATTTTGGGAAACTCTAGCGGTGGCACCATCAAGGAGGTTATACTAAACCTTCTGGAGTGACGGAGGGGCTCTGTGGCTGAAGCTGACCGCCGCCATATTGCTCAGGGCAGAAAGCGGATGGGCGCATTGTGGCGTACGTGGCTTTCGCGTTGTTTTAATGCCAGTGATGTTGCGTGTGATGCCTCTAATTGAACAAGATGGTTTTGAACATGTCTGTGATGACTTTAAAAAACGACGATGGTGGGCTCTTGGGTAGCATTTGTCTGCGCGAATCGTGTGAAGCGGACACCTGGTAAAACTTTTGATGTGCAAGTAGGCACGCTTCGCCCGCTCGCTTTTCCTCGCATATTTTCATGACTACGACTGCTTTCGCGACTACATATACTTCCTTTTGGCGTCCGGATGCACAGAGATACTTTAAATAACTTTTTGTGCGTTTCAGGGTTCCGAAGACGTCGTAATACGCAGCAAATGAGAGTGCGCTATGAGGGAAGAAGGTTAAGCGTCAAAAAGAATAATAATGACGACTTTTGTTTAGAACACATGTTGAAGCATGCTGCTTCGGTGAGACAAGGTAAATAACGAGACGACGGGCTCATAAAATTACTACCGTGTTTGCATCGTTTCAATGCGCACTTACAAAAGCCAGTACGCGAGTGTGCCTAACAGAAGTGAGCGCTTCGCTTTCGAAAGTTAGCTAATGTAGCACCGGCTCTGCATTTCTGGGATTTGGAGCTTCTTGTATTTGCATAAGCACTATGCTCCCAGTCTTTCTGATATGTTGCGATATGCTTCTGTTTATGTAGGAGAAAAAGGAAACGAGCTTCTCTGAACATTCAGGGAAGTACACTTTCGCCTAAAGCGCCTCTAATTGATGGAGCTGTCAAAATCCCGCCACCACTGAACTTCACCCACAAAAGAATGGTACAGGAAAAAAAAACAAAAAATAAAACAAAATTGAAAAAAATCACAAACAAGGTACAATTAACAGCTGAAAAAGAAGAGTACGACATCGTACGCAGCAGTACCAATGGGACCTTTCAAAATGTATTAATGCTTCTCGGAATTTCGATGACCAGATAATGGAGCAGAACGTATCATCAGAGGAATGATTGAAAGTTTTCCAAGCATCGTTTTCCCTGTATATCCAGGTGCTTCACAAACGAGTACGTGAAAAGGTGAAAGACCCCCCCTCCCCCCCTCCCCTAATAAAAAGAGTTTGTACACACGCTGCACTGTTGTTCGCCAAGGGCTTATGGTTGCATGGGAGTGAAACTTACACTTTACTTGCATCTTCTAACTGATCACTTCTGCTGTGAGGCAACTGTGTAAACATACGTTGCGAATTGATATCCTTCAGTACTAATTTTTTTTACAGCGACAGTTGTTATGAGGTCAAAACACAGGTCGCTTGCGACGCCGTAGTTGTCCGCCGCCACCCCTAACCAGTATAGAGAAAAAAAGCTCCGTAAATAAAGAACACCAATAACACAATGGGATTCCAACCCAGGTCCGCTGCGTGCCTGTCCAGTATTTTACTACTGAGCCACGCCAGTGCCTGTAACTTGTTTCTAAAGTGGCCATAGGCAGACTTGATGTCGGGAAAGGAATAAGAAAGCGTTTCATAACGCCGAAGAAACAGCCAGGTGTCACAAAATACGAATTGCTCAACGACTGGGTCGTCTACCTGCCCATCATTCATGTCTAGCACAGGATGCCATAGCCCTTGAAGTATGACACGCCAATCTACTGAATTCGAACACGATAAAATTTATTGCGACAGCTCGAAAATAATTCAAAAAGGG
Source organism: Rhipicephalus microplus (assembly GCF_043290135.1). NCBI lineage: Eukaryota > Metazoa > Arthropoda > Arachnida > Ixodida > Ixodidae > Rhipicephalus > Rhipicephalus microplus. Next base: position 4,537,548 of record NC_134704.1, on the reverse strand, counting down.
CGTGTCTTATACTGATTTTTTTGTCTTAACTCTTTCATTGGTTACGCATCTACAATATTTAGAATAACTGAGCCGATTTATTAGAAGTTAACGGTCCTCAGAAAGCGGTGAGGTTTAAAAAATTACGTTTCAAACGCACGCAGATCCAGGAGGCCATAAGTAGAGAGAAGAGAGGAAGGAAATCTGAACCCACTACACCACAGAATAATTTTGTAATTTAACTTTTCATGGTATGCTAAAATATTTACACGCATTCACAGTGATCACTGATTGCCAAAGTTAGTTGTTGCGCCCCGCCGCGGTGGTCTAGTGGCTAAGGTACTCGGCTGCTGACCCGCAGGTCGTGGGATCGAATCCCGGCTGCGGCACTGCATTTCCGATGAAGGCGGAAATGTTGTAGGCCCGTGTGCTGATTTGGGTGCACGTTAAGAACACCAGATGGTCCAAATTTCCGGAGCCCTCCACTACGGCGTCTCTCATAATCATATGGTGGTTTCGGGACGTTACAATCCCACAAATCAATCATTAATCAATCAAAGTTAGTCGTTGTGCTTTACCCTCGCCCCCCCCCCCCTCCCAAAATAAATCTGGGTAGCCTTGCGCCGAACATTTACAGTTTGCAAAGCTGAATGTAGCGTCTCTCTGCACAAAGCGCGCTCTGTAAATTTCACCCTGTCGACAGTATGACGTCTTAAAACTAGCTCAAGTTTAACGTTATCGTACGAAAAATGCACCACCTAAAAATAGTAGCTGTGCTAGGGGCCTTGCATGCATATTGTTCATGGGGTGGTGACGTGTGACTTAAATTTGTGTACTTGAGGATATATATATATATATATATATATATATATATATATATATATATATATATATATATATATATATATATATATATATATATAAGGGAAAGAAGTGTATACCTAACGGCTCGTTTTCCGTGTTTTAACGCAATATTAATGAGATCTAACAGACAGTAATGCTAAGGAATGTACAGGGGAAGTTATTAGAACCAATGGAATCTAAATAAGAAAGAAAAGTGGATGAAAAAATAACCAGCCGTGAGCAGGAATCGAACGTACGACCTTCGAATAACGCGTTCGATGCTCTCTCTCTCTCTCTCTATATATATATATATATATATATATATATATATATAGAGAGAGAGAGAGAGAGAGCATCGAACGCGTTATTCGAAGGTATATATATATATATATATATATATATATATATATATATGAAATAGATGATCAGAGTTTTTTCCGGCTACCGCAATAAAAGTTATAAACTTCGAGAATAGTGCAGTATAGGAAACAAAACAATAAAATATTTATTTATTCCTAACAGTTTCGGCTGGTGGACCAGCCTTCTTCGGAGGAACTAAGTGAAATGGTACAAGTTCCCGTAGCAGAGGGTCACCCTCAAAGTTTGAAGACCCTCCAAAACGATCAAGAGAAAAAAAAAAAACGAGACAAACGGGCGAACGAGGTAGCAACAGACAACAAGAAGCAGAAGAAGGAGAGGAACTAGAAAGGAGTGACGGAGAGCCGCCGGAGACGAGCGGGTAATTCTGGCATTGTTGCTGGGTATAGGTAAGACGCGCCGCCAGCGGAGGCGACCAAGAAAAACGGAAAAATGTGGAACATGTTGCCGCTTACTCGCATCCCACACATGGATCGAGTTTAAGTTCACGTGGTTCGGCGGCTGGCCCGCGGCATCGGGCCACACACACACACGCACACAAGAAGCATACGACCCGCTCCAGCTTTCGGAAAATAATGGCCACGTTGAAAAGCTAATGTGCCCTCTCCCCCTCCCTCCACCCGCCCTCTCTTGCAGAAAACTGTACAACCAGTCATACTGAAAATGAATGGGCATTCTTGTAAAGGATGAACAAACAAAAACGTAAACAAAAAATAAAAGTTAAATAATACTAAAAAAGTACTCAGAAATGAAAATAAAGTCTAATGATACTAATACCCCTGTCACACGGGCAACCGTGAAGACCGTTTCACTCCTTCGTCTTTACGACAACGAAGATGCGGTTGGTATCACACGGCCACCCTTACGCAAACGAAGGTGAACGGAGCATTTCGCAAAGGACGTTCAACGATCTCCCTTCGCAGCGGAACGAGGTACTCTCGTCCTCAGCAGTCTAGAGGTCAGAGAAAAATTTCGAGCACTAAGTGGCCGCAGTGAAAGAATAATACATTTTAGCAATATTAAACGTTCTTTCGTTGTAGTACTCATTCACAACGCGTGTTTGTTTACAATATTTACGCCCGCCAGAGTTCACTTACTCGTCAACACCGATGCCCTACACACCGTGCCTCGCGAGTCGGGCCGGCCGGCGCCAGCCGATCAACGTAATTACCAGCGCAATATCGCACCACTTTCTCACGTCGTCCGCTGTGTCACTCATGGCTGAAGAACACAAAATGTGCGCTCACGAGGCAAGGAAGCATAAGAACTTTCGTACCGGGCATGTACACGGGCAACAAAACAACTAAAAGCACAATGTGGCCAGCGTCACTAGCAGCATTGCTACAATTAGCAAATGCGCTTTTATTTGAAATTATTTTTAATGGTTTGTTAGTCGCATACCTTCTTTATAGTGCTTTTTTTGTAAAAACCGCATAACGAGGATTCACAAAAAAATCAATAGGGATCAAATTAGAATACTTTTCTGAAAATCAAACAGCGCCAGCTGAGCCCCCTCGCGGCAACTGTTACAACCTTGTCATTGCCGTGTGACACTGCCACAACTCCTTCTCCGTCGAACCCCCTAGGGGAGATTTACGTTGACGGTGTACAACGGAGTTTGGTGGTGGCCGTGTGACAGGGGTATAACACACGCCGTTTGGTTCACGTAGCATCGAATTCGTTTAGTTTCATGCGCTATATTGACCAACTTACGTGTGCGACTTCACGTATGTATAAATAAATTAACTGAGTTATTCAATTTCTGTGTTTCACGAAACGTCGCGGAGGCACGTCAGTCGCCCAGGGCTCTCGTTGATTCCGTGGGTAAGTGATCTGAATTTCTTTATGAAGTATAACTCCCGCTGTTCGCGCTCCCGTGTGTTCTGGAAGCCGGATTGTAGGAGTATGACACTTACGCGTTCGAAAGAGTGACCAGGAAGATTGATATGTTTGGAGAACGGCAAATTGGGGAGGCCCTTTACGTGTGCCCTGTGGTTGTTGAAACGCAAACGGAACGCGGTTTCCGTGTGTCCAATATATTCCTGTTTGCACACCTCACAGCGAATTTTGTATACCACATTGGCTGAGTCACAGTTAAGGTCGTCTTTAATTTTGTACACATAGTCTGAGCAGAAGGCTTCGGCCGTATCTGTGGTCACCATGTGTGTGCACACCCTGCAGCGAGGTTTCCCGCACGGTCTACAGCCCTGATGGTGGTCGGATTTGTGTGTTTTCGCCCTGACCAGTAAGTCTCACAGGTTTTCATATCTTCGGTAAACCACCTTGGGCGGAGTCTGAAAAATGGTAGAGAGGCGACTACTCTGTTTAAGTATGTTGAAGTGGCGGGTTAGTATAGAATTCACCCGAGGGGCGGCGGCGCAGTATGTGAGGATTAAATTTGCCCCTGAAGTTATATCATCTTTATTCCCGCCTTTTTCTCCCATTGTTGATTCTCGGTCCAAAACCAGCGACGCCGCTGTCGCGTCGGGCGCCTTCGTTGGCGATGCGCTCCAAAGAGCGAGCGCGCTCAATTGCATTGTCAATTATTTTTTCGGGGTACTTTTGACGCAAGAAGGCTGCTCTCAATTCCTGTGCGTGGGTGTCAAATTGCGTGATTTCAGAGCAAATTCTTCTGTATCTGTGGGCTTGAGAGTAAGGAACACCTGTTTTGCAGTGATGGGGTGACTGCTACGGAAATGCAGATACTGTTGGCGGTCAGTTGGTTTTTTATACAGGGAAGTAGATATGGTGGTGCCACTGAGTGATACAGTGACATCCAGAAAGTGAACACTCTTCTGCGAATACGTGTGCGTGAATGTTATAGAAGGATGCAGGGAGTTGAAACCGGAAATGAATTTGGAAAGATTATGTTCACTATCGGCCCACACGAAGAATATATCATCGAGGAAGCGTCGGTAAAATATAGGTTAGAATGGAGAATTTTCGAGGAAAGGAATCTCCAAAGAGGCCATGAAAATATTTGCGTCATTTGGGGCCATTTTGCTTCCCATGGCAGTTCCGTTTACTTGCAGATAATGTTTTTGGTCGAATTCAAAGTTATTATGTTTAAGTACAAGATTTAGGAGCACCTCTTAAGCGCTTTTGTCGAATTCACTCGTCGATTTACTTTTTCCATAGGCGGCGACTGGAATTGCCGCCTAGGAATTGAGCTGTTCTTTTTTCTTTAATATCGAAGGTCATCATAACCGTTGATGTAAAACTCCTCATAATACATAGACTTGCGGTTGCCACCCGCGCTGCTCCGCAGAAAAGCGCTCGTACCGCAGAAAAGCAATGTGTCCACGCAAACAAACCGCCGAACGCACAATCAGATTTGTGGGGGAAAAAATGTATGATAGTAACACTGCCAAAATAGCGGAACACCGGTCGAAACTTGACCCTAAAAGCTCGTGTAGCCCAGAGCCGTCACGTTGCGACGCCTATTAAACGCTCATTGCTAGTTTAGACTATAAAATGGAGCAGTATTGCAAATCGGTGTTTAGGAAAACAGTGCCACGTGATCGCCGTTACATCATGAGTCCCAAATAAAGCACAGAGGTCACGCGCGTTCTGCAAATTTGCAAACAGTGCAAATTTCATAGCGTGCACTATGGACGAGTCTTTAGTACTACAACCAAGTGAGTCTTTCGCTACCTGCTGACAACGATGTGCAGATTTGGTGTGCGATGGCTTCTTTTTTTTTTTAAATGCAAAATGCAATGAAAACTCTCATTTAACAAAATTGCCAATGGGGGTAGACAGGGAGCGGGTTGCAAGAGCTCTGTTGCTCACAGAACCCAGTTTGAGAATTGACGGGAGACTGGTCGCATGCACGGGGATGACTCAATGTTTGCGCAACAAGGTATACTCGCTCACAGCAAAACGACCGCATAGGTGACCGCACGCAGCAGCGTCGACATGAACACCGCAGCGGCCGGAAGAACGCGCTACGCACAACAAAGAACCTGAGAGTGCTACACATGCCACTAAGTTAAGGCCTGACTACACGCGGGGTTTTGTGAGATGGCACCACGTCCTCTCCCAATAGAATGCATGGCTATGCGAAGCTGCGTGCCCACTCCTTCCATAGGAAGACGCGGCGCATCGGGAGAAAACCTCACGCTGCTACGCGTACGTGTGGTCAGGCCTTGACGGAGTTGCTAACTCGGTAGTTTTCGCTAAGTGACAGTGGCGCCAGAACACACAGCCTATATCTAGCACAAGGGGGTTACGCATACTCACAACAGTCCAGAGGAGGTTACAGTGGTACCATGTGAGTCTACAGTCACCAGAACTTATTTTCTCGGTATTCCTGGCGCTGCTCGAAAAATCATGTACTCAACTCAGCCATTTTTCCCCACGGAAGCTCAAGTTGGCATTAAAATTCTTGCTTTTGAAGCAGTTTCAAAGGAAGTTTCACGATCTTTAGCTTTTTGAAGCAACTTGGCGCTAGAAAACGAAAAATTGTCAGAAAACGCACAATATGCGCAGCTGTTTCACCCCTGGTTAAACACACACAAACGATATACAAATGTCAGCGGAGACAAATGCCGATGGCAAAAATCAGCCGAAAGAATCCATGTAATTAGTATAATAAAATAGGGCAATGAAAAACACAAAAGAGGAACACCCTTGGGCAAAAAATTCATTAAGTTTTGTACAACAATCAGTCATCAGTGTTCCGAAGAGCTTCATTTCTTCCCAGACTTCTTAATGCCTCCGGTAGCTGAAAGAACAGAAGGATTCATATCAGCTTTCATTCAGGCTTTGCAAATGAGTTCTACAGAAACCCGCAAGGTGGCGGAAGGGTTAAGGGGACAATAAAGCTAAATAACAATTCATGTCAGAGTGAAAGCTCGTCTAAAGCGACAGCATTATCAGCAGCAGTGCCCTACTAACCGAGAAATTAAGGTAAATGCACGAGAACACATGCGCTACGATAGAACATTCGCAAAATGATCCCGATTACGCAAGTCAGAGGTATTGCATACAATTAATCACGAGTAATTGAACTACCTGCACTAAATAACGAAACCATCCGTACATCAAGAGACGTAATAAAATGCTGCTTGTTCGTTTCTAATTGACTAATAGAAATAAAAACCGCTGAACGTTACTATGAGGAATTGAGCGAGTGGCTCAAAAGTTCAATTTGGCCTGGGTAAACTGGACAGGTCATGCCATCTAGCAGGGCCCAGTTGAACCAAGCACGTCGTCTGCCATCTCACAGGCCATGGCAGGAAATTGTTCAATGGCTGTTGTTGCTGCTGGGGCTCCCGCTACTTTCGTTTTGCTACTAGCGTCAAAGGACGCGCAGTGAGGCTGGGCAACGTTGTGCACGGCAATAGTGACGTGACACATTCTGCTTGAGGAGGGCAATTTTATTTGAAAATAAACACTTTCTTGGCACAAAAGTAACACTACGAGGTTTCTGGACCACTTTCTTAAAATGGGGTTGGCACGTTCCCTTGCTAGAGAATTGCCAAAATAAAGGCGAATGAATAATGGTTTTGCACAAAAGTAGCACTACGAGGTTTCTGGACCACTTTCTTAAAATGGGGTTGGCACGTTCCCTTGCTAGAGAATTGCCAAAATAAAGGCGAATGAATAATGGTTTCTAAAACCTTCCCTCGCACAACGGAATGTTCTATAAATCCTCATTTTTCATCACAAACAGTTATATCTAAGTTAAAAGCTGCCACAATGTTGCCCCATCGTGTGGGGCAACTTTGTGACAACGTTGTTTTTGGCTGATTATGATAGGAAAAAAAGGCTGGCACAAAGTTACCCCATCAAAAGTTTGAGTTATCTACAATTGGTTTCGGCTCTAGCAACGTTACAATTTTATGAAACCTTATTTATAAATGTACCTCTTCAATCAGGAGCTGTTATCTCAAAGATGTCCAATTTTCCTACTGGCCCAGGGTATTCAAATGAGTACATATTTTTTTCTTTTGAGTACAAAATTGCATCTTTGCGGTGAGCCCATCTCCAATTGTTTTGGGTCCTCTTCATAGTGCTGAAGATGCGCCCATCAGGTTTGAATGCCGTCACTCTTCCCGGGTAAAGTTGTTGTTCAAAGTTTATACGATCCGTCTTGAAGGTTCTTTTTCTAAAGCCCGCACCATGGGCCCTTGAGACGTTGCTAGTATTTGGTATAATGGAAGTGGTGTCTATTCTAGACAAGTTGTCAAGACTTTCGGAGAGTACCTCGGAATCACTTGTACCTCCTTGCGACCACTTTTTGCTGTCACCGTGCTGACCATTTGAAGACGATTCGTGTCACTACTTTCTTCTGTGCTGTTATCCTCAAGAGGAGACCTCTTCCTAGGCCATCTAGCTTTGAAACCTTAAAAAGAACTGCCCTTCTTGGGGTAACTTTGTGCCAGTTGGCGTGTCACAAAGTTAGCCCACGAAGTATCAATATTTCATTTCCCTTCCAATAACCTCAAAGAGACATGACTTGATTAAATTTATGCTACAGTTTATTTTGCCCTACAAAAAACAATAACAAGTAGATACCAGTTTTCACTGGTTTTTCTAGTGGGGACGGGTCGAGCACATAAAGTTTCGATGCTTCAAGAATGCACGCCAAAACCCCATTCAACATGTCGGCATCTAGAGTGGCTACGTAGCATCTGAAGTTTGGCCGGCTGTCGCTAGGTCACTTGGCACATCAAGCGAGCTTTTTAAGCGGCCTATTGCTTTTCGTCTATTCCTGGTCGTGGCACGAGATTTAAAATACAGAAACCCGACTGCGTGTCATAAAGTAACCCCAATTATCGGCATTTAAGCAATCAACATCAAATTATAGTTGCCTTTAGTGTCCCTTTAAAAAAGCGAAAGACAACCACCCGTTTGTAGCACGAAACCACAAGGACATCCATGCACATTTCTCAGAAAGAAAAGCCTCTTAGTTGCCGAAAAATTCGTCTTGGCCCGGGGTTCGAACTCGGGACCAACGCCTTTCCAGGGCAGTTGCTCTGCCAATTGAGCAAACCAGGAAGCTAGCAATTGACAGCGCGAGGGGCAATTTATTGACAACTCGAGGCACATGGACACAAGTATTGCAAATGGGTTCTGCGGAAACCCGCAAGGTGGCGGAAGGGTTAAGAGAGGGAAAGAAGACAACCACCAGTTTGTAGCATGAAGTCGCAAGAAAATCCATACGGATTTCTAGCGGGCTGTTCTGGACAATGTCAGGCAGTGTAGAGCTCATAAAATATAATCAACTTGCGTTTAATATGTGCAGATTCTACCACTGAACAGCTGCAATATGGGCAAATGATTATTCTCAAAAAGTCCTCAAACTCCTTTTGAAATAATTATAGAATAGCGTAAATTTAGGAGCAGATTGCCGCCAAACATCCATTTTCAGACTGTTCGGTGTTTCGCTATACAGAAATCACTTTGCACACAGCTGAAATGCGTATGCATGCACCTTACCAGAAATGCAGAACAACATTTAGTCTATCAGGTAGCTTTGAAATTATGCCTGTAGTTGCAGCAGATTCGTGTTTACAGTAGGGCCCGTTGGTTAAAAAATTTAATTTTAGATTTTGCAACTGCATTATAGAGAATTTTTTTATCTTTCGGAAAATGTATCCCACTTGCGGCTTTGAAAAATATCTTTGGTCTTTTTTCTTTGACCCATCAACCCAGATATCATTTGTGCTTTTTTTTAAACAACATTTCTTGAAGCTTGTGTGCCCTTTTCTCAGGAACTACTTAGCATAAACAAATGAAAATTCTAGCGTGTTAGTGACACATCACTGCAACTAGCATAACAGAATAGAAAGTTGGGCGAGTTGGTGTGTATTCATATTCAAAGAAAAGCGGCGCACAAAAAAGACGGAGACAAAGAAGAGAACCACACACAGCGCACAGAGTGCAGCGCTGTGTGTGGTTCTCTTCTTTGTCTCCGTCTTTTTTGTGCGCCGCTTTTCTTTGAATATGAAGCAACTAGCATATTTGTGTTTTCCGGTCTACAAAGAATCATAGGTGGATGGCAATTCTCATTCACAAACAAACTTAACAAACAACAAATCTATTTTTCGTTGTATGCTGATAATTTTATACCCCCGTACCACTGGAAGCGTGAGCGTGACAAGGTTTGAATGTCATTCGATACCACAAGTCCAAATTGATCCAGGGTGATGCTACACAGGAAAAAGTGATGTCATTTGTTCATATTATCAATATTAATATTTCACTTTAAAAACATAGCCAGAAAAGTTCAGGACGGTAAATGTATATTGCCACGTTCTTGTTCTCAAGTTTTGTTATCGCCTCAATACACTACGTAATTCTCAGCACAAACCGCCGCTCCTGCAGTTTTCAAGAACCTTCAGGAGTGGAGTAAATCATTTAGATAAGATCACGCCCACTCTGCGAACTATACAGATTATTCTAGAGCCTACGTCACCGCTTGCGATAACGCAAGAATATTTGACGGCAAATGTATAAACGCCGACGCGCTTCGCCGCTTGTCAGTTTTATCGACGGCCGACGCTTCGTTCGCCGCTATCAGTGCAAGCCTGCTACTGTGATCCAACTTTCCGTTTACCGGGCACAGGTTCGCCCAAATAAACAGTTTAATCTTCAACGTACTTTTTGCTTCTTCGTCGACGTCACGACCCCGTGACATGTGGTGGAGGTGTTGCTTCTTTGATGTTCCCGACGCCCACTTCAAGCCGCGAGACCAGCCCAAGCGGCAAAGAAGACACGGACACCAACCCTGAACAGCGAACAAGCCGCAGGCAGAGGGGACTACAACCAGAGCACGGGCCCTTTCCTGAAGCAGCCAGGCAAACCCCGATCCCGACATCAAATACAGCAACCATGACCGCCCCCGTGCAGCCTGCCCCAGTCATTCTCCGGCAGCCGAAACAACCCCGAACGTTCCATGGATTGTCAGGCGAGGACCCAGAAGCTGGATCGAAATATGCAACCGAGTCGCCGCCTTGAACAGCTGGGACTCCGAGGAAAAATTACGCCGCGTCTATTTCTACTTAGAAGACAACGCGAAGACGTAGTATGAAAACCACGAATCCACACTACAAACCTGGGAACTCTTTCAGGCGACGTTTCTACGCGCGCTCACGAGCGTCATCCACATTGCTGGAGACAAGGGTGCAACTTCCTAATGAAAGCATAACCCTCTTCGTCAAAGAGATGACCCGGCTTCTTCGACACGCCGACTTTAACATGGCTGAGGAAAAGAAGCTCCGGTTCCTCATGCGCGGAGTCAAGCAGGAGCTGTTTGCGGGACTTGTCTGGAACCCGCCCAAGACTGTCAACGAATTTCTTGCCGAGGCCACAACTATAAAAAAAGCGCTTAAGATGCGCACAACGCAATACAACTGCCGCGCCTCATTGAACTGCGCTGATGCTTTCAGTATCGACGACCTGCGCGAGACGATTCGAGCGATTGTACGGAAGGAGCTGCGGAAGTTGTTGCCTTCAACACAGCCTCAAGCTAATTCGATCGCTGACATTGTCCGCGAAGCAGTTTGGCAGTCGCTTGGAATCGCAGAAGCACCGCAGCCTGAACTGGAAGCAATGAGCTACGCCACTGCAGTGCGCCGCAATGCTCCTCCACACCCTCGTCAGGACACAACCCCGCCGTAGTTCTTCCGCCAGGCACCGCCGCCACCACTGCCGATGCCATACCGCCCGCCGTCCGGCCAACGCTACGCTTCAAGGAAGACTGACATCCGGCGCACCCCTGACCACCGCCCACTGTGCTACCACTGCGGCAAGGCCAGGCACACTTATCGCCGTTGCCAGTACCGACAGATGGGACTGCGACAGATGGGACTGCGTGGCTTCGCGTCAAAGCATCACGTCCGTAGCCAGGGGAACGGCCACGTGACATCGCCAACTACCTGACAGGAACTCGGTAGACACTTTGAAGTCCTTCCCGTTCGCCGTCGCCCAGCCGCCGCATGTCACCGCACAACCGGTAGTACTCTGGCCCAACGTGGGGTCGGTCTCCTAGCCTGTATTCGGGAAACTAAGGGCAGCAACCGATGAAGGTGCGGTTGCTGTGCGACGAACTACCGAAGATCCTCCTCCTCCAACGCGACAAAGCTTTCCGAACACGAAGCCAACCAGACAAAGTCCTGACGGCGAAACCTCATTTACCGAAGGTGACCTGACAACGCAACATGGAAGCAGCGGAACAAGCCGACGCAGCCGTGATCTGACGCCACGCCCTAACTGTAACGCGAGACGGCGAACTAGTGACCTCAACGTTTTTATCGACGACCACAGTGTGACCGTTCTCGTCAAAACTGGAGCAGACTATTCCGTCATTAGTGGGCCGTTCGCCACGAAATTGAAGAAAGTTAGGACAGCTTGGGAAGGCCCCGAAATCCCCACAGCCGGAGGTCATCTCATAATGCCTGCAGGAATCTGCACAGCGAGAGTCACCATTAACGGCCGTATTTATCCTGCAGACTTCGTAGTCCTACAGCGTTGCTCGAGAGATGTCATCCTTGGCATGGACTTCTTATGCCTTCATGGTGCTGTCATCAACTTAAGAACAAAGTCGATAACGTTATCCACAGAAGAAGCACTAACGCCGCGCACACGGTCAGGAAACCATGCCTTGAATGTGCTGATAGAACAAGTCACCATTCCGCCTCGCTCCAGCGTCAGTATTTCAGTCGGCGCTCCTAAATCACCCGACTTGGAAGGCATCGTTGAAGGCAGTCAGCATCAGTTGGTCACCCGTAATATTTGCGTCGCAAGGGGCATTGCAGAGCTGCGGGGAGGCAAAGCAACGGTTATGCTCACGAATTTCAGCAATGAATACAAACACGTGAACAAAGGAACGACGGTCGCATAAATAGAAGAAATCGTGGAAGCCACCAGTGCTTTCGCCCTCGCCAATTCTACAGAACCTGCTAAGAGAAACCAAGCCCCTCCCTCAGCTTTGGACGTCAATCCCAGCCTTCCGAACCATAAGCAAAGAACAAGACCCAGCTCCTGCAATACGAAGATTGCTTTTCATCATCGTCGAAAATTCGGCAAACGCCAATCACGAAACATCGCATCATAACCGAGGAAAATGCCAGACCACTCCGTCAGGGTCTGTACAGGGTTCCGACGCGAGAACGCGAGGCCATAAAAACACAAGTTGATGAAATGCTACGGGATGACATCATCCAGCCGTCCAAAAGTCCATGGGCGTCCTCCGTGATGTTAGTGAAGAAAAAGGATGGAACCCTACGTTTCTGCATCGATTATCGCCGCCTGAACAAAATAACAAAAAAGGGCGTGTATCCTCTCCCACGAATAGACGACGCACTAGATCGGCTCCATAACGCCAAGTACTTTTCGTCAATGAACCTCAAGACTGGCTATTGGCAAATCGAAATCGACAAAAGAGATCGAGAGAAGACGGCGTATTTAACACCGGCCGGCCTCTTCGAGTTTAAGGTGATGCCCTTAAACTCCGTTCACCGCTATCAGTGCAAGCCTGCTACAGTGATCCCACTTTCTCCGCGGCGTATTCGCGAAGAGCAGTTAGAGCAGATTCAAACCATCTAGCACAACTCCGAAACGTCTGGGCGTTGTCAGAGTACACAATTGAGGGTACACCGCGGCGTGCGACGAAACGACGAAAGGCGAGCTAAGTTGTGGCCGTGGTCATGTCTGATGTTAATTGATTGGTTTGCGGGGTTTAACGTCCCAAAACCACGCTATGATTATGAGAGACGCCGTAGTGGAGGGCTCCAGAAATTTCGACCACCTGGGGTTGTTTAACATGCACCCAAATCTGAGCACATAGGCCTACAACACTTTAGCCTCCATCGGAAATGCAGCCGCCGCAGCCGGGATTCGATCCTGCGACCTGCGGATTAGCAGCCGAGTACCTTAGCCACTAGACCACTGCGGCGGAGCTTCATTCGAACTCCTGTCACACAGCATGTGTCACAGCGAATGACATTCAAAACAAATGTCATGGTGATCTAGAATTCTGGGTGTACACAGATACAGGAAATAACATTCTCAATTGATGTCAATGTCTATCGGCAGACTCCTGCGATACCAAAAAGTTACACATCGCCCATTAATTTACATACAATTGTAAAATACACTGATACGTGATAGAACCGCACATGCAAAAAAAAAAAAAAATCTTCATACCAAACCAAGACTAGTTTAAAGCCGCTTTCATGTTAAAGTGTGTACCAACTTGCCCAACACTCTGCAATCGTCGCAGTTTGTTGTGCAAGTGCACACACAAGAACCCAGAGCTTCCACGTTTATTCATTTTAAAAACATGGTCCCACTTGCACCCATGCATGAAAACAACTTGAAACAAAAGTGCGAAGCGTCTTCCCTTAGCCTTACGACAGCAAACGTCTCTGCCTGGGTCTAGTGCACTCATGGGGCTGGTGCCATCACTGCAGATACACAGGCATCTGTCAACACCATGGCCAGCACTGCTGTCACTCATCAGCCTGACTACGCTCATTGCAGGGCAAAAGCATCTGCCATGATTTGCCAATCAACCTGGTCTTGTGTTTTCTGCTGCCACGTTATATTGGTGAACTTTTTATTCTCATCGAACCAGCTAACTTTCTGTCTCCCCTTCGTGTGTTTGCTTTCTCTGGGCATCCAGTTAGTTACCCTTAATGACCAGCAGTCATCCTGCCTACATGCTCGGCCCATGTCCATTTCTTTTCCTTGATTTCAACTATGATATCCTTAACCCTGGTTGGTTCCCTCACCCACTCTGTTCTCTTGTTGTCTCTTAAGGTAACACCTATAATTTTCCTTTCCGTCGCTTGCTGCATCGTCCTCAATTCAAACTGAATCCTCTTTGTAAGCCTTTAGGTTTCTGCTCCGTAGGTAAGTACCAGCAAGATGCAGCTGTTATATACGTTCCTCTTGATGTTTATTACCATGATTCATGATTTGAGAATGCTAGCCGAATGTGATCCACTTCATCCTTATTTTAGTTATTTCACTCTCATGGTTTCGCTCTGCAGTTACTACCTGTTCAAAGTAGACATATTCCTTTACAACTTTCAGTGTCTCTCTACCTATCGCAAAGTGCTCTTTCCTGCCAAGAATGTAGCACATTACTTTAGTTTTATATATATCAATTTTCAGACCAACTCTTCTGCTTTCCATGTTTGAGAATCATGAGCTGTAACTCGTTCCCTAAGTTACTCATTAAAGCAATGTCATCAGCGGAGTGCAAATTACAGAGTTACTCTCCATTAACTGTTACCCTAGCTCTTCCCAATCTAGGATACTGAAAACCTCCTGTAAACACGCAGTGAACAGTATTGGAGAGATTGTGTTCCCAGCATTACACCCTTCTTTATTGAGATTCTGTCACTTTATTTATGAAGAACTATGGTGGCTGTGGATTCGCTGTACAGTAGGTAATATAGAAAGAAGCCCAATGAGTGAAATTCTCACCGTTTTCGTTTATACAGGCACTGAAATCACCAAAACTGTAGAGGTGATATGCCGAACAGGCGGAGCTACATGCAGCTCTTCACAGCTTAGAAAAAAAAAAAAAAGCCCAAATCCACTCCACGCAGCAGACTTCAGCGCTACCAAAAGATGTTTGCTAGGTGGATGGCACAAGAGCAGTTGCACCAAAATGCTGTACAAACCTTGTACAAGCTCTAAAAGCGTGCAAAGTTAATTTTCGATATCAATGCGTCATGAGCACAAGACGATAATTTTTTGCATCTTGTGTTGACGCCACCGGCTCGGGACACAATCGGTCAATTCTCACGTTTGAGGAGTCATGTAAGGCTTTCACCTTTACAGTAAAAACAATAAAGAAGTAGAGGGATAACACAGCATGAGTAAGCTACACAGCAGAGTAAAAGACAAAGAAACTACATTGCATGACCAACCAAACATGGAACGCACTACGGCAACATAGTGATAAATTAATGCAAAATAAAAAAAGACAGAGGCAAACGTCATATGAAGTATTGCTTGATCCTCATCACTTGCTAAATTAAAAGCACCGATTCATTCAATGTGGCCATTAATTTAATAAGTGCGAGGCAATGTTAAGATATTTATCTTCATATATAAAAACACTGAATGTATGTATAGCCAGGAAGGTTGGATATGAGCTGTAAAAAGTTGCAACTACTGCACTTCCCCGTTCGTTAGGAACGACCAGAGTCGTCGAAGAACTCTGGGTCGTGCACATATGTTTACTAGATGCTTCAGGAGAAAAAAATAAGGATGCTTTTATAGCGGTAGCATATTTTACTGTGGGATCAGCATGCCGTCAAATTTCTAGCTTCAAGGCCTCATTCGAGGTTAAAATTTACCGTATTAGAGCTTTCTGGAATTGCCTTGAAGCTAGCATCACTCTGAAGACTTATTCAACCTTCACGGCTACATTTAATAATGTTTCACAGCTCCGGCGAGTGCCGTACAATTGCAGCCCCGCAGTTGCTACGATGCCCCGCATTGGGCGAGGGCGTTCCTAGCGGTTGCTCCTGTCTCTATACTATACTTTTTAAAGTATAGTATCATAACTCCTTAAGAAATACAGGCAAACTCTATAAAAACTTGCATGTGATCTAATTTACTGTGGTTAATTAAATATGAAAAATTTAAATACAGTCAGATGAGTAGTTTTTGCATGGGCCTTAATGGGTTAAAGGAGCCTAGCACCTAAGCCGTAACTATGGGAGAGTTGAAGGGGTTCCGACACCTCCAAAGTTTTTCTCAGGCTTCAACTTCTTGGGCGATAAGTATTTACACGCCTTGCCAAAGTTGGCCATCAACTACAACAAATTTAATGGTTACGGCCCTGTCCAGCTCCCAAGTGTGTTGAGCAACCAGAAGTGAACCAAAATGAGACAAAACTTACCAAGGGGTCCTTTTCCAGCAGCCTTTGCTGCTGCCTCTTTAAGAGCCTTCTGCTGCTCTTTTTGTTTTTGCTTGAACTCCAGGTCATGCTAGAACAAAAACAGCAATAAAAAACTATTACAGCCAGTAAAATGGCCTACACAGACGAAGAAAGATGCACTCGGGTTGTTTGCTCAATTGAAATGCAGCGAATGCATGTCTAAAATGCAGCAAGTGTATCTCTAAAACAAAAGGGTGCCATCAAAATTGTCTACAAGCATGATGGTCTTTCAAGAGCTACTAAACCTGCCAGAAGTGAACATTTACTTTTGTAACTGTCTTGAACAAACATGCAACCACAATAATTTTTCAAGGCGATGCCACATAAGTGGAGTTGCATGTGCTTGATTGAAAAAAGGCCCTCATTTGTCTTTTCTTCCTGTGCGCAGCTGCATGTTCTTCTTGTTGCTGACATTTCCCATTTCATGGTACAACTATGCCATCACTGATTCCATTCTCAGCTCATTTACTTGAATACCAAAGGTGGTTTAGGGGCCTTGTAAGCACACAGCATTTGTCTTTCATCTTCTTCATTCGAATGCTTGGTTGGGTGACTCTGCCTAATGTCGTCGAGACCACAACGGTGCTCCTGTCTTGCAGAGTGGTGGAGGCTGTTTTCGATCCCGAAGTCCTCATAATTGTCTCGTTCCTCTGGAGCTTCGTTCAGATTGTCACTTGCTCTGCCCAACCGCCATTGCGTTGGGCAGGGATACTTCTAGTATGCCTCCCAACAAGCCATTCCCAAATGGACCGTCAACGCATGGCAGCGGGACCTACCCGCTTTCTCCGATCTTCTCGACGGTGATGTCGAGGTATGGCTGAAGGAGTACGACATGACAAGTGTGTACAATCAATAGGACGAACCTCAAAAACTTGGGTCACGTTGCTTTTTACATGTTCAATGTCCTAAAAACGTGATTTTGTGACCACAAGGGTAACTTCACTGATTAGCCTACCTTTGCTCAACAAATCTGGAGAATTTTCGGGAAGCCGAACATCCACCATTTTGGAGCATGGAAACGAAACCTTGACTGCCCAACATCTAGGGGGATCACACACTTTGTACATCGAAGATGTCCTTGCCCTTTGCCACCATGTGGACTCTATAATGACGGAAGCTGTTCACATTTGATAAATCTTCAAAGGAACAGGCCACGTCCCGTTCAACGCTCTGGCCATCATAAACGCCTCCACTATCGTGGACATCATCATGACATGCCAACATCTTGATGAACTACAAGCCATCCGACTGCAGCCACATGCCTGTGACATCCAACTTTTTTCGAATGTGGATTTGCGTACGCCGATTCATACCCTGATTCACAAAGAGCTTCAAGAGCAAGAGGAGTCACGACCACCTGCCCCTCGGCCACCCTCCTCGTCTGGTGGTCATTGCGACATCATCAGAGGAGCTGTCATTCATGGCTTCACTCTCACATTCCACTGACGCTGCCTGCGATGTTTGCACAAATCACTGCCATGCCACCTATTTTGGTTTAACAAGCACATCCTGTTTCTGCTCAGTCCTTTTTGGGAGCCTTTGCACCATGGTCGTCTGTTTCGGCTCTTCCTGCATTCTGTGTCCCGTGGCACTCACCTCGCCCAATCTCTTACTATTGTGGCATTCGGGGGCCATATTTTACGATTCTGCCGCAAACACCAGCGGAGTGAACGCCGTTGCTACAATGCTTGTAAAAGGGATTCGACGCCCTCTCGTAGCCAGTACCAGTGCACCCTCAAACACGTTCCCAGTCTTTCCCAGCTGACTCACCTTGCACCTACCCCACGAGAAGCTTCCAGTTCCCTTTGGTGCAGTTTTAGGAGGAAAAGGGGTGCCTATTTAAGCACTGGTAGACATGGGGGCCCCTCGGATTAATGTTATTGTCTACAAGATGTTACCACAGCTTACAATGGCAGTTTCTTACGAAGTGCGAAGAACTTTGAAGGAACTGTCTACCGCTTGGAAAATTTTTTTATTGTGGCGCAAATGAAAATATCGCTCATCACATCGGCTACAACGAGCATGCTTCTGTGCCAGAAAAAAGAAATTATAATTTTAACTTGATGTTCGAAGTAGATAAAAAGTGACCACTGGCGCCACCCAACAGCGAATGTGGTCAATCTTGACAATCTATTGGTAGGACAAGAAATCCTCGCAGGTAGACTTCTGGATGTTTTAATGTCATTCGAATGAAAGGACATTCGCATATAATGACATTTTGTGACTGCTACATTTTGGTTCATAATGTCATTTAAGCAATCGAATTAGCTCGAGAAACACATGCGCCGTCGCAGTTGAACAGAATGCATACTCTCTACTCCAGAGACTACTCAAAAGGTGGCATTTAGCATTCTCAATATGGTCTGCATTCATAGAAGCACGCTATTTATGCTGCTTTTACTTTCCACCTCAGTGGCGTCAGGGTGCCGGCGCTGTCGGCAATGATCCAAGTAAGCAAACGCCTCTGAGCTCGTCAAAGAGTATTGCCTGCGCATGCATCTGCAGTGATAGCATCAGCTTCAGGAGCTCAATGAACCCAAGCGGAGACGTTTGCTCTGAAAGGGCTACAGCCATTTTGTTGAAAGTTGTTTACCCGCATGGTTTCTTGCAAGACCATGCTTTAAAACGAACAAATGCGGAATGCTCTGGGTTTTCGAGTGTGTGGTCACACCGCAAACTATACCACGCGCGCATCCGTTAGCGCCTCGACGAAGTTCTGACGTGTCTCACAGCTGTTGGTCTCCAGCTGAATTCCAAAAAGTGCGATTTTGCAAGCAAAAGTATTATTAAACTGGGACTTCTCATCAACAAAGATGGCATTCAGCCTGATCCCGATAAAATTACGGCCGTTCTTCGCTTCCCGACACCTCACCACTCCAAAGAGCTCCGCAGCTTTCTTGGCCACGCCTCGCACTACCGGCACATCATACGAAACTTCACCATGATTGCTGCCCCACTTCCCCAACTCCTTCCTTCGGGAAAATCGTAAGTATGGTCGGACGAGTCCCAAATGGCTTTTTACACCTCCAAATGTGCCCTCTCGTCTGAGCCTTGATGGCACTGCACTCACTCTCTTCTATACTGACACCAGCGGGGTTGAGCTGTGCTTTTGCAACGACCACAGCGTTGTGGCAAACACGTGATCACTTACACAAGTTGAACCCTCACAGCAGCCCAAAAAACTACACCATCACGAAGCAGGAGTGCTATGCTGTTGCCTGGGCTATTCAGATATTTCTACTTTACCTGCACAGCTGCCACTTTACCGTCATAACTGACCACCACGATTTGCGCTGGTTGTCTGGACGTCTTGGTCGCTGGGTACTCTGTCTTCAAGAGTACTACTTCGACCTTACATATAAATCTGGCAAGAAACACAAAGAAGCAGATGCCCTTAGCCATTGTCCATTACCTTCCTCCTCAAATGCACCAGGACTGTTGTCATTTGTGAGCGACACTGTCAACGCGTCTTCGTCAGTTCATTCGCTTGCCCGTTCTCCATGAGTTTCCTTCTGTAACGGGACCTTTGCAACTCGCCAACGCGTTCTACCATTCTATTTGGCATTCCCTTCACAACTCTTCACGTCCTCATAAAGCCCACACCCGTCGACAGCTGCTGAACTTGACTGAAGATTGAAAACTCAAACCTCTACCACTTTGTCTTCCACCCCAAAGAACAGCGCAGGGGTTCCTGTCGTTCACTAAGAGCACAGATTTTAGAGGCATTTCACGTCGACCCTAAGACTGGTCATCCCGGTTTTCGCAAAACGCATCCGCAGTCGTTTTACTTGGCCTGCACTTTCCACTTGCATAGCATGATATGTCGCGTCATGCTTGCTCTAGCAGTGCCGCAAGAAACCCCCTTTAACTTTGGCTGGACTCCTACAGCCTTTTCCGTGTCCCTATTACAAAACGACTGGCTCCAAAACTGTAAGAGAAAACATGGCTTTATTCTGAGTTCATGGCGAACTATCTGTCTTGCCGTCCCTCGCAAGTTCTGTGTCCTCAGCTTTCTCCTCTTCCCTCCCGGTGTCACGCATTCTAGTTGCTCCGTTCCGGTTTATTTTTTCAACATCATCCAGGGCGGGCCATGGTGAATCAGAGGCTTCCAGCAAGCAAATCTTTTGCACAGGGCGATTCACAACAGAACCGTTGGCGAGACGGATGGAGCAAGTGCACACAATGTTATCTCTCCCTAGCAATAGCTCAAGCACTCTGCCCGTTTTCCATGACGTCACTGGTGCCGTGTCTTCTTGCAAGAGCACTACATCACCAACTCGGAGCTTTGTTGTTGGGCATCTCGAGCGATTGTGTGCCGACCGCAGCAATAGCAGGTACGCTCGTTTCCGTCTCTTCCCAAGTTTCACTGTTAAATGCTGGCAATGACGAACATTTGGTTGCAGATCAACGGATATGTGAGGCTCTGATGGGCACTGTTGTGTCAAGGATGTGCTGCGTTTACCCAGCAAGAAATGCGATGGAGTTAAGGGCTGTAGCTTGTTAGGCTCACTTCCAAGATAGGTGAAGGGTCTGCTGTTGATCGCAGCTTCGACCTGACACAGCACCCTTGTGAGGCCTTCCACATTAAGACTACTGTGTCCGAGTGACTTCTTGAGCGCAGTTTTTGTCGTACGAATGAGGTGCTCCCACTATCCACCCCACCATGGAGTGCGTTCTGCGATAAACTTCTATTGTATCCTGATCTCCGTGGCGTACTCGCGAAGAGCAGTTAGTGCAGATGCAAACCATCTAGCACAACTCCGAAACGTCTGGGCGTTGTCAGAAAACACGATTGAGGGTACACCGCAGCGTGCGACAAAACGGCGAAAGGCGAGCAAAGTTGTGGCGGTGATCATTTCTGATGTTAATTGATTAATTTGTGGGGTTTAACGTCCCAAAACCACGCTATGATTATGAGAGACGCCGTAGTGGAGGGCTCCGGAAATTTCGACCACCTGGGGTTCTTTAATGTGCACCCAAATCTGAGCACACGGGCCTACAACATTTCCGCTTCCATCGGAAATGCAGCCACCGCAGCCGGGATTCAGACATGCCGCAACCTGCGGCATCTCTGATGTTAGCTCAAGGTGAATGGCGCGTGTGACGGCGCACGAAAACAAAAGTATGCAAGTCCTTCTTGGACCACTTGCTGACTTCGCGTACAGCGGCCCGCAGTAATCAAGCCCAATGACAGAGAAGGGGCTGGTTTCGGTAATTCTTTCGTGAGGAAGTTGGGCCATGGGTGCTGTCTCCACTGTAGTTTTCCAGCGTTTGCACATTCTACATTGAAAAACGATCCTCTTCACGGTTTGACGCCCTCTCAATAACCAGAAACGCTCTCGAAGCTCAGTGAGGGTTGCTTCAGTACCACCGTGGATCGTACGCATATGTGCTGCCCAAACAAGCAAGCTGGTGAGCTTACGGTCACTTGATAGTAAGATGGGGTGACGAATGTCCTGTTCAGCGTGCAGCTCTTGCAGTCGCCCGACGCGAAATAGGCCTTCCTCATCCATAAACGGGCACAAACGAAGTACAGGGGATGTTGAAGGTAATGGCAGACTTTTCTGCAGTGCTTGGGCCTCGATTGGGAACGAGTCTTCCTGCATTATATGCAACCAATAATGCTCAGCTTGAAATAATTATTCTGCTGTCAGAGGACCAGACGCTAATGGGAAGCATCTTGCGTGGCGGCTGAAACGCTGGATCCATGCAGTCACTCTTAGCAGTCTTGCTAAAGAGCTGCACAGTTTTCCAGGGGCACGAAACCGTGGCGAACATTATTGGCGGATGAACAAAATGGATGTAATTTCAGCGGAATATCCTCGATCATGATTCGCTGACGTCTATACCTTCGTAAGACCTTGTTTTGTCACACAGCCAGCTTGGGCCATGCCACCACTTGGACGATTTGGTAAGATCAGAAAGTGATAGTCAAGTGATGACATTGGCGGGATATTTTTTTTTGCTGCTACAGTGAAACCATTGGGAAGGTCTGGTATGCTGCTGGATTTCGGTGACACGGTGCGCTTTGAATGGTTCCAACTTCGTCACTGAACTCTTTATCCAGTTTAGTGCCACAAGCGAGTCCGTCCAAAAGGCAACAGTGGCCTGTTGGAAAAAAGGAACCTTTTGCATGTAGCTTATAAACCGCACCGCCATCACGGTGCGATACCATTTTCAAACGAGCAAGTCTGCCCTTGCTGATCAAGGGTCGTGTGAAACACGTTTCAGGTGGTGAGTTCACTCGTACGTAAGTGCAAGCATCGTATGCTATAGGACTGGCATCTGCGAAGATGTACAGCTCAAATAAAAAGGGCTTATTTTTGTCTCGTAAGAATATATATCGTGGGATAGTGACGGACGAGTCGGACAGCTCGAAACACCAACTATTCCATTCGGCCTGTTTACCTTCAGGTATAGTGGCGCCCCTTGCAAGATTTCTATTCCATAGATTCTGGAATACCATTTTAGCCTTTAGGGTGAATGGAGTGAGGTAACCCAGTGGGTCATATACTTTGCCCCAGGTTCTCAGTGCTGTACGTTTGGTAGCCGGCTTTCCTGTGGCAAACATAGCTGCGTGCTCAGTGCTCAGGATAAGGTGATCGCCTGAACATTCTCAGGGAACATCTAAAACCTTCATCTTTAGATTGTCTCCAGCTTCATTTTCGATGGCGCAGCTGCCACGCAAGAATCTTTCTTTCAACTCGTCGCAATTTGAGGCCCACTTGCGAATTTTCATGCTTGCCTCGTATAATTGTTTCGTTTCTTCATATACCTTCATTGCCCCCTGCGTACTGGGTAGCCCGATGATAAGATCCTTTACGTAGAATGCGTGCCCAATAAGGTTACGGTTTCTGGATAGTTCAGCTAACAAGATAACAGGTGATGACGAATTGTAACCGCCAAAAGAAACGGACTTTATACAGCTCCAAACAGTACTCTGGTCATCCTCCACATTGTAATCGGTGGCATGGGCTCTTCCTTAGTTGGCCGTCGTTCCAGCCACGAAAACCTCAGAAGGTCAAGATCTTCAAGCCGAATCAACAGCTGGAGGTATGCCTTCTTCATGTTTGCTGCAAGAACGACAGGGTGGCATCGAAAGTTCAGCAGTAGCTGGACAATGTCCATGCCGAGTTTGATGCCCTTTGATAGGACATCGTTGAGGCAGGGATGACCAGCTTCATGTGATGACGCATCAAACACCACTCGAAGCTTTGTTGTGACGGTGTCCCAACGAACTACTGCGTGATGAGGCATATAGTATACATTATCTCCGACTGGCTACCCTTCTTGCACCTTCTCAGCATGTCCGTCCTCGAAATATGCGGTAACAGCCAGGTCGTATTTCTCTAAGTAACGTTGGCTACTCTCGGAAATGGTTGATTTGACGTTGTAGTCACTGTTCTGTCAGTCGGCGATTACTGTTTCTGACTGGTAGTCCTAGCTGTTCCACCATGAGCGGCACCTGATAACATCTACCTCGCTTCGTTATGCAGCGCTCAAATGTGGAGAGGTACGCGTCGATCTCAAACGGTTGTGAATAGCTTTTATCAATTCCGATGGCATCAAGACGCCACATCGACGCTTGGTGCAGTCTGTGTTCGGAAGTCTCCGTCCCACTATTGGCATGGTCATCCTTTTTCATCCTTTGTCGGTACATGATAGCCAGATCGTCTGGCAAGCAGCGCATCATGACTCGATTCAGTACCACGATGTATTGATCCGGGGACACGCCGAGGCCTTCTCAAGCGCTCACTCGGAATAGCCCATTGTGTGCAAAGTGTGCGAAGTTTAGCAACTTCTGATGAGCTCTTCACAGGAGTCAATGTCAAAAGATGATCCACGTGCTCATTGATGACGACATCTCGCCATCCGAACCGATCCGCGAGCGTTTTCTGCTCGGCTAACCGGATTCCTTTGATTGACCGTTAAGCGCTGCCAGTTAAGTACGTAAGCAAATGTTTGAATTTTTCGATGCATGGTAGGTTGGGGTTTTGGTGGATCGTGGTGTCGTAATGATCCAAAAAGGCCTGCCAGTCACGCAGGTTGCCATTGAAGATAAGTATCTGTAGCCTGGGCAGTACAACCGATCTGTGACATGGCTTTCTCGCATGGTCCGAAGCATCGACGGATCTCAGAAGGTCTGCGTTGCTCGATCCTGATCCGAAACCTTCAGCATGCATCGTGGTAGCTCGCTGATGACCTTGCAACCAGTACTTCATGCGCGCGATGGTGTAGCTAATCATGTCGCTATAATCCTGCGCCGTTTTTATTTCGCAGTCAACATCATCTTCACCTGTTAGCGAAAAAATTGCGTCGTCCAGTCTTGACAATGTAGGCTCCTTGAGATAGTCAAGGGGTACATAAACTTCCGAGAGGTCAGGATCCATTTGTTGCAGAAGATCCGTGAGCCTGTAAGGGCTCGCATGACGCCAGCCCTGAGTGCACCTCGCTTCCTCCGCAGGTGGTCCGAGTTTGCCATGGCCATGACGTGAAGGCGTTTCTTCGGAAGCAGTCCCGGGTTTCGCGGCACCAAGTATTACGAAACGACTGGCTCCCAAACCATAAGAGAAAACGCGACTTTATTCTGCGTTCATGGCGAACAATCTGTCTTGCCGTCCCTCGCGAGCTCTGTGTCCTCGCCTTTGTTTTCTTCCCTTCCGGTGTCGGGCGTTCTAATTGCTTCGTTCCGGTTCATTTCTTCAACCTCCTGACGCTATCTTTAGAGGTTGTTGGGATAGACCTGTACGGACCTCTGCCAGTATTAGCAAGAGTATGAACTTTTCTCAAAACAATGTTTAAAGTTAGAAAACGGCTGAAAAGCGATCACACTTTGTCTCAAATACTGTTGAACTATTTTATTTAGTAGATACAAGCTTGGTAATCATTGCCAAAGTCAATTCGTCACTTTGGAGCTTCTTGTTGTTTGTTTTGATTTTTTTGTGGGATGTCACGTAGTTCTATCCGCAATTTATGGTCTAGTGTAGCAAAAACGTTTTCCAACAAATTGACTGTAGTTATTTAATTACTATTTTAAATTTTAGAACATGTGATAATACTATCATTAAATGCAAGAATAATATCAAATGTTTCAATTCTTATGAATTAGAACCCAACAAGAACAGCAAGGACTCTGCCACGCAATGCTGATTAACTCAACACTTCTCACGTGCTATTCAGTTTAATTGCATCACAAATAATAGTCATAACCATTAGAGCACACCCGTTGTCACCATGAGCGTGATTCGCCTCGAAGGACGCTGAAAAGGCTGCCCTTAAGCCCTTAAATCTTTGCTAACCAAGTCTTGTGAGCACAAATGAGTGCCAGCTATAATGCAGAGGTCACGCATCTTTTAGATGTAGGTTATCCTCTTGATGCAGTGGCTGAGGTGTAGCCAGGGGGTGGCAAACCAGGCACATGCCCTCCCCCCCCCCCCCTTCCATTTTATTTCCGCCATGGCACAGAGAGCGAAAAATGACCACTTCAGGGGGGTTCCCCTTCCGAAATCAAAAAGGTGCTCCCTCCCCCCCCCCCAACAAAAAAAATTTCTGGCTAAGCGCTTGTGCAGTGGCCATTATCGGTCCGAGCATGATGGTAGATGGCGATAAAAAAAAAAAAAAACGTGTCACAAGTATTCCTTGCATTTATTGCATATCTCACGCGCTTAAGAAAGAAGGAAATGGATAGAGTGCTGTTTTTCTAGGCTGCTAATAAGCTAGGTAAGATCTGTGCAGCTGTTCATAAAATAGAATGAACCAGTAATAGACAAGACTGACGGGTCGCTGGGGAAACGAGAAATGATTGGGTTATAAGAGATTGCTAATTGGAGGCTCATCTTCTAATGTTTTTTTTTTTTTTTATGCTGCCGAGAGTTCGATGAATGCGTAGTTGTGTACTTGGGTAGGAATAAAAGCAACGCATTTAATGATTGAGTCATGGTAGTGGTAGCACATGAGTGAGTGAACAAGTTTGCACAAAGAAATTATATGCCTAAGCAGATTTGTTTAACGTAGACCCCACGGATCTATAGGTTCACCTGTTGCACGGTAATGACAGTCGCGTTTTGCGCCATGTGCGCCTTCACAGTGCTGTGTTGTGCCCGCGCTCGCACGCCCCGCCATTTACAATGAATACTTACCAAGTAGCTCGACTCTCGGTTATTTTATACTTATCACAAGTGGACAGCAAGTTTGGAATATGGAAGGAGAAACTGGTTTGGAAGTATTAAAACCGGCCCGAATGCCGAAGATTCAGTTCACATGGCAGCGCGATCATTCAATTCATACCTCGTCATAATCTTTCCCTTCCTTTTTTGCCATCTTCAGGGGTTTTTTCTTGCCGCCTGAAATTCCGAATTATGGGTGAGTTTAATCACGTAATTAAGGCACGAGAAGCATTTTAGCAGCAACTGCACTTACCTTCCCTGCCCGACATGACGCTGCTGCTCAACCAACGCCTCCTCTAGGAAGATGCCTGAGGAATGGCTCGCGCCCCCAAAGAAGTTGACCTGCCTTCAGCTTTGAGCAAGCGTCGCGCAGTGGCACTCGCGACCGACACTATGCGAACCGAGACATATCGGGCCAAATACGAAGCGGTAGACACAGTATGCAGTGCGTGTGGAGAGGAATAAGAAACCGCCGAACACTTGATAATGTTGTGACAAGGGCTCCACCCTATAGTTCAGGATGATGGCACAGAGTTTTTCAAAGCACTGGGGTTTAGGGACAGGGAGGGCAAAATAGACTTTAAGCTGGTAGAATTAACTAGAAGGAGGTTATCTGATTGGTGGCTAAACTCAAAGCACGAGTGAAAATTAAACCCTTCACTGCAAAGTACGAATCCTCAACCTTACTATTTAAAGAAAAAAAAATATAAATCTAATGATTAGTTCACAAAGTATTACGGCTAGGTGACGTTAGCCGCTGCCCGATCGAAAGGGTACAGCCACATCCATCCATTCATCCAACATCAGGCGGGCGCAAGGAGGATATATCCTCCTTGGGCGGGCGGTACCAGCCAACGCCTCCTAGATTTCTTGTGCCTGCCGGTTTATCGGCGGTTACTTGGGAAGCGGCGGTCGTCGGTACTGCGGTAGTGGCGCCACTCAAGTAGGGGGTGTCTTCAAATAGGTTTTTGTGTTTTGGGAGCTTATGTGCAACAAAAATAACGTAAAAAAATTTGTAAAAAGAGTGAACAAAAATTTAATTAACCCTACGTAAGTAACGCCGTCATTCAACAAGCACCTTTTTTTAATACAAGGCATCCTCTGAAATTAGTAACAAACGCCAAAATTGCCGATCTCAAAGGCCAAGTACAAAGACCCTTGCTTCTACGTGGCAGCGCTGCCATAGATGACCGGCGTTTCGTTCCTCCGTGGCACATAGGCAGTCTACGCCAAGGTCTACGCAGACTACTTAGAAGACCGCACCGAGCCCTTGCTGTCCGAGGATTAGAACACGTTTAGACAGCTTTTACGCGACGATGCGCCACTTCACGTCGAGAAGAAAAAGCTAAATTAAACAACGTAACTGATGTAATTTCTGGCTAATTTCATGTTAAAATCAAAAACAAATAAACGTTACTTACATTCAGTGTCTGCTTGGTGCAGACGGCCATTCTGGCGAGATTTGATCTATCTGAGCCACGGAGGAAGGAAAGGTAGGAGAGGGCATGCCCAGCAGGCGCGCTGCGTAAAAAGTGTGGAGCCTCTTTCTCTATGCCTCTATAGTGGAGGAAATGATATCATGGCGGCCATATTCACTGGGCAATATGGCGGTTCTGGAGACCCGCGGGCTCCCCGAAAGCTACCGCTGCATCTGGTTCTGATAGCAAATGACGTAAGCTGGCTACGCGCCCGCCAGGCGACAGCCCGAAGGTCGCAAAATCGAACGCAGGACAGCCAGCATAAACGTAAACAAACTCTACCGTCATGGTAGCAAACAAAACAATGCGTCGCGTGTATGTCGTTTTTTTTTCTGCATTCTAAGCTCGCCAAAAAGCTGAAATAATATCCTCGAGCGTACGCATTTGGGGTACGACTTCGTACGCTCGCACCACCACTCGCCGCGTCCGCGAACGAAACAGCCAGCTTGCGCACGCTGCCTTGAGAACGATGCAAGGTGAGCTGCCGCGACGGTGACGGCTCAACAAGCTCACGTCTTTTTAGTACATGTATCAGCCACTGCACAACATGACGCGAAGTCACACGGAAGTGATCGTGTCCCCAAAAGAGCTTGAAGATATATACCTGCTCAGATATCGCGTATCATACGTCGCAAACACACGTTGACTAACTTACGTTTTTTGTCTAAAGTTTACAATATGCGCAGGTATCGGTACCACGAGTGCGCGTCGTATATAAAATAAACATTTGCATGACACGTTCTCGACCCATTTTTAGAACTTGCCTTGGCCTGTTTTCCAGTGCTAATTGGCACTTAACGAATGTCATGTATATCAGCTTTGATTTGACCTACTAGGTCACAGTACGTACTGCGCGGCATTATTACGAAGAGGTGAAAAAAGACAAAGCCAACGATGAAATTGGCCACGAAAGGATGTATACATTTCTGAGTCCATTCTCCTTTTTTTTATCGCGTCGTATCGTATAATATCATACCAGATATATGCTGGCTCATATAGATGGAAATGGGTTCGCACGCCGTTCGCGACCAGCGAGCATCACCAACAGTCGTGATCTAGGGCCTTCTATCACCATCGAAGATCAATCGTGTAGTCAGGACAGAGGTTCTAAGGGGTTCACGTACGCAAACATACGACAAAGAGAGCTAGTTTGACTACAATCGTCTTTGCTAAGTGCACAGAAAGCAGGCACAGCTTCACAAACGACCACTACAAAAGAAAAAAAAACTCCAAAGTTGTCTCCATGCGTGCGCACGAACGTGTAGTGCATACCTTTCGAGGCATGTGCACGACACAGTCAGTAGTTCACCGCGTTGTTCACCGGAGGAAGCTTCACGGAAAACAGAACAAAAGCAATGAACAGTAGTTTCAAACACTCGCCGCCACTCGTAATCGCCTCATATCTCGCAAGGCGGAACAGGCTTTAGAAGATAACGCCACGCGTAATGAGAAGCGAAGGCGCAGTCCTGAAGCGCCCACTTACAATCCATCGAGTCCTCACAAAGATGGCACCGAGCGCGCATCGTACCTTTTCGGCGTCTACTAGCCCGAAACCTGCCCAAAACCTTCCAGAAAGCTTCCACGACTAAATTGTCTTGGAAGCGTCTGGCGACCCTCGGGCTCCCCGCGGGTCGCCAGAACGTCCAACCCGAGAAAAACGAATTCACCCCGCCGCGGTGGTCTAGTGGCTAAGGTACTCGGCTGCTGACCCGCAGGTCGCGGGTTAGATTCCCGGCTGCGGCGGCTGCATTTTCGATGGAGGCGGAAATGTTGTAGGCCCGTGTGCTCAGATTTGAGTGCACGTTAAAGAACCCCAGGTGGTCAAAATTTCCGGAGCCCTCCACTACGGCGTCTCTCATAATCAAATGGTGGTTTTGGGACGTTAAACCCCACAAATCAATCAGAAAAACGAATGCCAACCGGGAATGCGCCGCGGGGGGTGGGGGGGATACGGAGCAGCCCGAGAAAAACAAGCGCGCTCTGGCTGTCTCTGGCAGCCCGCGGGTAGCCAGAAGTCGAAGAGCGGGAGTGGGGCTCGGTGGGAGGGTGCATAACGTGTGAGGATGGCCGCGCAGTTGTGTTTGCGGATGGTACTGATGACATGTCGCTCGATGTCAAGCTCTGCTGCACCGGGGCTGAACCTGTTGTTTTCCTGCATTGAAAAATTGCGTTCTGTTATACGCCTTTCCTTGAAATTCGTTTTCATTGGTCCAATTTGTATGCAAGAGCCGTGGGGAGACGCCGAGCGTTAAACATTGTTAGTCACTTTTTTTTCTTCGGGCAGGGTCCATGCTCCTGAACATTTGAACGTTTCTAGGTTCGGCGGATTTTGCCAGGGGAGGCATCATGTACTTTGGGTAGTGTAGAAACACTGACGGCACAACATCTGCTTTCAGTCTTTTTATCTTTAGTCCCGGCTTATAGTCGGTAGGAGCAAAGTGCACACCTTCGACCTGTCATTTGGGAGCCAAACTTTATTGCCAATAAGATGATGAACACTCAGTTAATTATTTTGAATAAAATACAAATCTTTTTGATCTTTTCTAAGGAGTATATCATGCAATTAAAAGTTTATACCATGGTGGCGAAGTGAATAAAACACAGTTATAAAGTTAGCGTATGACTTCACCTCGTTAACCATGTGACACACGTAACTGGCTGAGATACATTCGCACTAAATAAAACGGATGACCACAAGAAAGAAGACAAGGACACGCGCAACTCACAACTTTTCATTAGAAGAAAAGGTTTCACACATATGTCCTTTTGTCATGCATGCGCGTAGACGGGTAAACTAACACGTTTATATCAGACGCGGTAGCGCATAAATTCAAGTTCGAGGTCTAACTAAGCGACAGAGGATATATATATTCACTTATGCAACGATCTCTGCTCTTTTTGGTAATGTAGTGAAGCTACCAAAGCAATCTCGAAGAAGCTGCTTCTTCCCACAATGGGTGTGTTTGAAAACCACGTTGCATAACCACATATAGTCACATGGCTTCCATATGCACACCATTGTCATCTTTCCGTTTTTTTCTAATAGACAGTTGTGAGTATAGCGTGTCGTCTTTTACTTTCTTGGGGTTGTCGGTTTATTATTTTTTTTGCGCCAGTATGCGTCTCAGCCTGTCATGCACCACCAACCAGCCCAGCAACTCACTCCTTTAGAGACACGTAGTCATTTGCAACACATTACATTTTCAGCATGCCAGACAACGCCTAATTGAACAGAGTTACCTTTTATAAAAATCACTTTGATCCATTTTCACGGACCTCGATCACTGGAAACTCATGAAAAGTCACATCAGGAGTCTTCCCTAGCCTTGACTCGCAGAAAGGCACGCAGCACACCACCATCGTGATGGTTCATTCGCACCAAGAAACCTCGCTTCCCTGGTGTACAAACTGCACCTGCCTGCACGCCTCTGTCGCAGCTCGGCACGCACAGACTTTTATTTTTTTTAAATCGTACAGAGTGTATGCACGCGTAAACATTGCTGATTTTCTCCCAGTGTCACGCGAGCAGAAGACAAAAAGAAAGTGCGGTGGATCATGTTTTGGCCGTCAGCAACTGGTGTGAATGGGGTAAGTTGTAACGCCACAGGGCACCTAGTGGTAGCCGCCAATACAAGAAAGGGCGTGCTGGCGCTTCGCTCGCTGGGCAGGTCAGTAAAATACAGTAGGTCGTGCACATAACAACGCCGCCATTGTGCCTAGTCAATATGGCCGCCTAGATGTGATTTCCTCCACCCTTTTCGCATAAGGTCCGTTCGATTCGCTTGCACCACGTGAACCAGTTCACGAGGTGCTGCACCTTACCATTCGTTTCAGCGGTGCAGCAATGACGACCGCTGAACCCTGCCATTCGTTTCGAAAGGTGCAGAAGAGGTGCAGCACCGGTTCACGATTTTTCTGCACCTCCTCCGCTGACGGTGCCGGCTTGGTGCAAGCGCGCGTGCAGCTGAGCAGACGACGCAGCACTTAGACGTAGGTAGCTTAGGCGCCGTACCCGCCTCTACAAATGCGGTGTGTTTTGCCAAGATGTTTGCGACTCATAAATTGTCCGCATGTGCGTTTCGCCATAGGTCAGTGTTTGCTGAATGGTGTAAATTAACCGAAAAGAAATAAGGCCAACACCTTGTCGGCACATCGTCATTTGTTTCGGGTGTCGTGCTGTGCCTGCACCGCTGAACTCACGCTGCACAATTTCTGAACTTCGCGTGCACAGCCGTGAACCGGTTCCTACCGGTGCAGGTGAATCGAACGGACCTATAGCATGCCGGTACTAGAAGTGGGCAGCAGAGTGAACGAGGCGGCCGCGCCGCATCTCGGCTAATTCTCCAGCGGGTGACAGTAGCGGCGGTGCTGTAGTTTCATGGTACTGAAGATCGTGGGAGCGTCTGCATTGAAAGCGCGCGCACCCGAGCCAGCGAAAGCGTGTAATTGCTCGTTTTCAGCGCGTTTAATGCGTTTCTGAGCCTTTATCAGTGGACGCACCTGCTACGCGCCAGAGTCCACGAGTAAATATGCAGGCGCGCCGAAATTGCGTCGATATATTCACTGTTTCAAGAGCCTACCGACCCAGGAAAAAAATGTCAATCGAAATTTGCCCGGATCCGCATAGCTCCTTACTCAATCAGCGCTTCGAGCTCCGTTACATCATAGGTGACTACTGGCGAACTACAAAGGAAAGAGAAATATCAAAACTATGATTAAATCATGCGCTCGTTTTGTCAGCAGTCTCTACGAAATCCAGAGCACAGTGTTCCTCATATGAGCCCATATGCTCTCGATTGTTTCACGAGAAACCCGAGTGTAAGTAACGTTGTCACAACATTAATTTGTGACGACTCTTTTTTATCATGCCAGTTTTGTGGAAAATAATAATTATTGCTTTCCGAAAGGCTTATTACATATGAAACTTATTAAAAACAACACTCAAACATATTAAAAAGTGCCAATTGTATATATAGCCTATCTGTTATTCTGCGTAAATTCATTGTAACCAGTTCTCATTTTGTATCGACAGCTTAAATTATTCTGCTCTCTAAATTTTATGACGATGTTTCGTATTATAAGCGCAGTTCTATTAATAGGCGTCAAAAATATGGGCAGGCAGTGGTGCATCTTGTTTTGAGAAATTTACCTTCCTTGTATATGTAACACACACACACACACACACACACACACACACACACACACACACACACACACACACACACACACACACACACACACACACGCGCGCGCGCGCGCGCGCGCACACGCACACACACGCACAGTTTCCTAAAATTAACTAGAGGGCACTCTGGCGCTGCGATCGTTCAGCGTACATGGGAATGATGGGTGGTACACACATTCGCCTGGTCTTCGTACTTGCGGGCGGCAAATCGTGCTTGCGGCTTCGTTTATTGCTGTTTCGGTTTTTGTTTTGAAAGAAAGATTAAACCCTTTTAACTTCGTGAGCCGATTTGGCAACACCACCTAGACTATTGACAGTCTGGGTGGTGTTGGATTTGGAAAGTAGGTCTAAAAAATAAAATGGTGAAGTGCAAGCGCTGAACATTTGCTAATACTTGTTTTGTAAGAAAACAACTCCAAGCCACACGAACACACACGGAGGCAAAAGCAGGCCAGAAGTACGAATATTAGGCAAATGGGTGTACTACCCATCATTCCCATACTCGCCGAAGCGCCGTGCTATGGTGGCTAGAGGGGGGAAGTGCGACGGGCAAGAGCGGAGGGCTGAACGAATTCCCGATGAAAGATGGCGGCCACACCAGGAGGCGCTACCTGCGCCGTAGGTGCTTGCGGCGGTATTTGCCTGCTTTGCGTATGGCTGCTAGACGTTGGTTTCACTTCTTTCTAATAATCGCTTATACACCGCGCCCGTGCTGTTAAAGGCACTACGTGTTTGTTTCGCTAAGAAGCATGTGTTGTAAGTTCTGAGCGGTGCTAAGCAATAGAAAAAAAAAACAAGAATGCTTTTAAATCAGACGGAGGTTATCATATTTAAATGTTTCCTAATATCGGTTTCCTTTGACATGTTTAATCTGCAACAGCGTGCAAAACTAGGCTAGTTGGTTCATCTTCATGGTAAAAGCAGCGCAAAAGTATGGCGAGAAGGAGAACGACAGAGGACAGGCGCTAAATTTTCAGCGCCCGTCCTATGTCGTTCTTATTATCGTGTTCTTGTTGAGCTGATTTTACCATGTTTATAGTCTAGTTCAGTTGAAATTAACGACTTGCCGACTTTACATTTCACAAAGAGGGAAAAACACTAAACTGTTTCCATCATTCATAGCGAGTATATTGGCTGCAGTGCAGTGCGTTTTTTTTTTAAATTTTCTCTCAGTCCGTACCCCCCCCCCCCCTTCATTTCCTCTTAATTGTAGGGGCTTCCCTTCGGCGTGAAATCTTCGAAGCATTTACGTTTTCCGGCTCCTTTTCCTTGAGAAACTTGAAGTGGAGATTGGAATGCTGCAGCTGGAGGCTCTTTGATATTGAACATTTTGTTTGAATATTTTAGCGATAGTTCTATCTATGCAAGATCCAATGATTTCTGTTAACTTACGGCTTTAGATGCATACTAAATACACGCAAGGGAAATGGTAAAACATGTTTATTTATCACACATTTGTCATAACATACTTCCATATCACGTTAAGAGGTCAAATTACTTGACCCTCCTTAACTTCAAGTGTTTCTGGCGCTCCCTTTGGACACTCCTGTCTTTGTTCAAAGATTTTGTCCAGAAGTGCATACGCGTGAGCAGAAAAAACTGGACTACTTTTGCGGTCAGTTCTTTGCTGTGAATTTCGCAGCCAACTCTATCCAGTTTGATACCTGCCAAGAACTGCATGAAATCGTGTATGCTGAAGGAGTGCAACTTTTCAGCAGAAAAGTAGAACGTAAATGTATCCTCCAAGGTTTTCACAAGTTCGGCCAGATTGTCACAAGGATACAGCAATCCTCCTTTGTCGAATTCACAGACTAATTCACTGTTCGGTTTGACAATGGCTCCTGATTTCTTGGTGGCAAGAGTGGAAATGCACTCGTTGCAAGAGCTTTTTTTGTTGAAATTTTTCGCAACATAGCCAGCAACGTAATAAATGAGATGGCTGTCACTTTTCTGAACGGCGTAGCTGCTGTGGTCACCACTTAGAGACTGCAGTGTAGACAGCCCCATCAACATCTCAACTTCAAGCATATCTTCGATCATGTCTCGTATGCCGAAAATGGCATCACCTGTGGCTGGTGATGAAGTGTCAATGAGAGCTGTTACTAGCTCTGCTGGGGAGTTCCCACCCTTTGGTGGTCTAGCAAGATTGTAAAAAGACAAGCAATTTACAGTCACTAGGAACTGCCCGGGATTTGGATGGTCATTAGTACCAGAATATTGCCTAATTATTCCGAAAACATTCTCTAGTTTGTCCTGGCTGAGTCGGGCTGTTAGCATGTACCTAAAGCCGAGAGACTTTGTCAAGTAGGTAAGAAGTGAAAGCGTGCTACATAAAGTAACACGCAAACCTTCTGCAGTGCTCTTACTCACGAATCCCCCACCAGCTGTCTTTGCTGCTGCTTTCCAGTGATCCATAAATAAAAGGAACGCCTCGAGCTCAGCAACTTTCTCTGATGATGGTCTGAGCCCCTCTCGCGGGCACCTGGACGTCATCACAGCTATTAGTCGACTCATTCGCTTTACAAGCTCCACTGTGGGCATTAGTTTTGAACGAGAAATCTCGTCAATGTCTGATGCGAACAAAAACATGCCTTTCTAAACTTCATCACTGAACAGTGTGAACGCCAAGTTAACTTTCATTTTCTCAAAAGAATTGGGCCGAATGTGCACTCTCGTAATATGTGGCATGGCCTTCAGAGTTAAAGAACTTTTGTCTTTCTCCCATGCTGCCTCAATGTCCTCAACACACGCACGACCATCTTGAGTGGTGAACCCGGTGCTTACAAATGAGTTGCGAACACATTTCACTAAATGTGGGAAGTCGGAGCAGAAGTGAAGCTTTCTGGAGGGGTCCACAGGGTGGGTAACATTGCAGGTGGTCTTGACTGAGGATGCTGAAATAAAGAAAAAAGAAGCAGTCAGCATCTCTGCTTTTCAAACCTCACTGTTCTGGGAATATATCGCTGATATTGAGATGCATATATATTGTTTCACGTGCCCCATGCACATAGCAGGCATGTTGAAATTGGCCACAATAGAACAAATAGTTCTGTTTCATACCGCCAATTCCAAATGACCTCCACATGCTCCGATTCCAGGTCGCTCCATCACAGGATACAAAGTCGACGAAAAGTCCGGCTTGTTCTGACAGTAGAATGGCCTCTAGAAGAAGCTTCGCCAGCATTTCTGCTTTGATGTTCCCTTTGGATGAAAACACTCCCAATATCTGTGTCCAGTCACCTGCACAAAATCAGTCATATAGTTAGACTCATGTTTATAGCAAGACAGCTGCCTGACCTGCTAAGTTGTTTCGCACAAAATTGACAGGCTTTCTTGCACCTTACACAAGTGCAATTCGCTATGCTGACTAGGCACTCTCAATAAACGTGACATCTAATAAGGAGCCGACTTGAAGTTCTTCATTAATTTGGCAAAGTGAAAGTGCTTTTATCAGTAAACATGTGTTGGCACACAAAATTGATAACGCTTCCTCACCTTGAAAAGGTTGAAACATCATCACCATCCCATGGTCGGCTGGAGTCGTCCGATCTTCCTCCTGGGTGAACTTTCCGAGGTCAACGAAGCCTTCCACTGTTCCTGGAAATAAGTTAAAAACGAAAAACTGATTGCCTCCGCAGTATAAAAACAGGCCCTATACTGGGCAAACGTGGTGCATCTTCAGTGATCTGATGCTCGATTGAAGAAATCGTAGCGCTTACCTGCTGCACTGACGTTGAAATGCTCAGCCAACTTCATCTCATCGAAGATGATGCCTCCATGTCTACTGGAGATGTCCATATCTTTAGTCTTGATAGCAAGGGCGTTATACTGCTTTGTTAAATCCAAAGCCACTTTTGAAGCGGCGAGTATAGCGCTGGAGACACGTCCTGCTTGGTAATATAAGAACTTTTTGCTTACGAAGCTGCTCGTATAGTTTAGGACTACGCATCCGCAGAAGTACACACTCCAAAATCCATTCCTTCTCATACAACATCCCAGATGTTGATTTTCTTGTAGCTGCCTCGAAGCAGGCCCTGACAGCCATTTGTTGCTTTTCAGGCAAACTTTTAATGCGAGCGCCCAGCACCTCGTCGGCAATTTGTTGATTTGCCTGCCGCATCGCTGCTAATTCGCGTTCTGCATTCAGCAGCTTCTTCTGAGCAGTACGCAAGCTGCGGCGTGTGTTAGCGAGCTTCTTCTGACGTTTGTACATGCCCCCGCTACGCCGCTTTCGCGACATTTGGTTTTGCACCAGTTTTCTGAGGTATTTGCAGTGTATGCAGAAGCCACTCTCACACACATAAGTACACTTGGCAGAAAAGTAATTCCCAGCAAACAATACATACTGTCCTTGCTTTTCCGGTCTCGTGCCGCAGCCTTGACACAATGCAAGTGCATGTGTGCTGTCGAGCACCGACTGCGCTTCTTCCGGCGAGGAGACGGTACACTGTAAATGTAGTTTGCCCCTCAAGTATACAAAGCAACACAATGAGTTCTGTTGGCTGCTATTAGCTTTGAATTTCACAAACTTGGGCAGCAAGATGTGGTCCACCTGCTCGCCCTCGAGCTCACAAACGCCGTATAACGCAGAATCACCTTCACTGCAAAACGTTAACTTGTTCCATGTTTCGTCAGGTAGACGGAGGTTGCCGCACACCCTTTGAACTTCGGCGTCGGCGTGAACTGCATCAGATGTCTCCACCTCGGGAAGAACATTGGGATCCTCGTGCTCCTGCTGCTGCACGTGTGCTTCGGGCTCTTGCCTGCTGACAGAGTTCGGCTTTTGCCGTTTTTCAGCAGTTCCGCGCTGCTCACATATATTTCTGTCCTTTCTTTTCACGGGCGCTTTTTTGGTAAAGTACTTCGGTGCGTCTGGGAACAGCGTAGGCACCGCATCTTCTGATAAACGCGGACAATCGCGGGGTATCTCGACAACCTCACCGTTTATAATGTGGCGGTATGTCCTTTCGATGAAACTGGCGTCGAAATGCCGCTCGCAAACGACACTGTCTCTCGTCAGCTCTTTGTCAGCCCGCTTAATATTTCGAGCCCATTGCTCTCGCCTCGAGAGATCCTTCGGGGCTTTAAAGACGGAAAGCTTCTCCGAGCACGATCTATACCCGCCTTTACAGCCAAGGACGAAGCATGTACTTGCACGACTTGACGGCATGGTTCGCAGAACACATGGGTAAACAAACGACAGCGAGCGCGTAGCATCCGAACAAGGTGACGGCACAACACAGAGAGAACGAGCGTGCCAAAGCAAGCGTGGCGAGCACCTACTACTACACCAGCGCCCCTTGCGGCGGCCAGAACTTTCATTGCGTTCCGCGCATCCCTCTCCCATGGCGGGGATACAGCGCCTGTCACACTTCCCCCCTCTAGCCACCATAGCCGTGCGTTGCAGCTCCCTTAGACACTAGCGCCAGAGTTCCCTCTAGTGTATATTAGGAAACTAATATACACTACTATTTTTAGGCGGTCCATTTTTCGTCAGTATACGTTAGACTTGAACTAGTTTTGAGACCTCATACTCGAAAAAGTGAAATCAACAGTGCGCATTTGTAGAGACACGCTATGTTCCGCTTTGCCAACTGTAAACTATTGGCGCAGGGCTGCCCAGGATTTCTTTTTTTTTTTTTTTTTTTTGAGGAGGTGTGGTGTGTAGCAGAAAGCCTAACGGTCGCTGCGAATGCCTTTAACTATTTTAGTATACCCTGAAAAGTTAAATTACCAAAACATTTCATGGTATAGGGGGTTCAGATTCCCTTCCTCTCCCCTTTTTTCTTGTGGCTTTCTGGTTCTGCGTGCGTGTGACACAGTATTTTATTTTAGGCAGCGTCTTCTGCGCCACGCGGTGCAGCAGCCAGACCCACACAAAAGTGGCTTTTGCGTCGCACGAAAGTGACGTCACTTTAAAAATTATTACCTAGAGCTATTTAAATGTATAAATGATTGACGCGTAATGCATTAAACCTACAAATATTTTACTAAGCAGGTGTTTAACAAGTCAATCCGCCCACAAGTGTTAATTAAACCCATAAAACAAGTATGTTAAGTACAGGGGGCGCCATGGGCGCTGCGGCTGCGAAAGGTAAACAGCGCAAAATGGTAGTTGCCTGCGATGTGTGCTGGTCACAGAACACCTACCAACTCCGGTGAAATCGTGGACATGGCCTAGGCCGCCCCCAAGGAGGGCCGGAGACGCTGTGTCGTCGCTGCTTCATGTGATGGCTAGATGCCCAGTTGAACCTGACGGCTGTCGCTAGCACGGCCGTCCACCGCGCCGCAGTTTTATCCGAGTGTGTGCGCCATAAATTTTCTTAGTATGAAGTGCGGATTATTGTTGTTGGACGTGCTGCATTTTATAGATTGCAATTCCAGGCGTGGGGCTGCCAAAGGTGATAGTGTACTTGCTGCCGAGTTTCGCTTGTCGCGAAAAACAAGGTCTACGATGAAATAAATGCTTTTGCACAGTTCACGTGTGACTGACCTGACGCACATGCATGAAACCCCAGTGCGTCTGCAAATTTTTCTTACGATGGATGGAAACAACATTCTAGTAGTGTTTTTACGAAGCGTGTGATCTCCAAAGGCCAAAGCTACTGCATTGCCGGCTGTTTTGTTAAGTGCGAACACGTACGGCTGTTCTCATCTGTTGCAAACGTAAATGCTCCCGTGCTGTCACAGGCCGTGCGTGTTATTCAGCAAGGCAGACAAGCTGCTTTGTAGTTAGATGGGCTAACGCCGTCGGCACTTGCCCTTAGACATGGTTTATCAAGTGCTGATTGCCTAGATCATTGCGGTGGCACGTCAGTACTTTGAAGCGCCCTGCTGGTTACCTCGTCAGGTAATGGTACACTGAGCGACATAAAAAGTTATCCTGAGACTGCCTTGCAGTGCGCCTTTCTGCCATCAAAACTTTCATAAACCATGGAAATAAATATTCCTCGCGGCTGTGCAGGAGAAACCAATGCAGGCAGCTGCATTTGAGTTTTTCGTGTCTTTTTGCGTCTCGCCGATTAAAAGCACTAATTTGCAAAACACTTTATCAAAACAAATGTAGGCAATTCTGCGAGAGTCATCAAACATCCAATATTAAAGGGCCTGTGGACAGGACCACTAGTAGCATTAAGTCAGGCTGACGGGAGGCCGATGAGAAGGCGCAAATGTTAAAGCAATACCTGCGTGAACAAAAAAGAAAAAAGCTACATCAATAGGGCACGAACTACCGACCTCACCAGATCTCAATGTGCCGCTCTAACCAACTACGCCACAACTGCCCAGTGACTCGGAATGAATAACAAGCCAGTTATGTATTGTTGTCACGCTGGACCTAACATTTTCTTTTTTTTACTCTTACGTTTGGACGTATTACTTTATTTCCAGATCTACCTTCCAGACCTTCATTACTTCCAGACGTACCACTAGACACTCCGACTATTCAAACAAAACGCCGAACCAAAAAAGTGAATGACGTCACTTCTGTGCGGCGCAGCAGCCGTTTCTGTGTGGGGGGTGGCTTGTGCGCCACGCGGCGCAGCAGTCTCTGCCTTTTTTTTTAATCTCATTTCATCTTTCACCAGGGTTTTACTGAGCTCAAATTCAGTAGATGGGCGTGTCATACTTCGAGGGCTATGACATCATGTGTTAGACATGAATGATGGGCAGGTGCGAAGAATTCTGCATCAAAAAATCACGATGGAGGAGCCGAAGCGCATAGCAGTTTCTGCACGCAGCGCTCGGCTTTTTCAGTACTATTCGACTGCAGCCCCGCCACTGCGGGCAATGCGGAAGGGATCAGGTGGCGAGGCGTGGTCACGCCACTCAACACTTCTAGTACACTCTAGTGTCGGCTGGGCATGCCCTCTTCTACCTCTCCTGTTACTTTAAGATCGGGCAGCGGCTAACGCCACCTAGCCGTAGTACTTAGTGAACTAACCACTATATTTATCTTTTTTTTCCCTTTAAATAGTGAAGTTGTAGACCGGTACTTTGCAGTGAATGGATTAATTTTCACTCGTGCCTTGACTTCAGTCACCAATCAGATAACCTTCTTTTAGTTAATTCTACTCGCTTAACGTCTATTTTGCCCTCCCTGTCTCTAAACCCCAGTGCTTTGAAAAACTCTGCGCCATCATCCTGAACTATAGGGTGAAGCCCTTTACAGAACATTATCAAGTGTTCGGCAGTTTTCTCCTCCTCGCCGCATGCACTGCTTACCGTGTCTACCCCTTCGTATTTGGTCCGATATGTCTTGGTTCGCAATACTGCCGTCCTGGTCTCAAACTACTCCGAGTAATATCATAGATC
Source organism: Rhipicephalus microplus (assembly GCF_043290135.1). NCBI lineage: Eukaryota > Metazoa > Arthropoda > Arachnida > Ixodida > Ixodidae > Rhipicephalus > Rhipicephalus microplus. The sequence goes on along the minus strand of NC_134704.1, from coordinate 4,496,295 downwards.
CTTTCCTTGGCAATTTTCTGCAAAGCATTTCGATAGATCTCTAGTGCGGACTTCTTAATCATGCCAATTCTCCACATGTCAGTCTCCGTTTTCTTCACCTTCTTTTTAACTGCTACTTATTTTTGGTTTGGCCCCCTGCTGTTTTATAAGTATTTACCCGTCAATTTTCTGGTTTGCTTCCTCCATTTTGTATGGAGGAAGCGAACCAGAACTTCGAAGCGAGCCCTCAACTTCACTATTTAAAGGAAAAAAGAAAAGATAAATCTAGTGGTTAGTTCATTAAATATCACGGCTAGGTGGCGCTAGCCGCCGCCCTGTTTAAAGGGTACAGCCAGATCTAATCATCCATCTATCCGACGACGGCTTCTTCCGAAACTGCCGATAATCCGGCAGGCAAAGGATATCTAGAAAGCTGTGGTGGTGCCTACACCGTGGGTGGTGCGCCTGTCTGTGTGCCAAACATGGCCGGTTTGGCTAGACTCTCGTGCTCTGTAACAACGCTGTTCTCCAAAATATCCATTACAAGAGCTGCGACTGCCGCCACCGAGGCGAGCCTCCTGCGGTGCCGTTCAGCGACGCGTGTGTGCAGACGTTTCAGAAATCGGAAGGTCCTGTCGTGGCCTACCGACTACCTGCCGTTCGAGTGGTCCTACCCGGCGCCTCCTGATGTAATCGCCAAATGCGGTAAGCGCCTTGCAGGGCGGTCACCAGAGGCGCACTGATTTGAGCGATGTGCAGGGGACGGCGACTTAGAGCCAACCGACCCGACCTTGCCGCTGAACGGATTCGAACTGTCTGACGAACTGAGAGCGTAAGTTGCTTTCGGACGTTCTTTTGGGGAGTGCTTGAAATTGAGCGATAGCCAACCGATGTTTGTGGAGTCTAATCGATTGGCTGCTGTTTGAGACGCTTCAGAAAAGGCCGTGCGAGAGGCATTGGTGGTGTGCTCAACGCGCCGCACTTTTGTGTTCACAGGGCTTCGCCGGAAGTGAAAAAGGTTTTTAGCTTGCAGCTGGCAAGCCTGGTGAGCCTAAGCCCTCTCCGATACTCAGACGCTATTAACTTTTACTATTCACTCAGTTTTCTTTTTCCCTTAACAGAGGCAGATACACGAAGCAAAAAAGCAGAGATTTGTCAAGCTTTGCCAGAGGCATCCGTACGACTTTGATTCACTTGAGTATAAAGGTGAGTGTGTCCCACCATGCAAGCATCGTCTCTAACTTGCCGCACATCATTTTCAGTTGCTTACAAGACTTTTCTCGTGAGGAAGCTCAAGGAGCTCTACAACATGCAGCCAAAGGTTAGTTGTTTTCCACAGCACAACACGCAGCAGCCCCTAACAACATTGATGTTATTTGTTGTGTGCACAAGCTTGTGTCCTACAAGTAAAGTCAAGGATTCTATTGAGAAAAACAAATATTGATCAGATCAGTACTACAATTAAAATGTTTCTGTAGGGATTTCCATGCATCGAAGTCATCATGTTAGGCCTTGGATTAGTGTTTGTGTCGCCACTCCCGCAGGAACCCTGCAGTGTGCTGTATTTCATGACATGTGGCAACCTTCTGGCTTGCCCTGCTTTCACAATCATTCTATTCGATCTCCCTGGTTTGCATTTTGGCTGCATGTCGTATGAGGAGTGCACTTTGGTGCTGTACAAAGCATATCATAATTTTCATTGACGCAAGTTGTCGCAAAGTGCTTACTAAAAGACTGCTTATTTGTAGGGCTACGGAACACTTGCGTCTTGTGATTTGCATATTATTCAGCGCAGGGATCTGAAAGATGCGCTTGCCAAGGCCATCGAGGGACGGAACAAGGCATTCAAGTATCTGTACCGGTACGACCGCGAGCGCTTTCGCTCCGTTGCCTGCACGCTGCACGTCACGTATACTCCTGCCCAGCTGCACTACATCACGCAGTCTGTTACGAAGAAAGGCGAGCTCCGGCGACTGACAGCAGAGTACTGCACCCGAATAAAGCAAGACAAAATGAACGCATTCCATGAGAAACTCAAGGCTCAGCAGGCTACCTTCCTTGAGGAGAAAAGGAGCACTGAGGAATGGATCAGTGCAGAAACAGAAAGGCTGGGACTATCCGAGAATGATCTAAAAAGCACAGAGTACACGGGCATTTTTAGACAACCGACACACTGCTCATAATAAAATGTATGACATGGTTTTTCCTTTCCTTCATTATTGCAGAAATGTATCATTTATACTGCTCTCCTCTTGAAAGTTCAGTCGTATATCATGGAAAGAGAAATTGGTTTTGACAATAAAAATGCTTCGATTTGGGAAAAAAAAAAACGGTGGGTAGGGATGCAGTATTTATTAAACGAAGAGCTGCTAATTTCTTAAGCCTTTTGGACTGAGTCTTCATGAAAGCGACCATATTCCACAGGCCTTCGGTGGTACGCAATGGTGTACTAGATGTCACAGCGTAGCATGAGCTTCTAGTCTCGTGCCTACGCAAGGTGCTGCGGCGCTTGCATGGCCACTCGAGCAGCAATATGTGTGATCTTAGTAACATCCCAACTAGCCATTCTGGTGCCCAAAGACCCCGTAATTGGAAGCCACCATTGGACGTTTGGAACTGTTGGATATTTATGACTTCATAAGTGCACTGCCAAAGTTCCCGTAGCACTATTGCCTTTTCACGACCAATTCTTTTTCAGACAAATCCATGCACTGAAGTTCGATTTTCCTTGCAAAATGGCTTGTTTTGAGAGCCATGCCTCACTATTTTGTAAGCTGCCATATTGTATTTTACGTTGGCATGCCCAAATTTGACTTGTAATGGCAAGTTGTGTGGCCTCCAAAATTGGAAGTGCGCACAAGCTTCGAGTTTTAGAGGCTGTGTGCGATCTTTGGCTGGTAAAACTGTCTGGGGGACGCAACTTTTCTTTTTCAGTCAGTGTTGTCATTTAGCATGTGTTCACGATATGTCAACAGCCAGACTTGCGCAGTGATGAAAGTGCTGCTCCAAACATTAATGTTCATTAGTAATTGCTCCAAAGCTACTCTGAAATGTCTCCGAGAGAATGAGAGTTACCAACATATTCTTTGATCAAATCATAAAAGAATCTGTGTACTTTCCCAGTGTGATACTACTGTGCACAATTATGGGCTCCGATACCATTTTGTGCGATAGAACCGTTATATTGACCATGTAGGCCATTTGGCTGTTCTTTTTTTTCTCAGCTGGATATGCAGGCTAGTGTGGTGAAATGTGAAAATGAGCCGCATTGCTTTTATTTCATACCTCTTATCTACTGCACGTTCGACAACACTTATATGGGACTGCGGTTACTTCCAAAATTTTTTCGGTTTAATTTGATTTCTGCCTCAAATACTAGTATTTTAAGTTGTAGCTCATTTCACCGAACATTTTTGACAACCTGCCAATGTTTGCTTCATGAAATCTGCTGCGATTGTTGTCTGGTAAATACATTTCATTATAAAAATATTTACCAAATGCTTTGCTGATGCTCAGAACTCCAATTAATGCATGGTAAATTTAATATCTGCTCCTAAAACATTAGTAGCTGCTCTAAACTATCATTTCTACTCCAAAACCTCTTATGGCTGCTCCAAAGTATGCTCCAAAAAGTAAAAAGATACGTTCACCACTAAAGACATGAAAGAGGTCGATGTGATCATGTCGATCTCGCCACTCTTACCCAAACTGCCGAAGCAGAGCAGCTCCCGGCGTCCAGTTTGCCGGGAGCATGAGCTCTCGTGCCTCGACGTTCCCAGGGAGGGAGGGGGGGCAGATTTCGGGGCAAAGATGGTGAAAGCACACAAGGCCATTTCACCATTTTTGCCCCGAAATCTGCCTCCCTCCCTAGGAACGTGTCAGTCTAGTTTGAACAAAAACGAAACAACTATTTCTCCTTTTTGTATGAATAACTATAGAAGGGGCCAGATCTGGGGGCTCTCTCAGCCAGAGTCCCCCTTTCCTTACAAGTAATTGCTTGCCACCCAAGCTCACCAACAATGTCCCTCCACGACCTTCAGGGGCACGTCGGCGTAAGCCGCCCTATCCACCTCTTTTTTCTTCTTTTTGTACTCTTGAAATTTTAGTTGCTTTAATTGCCTTCTGCTGTCTAATTTATGTCTTGCCCAAACGTACCACACATGCACCACTCTAAGCGGGGCCTCTCCCACTCTCCTCTCTTTTGCTTGCTTCAGCTAATGAGACGAGAACTGTTTGGCACAGCATATGTCACCACTGTAAAACATCACTAATTTGTCGCTCTCTCCCTTTTCTTTTTTCCACCACCATGTCAATGCGGCATCTTCGCATAGAGTGGCACTTGTTCGCAAACCCTGTGAAGACCGGTCCAGCGGTCGAAACCGTTCGAAATAAAATTAAGACAACCGCTAAGTTGTCTCTCATATCTCTCTCTCTCTCTCTCTCTCTCTCTCTCTCTCTCACACACACACACACACACACACACACACACACACACACACACACACACACACACACACACACACACACACACACACACACACACACACACACACACACACACACACACACACACACACACACACACACACACACACACACACACACACACAGTATAGCTGTCATGGTAGCTCAATGGTAGAGCATCGAACGCGTTATTCGAAGGTCGCAGGTTCGGTTCCTGCCCACGGCAAGTTATCTTTTCACCCACTTTTCTTTCTTCGCATTTACATTAGAATTCGTGCTAATAACTTCCCCTATACTTACTTGGCATTATTGTCTGTCAAATCTCATTAATATTGCATCAAAACAGCGAAAAACGAGCCCTTAGGTATACACTTCTTTTCCTTATTCATTAAGGAGGGTCTCGTAATGGCACACTTGGTGCCGTTAGGTTGTATACGAGAGACTATTGGTCAGCTGCCGGCTAGTAATAAGTGACCTAGCTAAGGGAATGGGCGCAGTAGCGTGTGTGCCTTTTGTAATGGGGTACCGGCTTTCAACCAGAGAGTCATTGTAATAATCGCATATTATGACACCCGTTGGCAACGGACGCTTGTACTACGCATTATTACTGCAATATTTAATGTTGCATTGAGAAGCATGTATACAGGACGCGCGTGTTTGTGAAGCATGAAAACTACTTTCACTGCATTTCCAAGCAGAGGAAGTTCTTTTCACTGTTTTCACAAGCAGAGATGTGACCGTGTCATTCTGCTTCTGGACGCCGGTTGGTGCAGACGCAGGATCTAAAGCTCATCCCGAGCAGCGACAGCGGCCGACGCCGGCCGCGGTACAGCGTCTCCTCTCATTCCAAAGGACTACAGGATTATTCTGCCTTCGTTGCCATCAGGTGAAGCGATGCGTCGAGCAGTAGCTCTACACTGCGACGTCAGCGGCCGACCGTACCGCATCGACGACTTCAGGAAATTTCTCAAAGATTTAGGCGTCATACAGCAAGTAAGTGGCATTGGAGCATATCAGATGTCGCACGTGTGGCTATTGAACATGAAGACCGTGGAAGCAAAGAAAGCGCTGACAGACGCAGGCGTTATCAAAGTTAAAGACCGGGTATGTCTCGTCATTGACCCGACGCGGCAAGAAGTTAAAATGAAATTGCACTGGCTAGCGTTCGATGTTACAAAAGACGCTATTCGATGTGCCTTCTATGAATACGGCGACGTCAAGGAGGTGACCGATGGAGAGTCGAGGATTTTGAAGGAGTTGAATCGACCACTCGTGTAATACGCATGCAACTACGAGATGGCATTTCTGTGGATCAACTGCCCCATCAGATGCGTATTGGCAGCAGTACGGCACTGGTCGTAGTGCCGGGAAGACCGCCTTTGTGCTTGCGGTGCCGAAGTACGGGGCATATGCGACGCGATTGTAAGGTCCCAAGGAGCAGCCAATGCCACTATTTCGGTCATGAGCAGGACGAGTGTAACCGTTCATACGCACGAGCTGCAGGGCGACGACCAGAGACTCAACAGAGTGAACTTCTCATGGATGAGGAGGAATCTGAACAAGCGTCTTTGCCTGCGACACCACAGAAGCAGACGACATCGGACGACACGCTGGTGCTGAAGAAAAGCAAGCAAGTTTCTTCAGCCCAGGACACGAACGCCGGGCGGACGATGGGAAGTCAAGCGGCCCCAACGACTAGCGAACAGACGCGTCCTGCGCCTGCGATGCATGCCGCGTCGCAGCTGCAAGCAACGCGCCCTGAAACGCCGGCGTCCCAGGCCAACGCTGCTTCGACTCCTCTAAACTCGGCTTCACAGCACTCTTTGGCGAACAAAACAAACGAAAATGAGGATTTGCTTAGTGATCTGGATACCTTAAGCATGGAATTAGAATCGGCGTCTGCAAAACGCCGTCGCGATTCAGACGACGGTGCTCAAGTAGACGAAATGCAAGTAAAGTCGGAAGTGCAGTGGAAGGTGGTCAGTGGAGGCAAGAAACGAAACGCTGCCCGACAACGGTCGTCGTCGCTTAGACGCGACGATGGCCGCTCAAACTAAAGGTGAACAACATGGATCCACCCTGGACGACGAGAGCCCAGTAAGTGAACGCGCAGGGCTCTCAGCTTGGACCCGCTCACCGATCACGTCGCTGAGCGGGTTCGTGAAAGCAGCGACGCTCAATGTACGAGGACTGGCTTCCAGAAAGAATCAGACTCAGCTCTACAGACTAGCCATGAACCAAGACCTGGACATTATTGCAGTTCAGGAAACCAAAGTGGAGAGCGTGGACGCCACCGAGAGCCTACTGCAACGTTTCACCGGACGCTACACCGCCAGCGTCAGTCATGCAGTTGGTAGGTCGGCAGGCTGTGTGATCTTTGTGCGGAATAGTTTAGGTGCCAGTGTTCAAAACGTCACGTCTGACTCATCCGGAAGGTTTGTTGTATGTGATTTGACCTTCTTTTCTCTTAATTGGCGAGTGATTTGTTTATATGCACCTCTTAAAGTTGATGAACGGTGTGTAACATTCGACAAAATTCGTACCTATTGTGAATGCGATCGCATAGTCATCCTTATGGGAGATTTTAGTTGTGTGATCAGTGCCGATGATAAAACAAGTACATTCAATTTCAACGACTCAAGCACAGTCGCGTTAATGAATCTAGTTTCTGACTTGGACCTTGAGGATGTTGCAGAGTGTATTGGTAAAGGACCAACACTGTGTACGCGTTTCCAAGGCTCCAGTCATGCGCGCCTAGATAGGGCCTACGTATCACTGGATTTAATTCCGATTATCAGTGAGTACAATGTCCTCCCTATTTCATTTAGTGATCATTGCTTAGTATCATTTGTAATAGGTAAAAGAAATAGACGTAGACCAGTATTTAACTGGGACACGTGGAAGCTGAATTCTAATCTCTTGGAAGATGAAAAATTTATGGACAGTGTTCGAGAGGCGTTGGTAAACAGATAGTGGAGACCAAAAATACGGAATGAAGTGGGAACAATTTAAACAGAATATAAAGTTGATAGCTATAGAACGCTCATGTGTAATAAAACACGTAAAGAGTGAAGAAGACCTACGTTTAAATCTCAAAGAACTGCTAGCAGAGGACAGCAAAACGCCAGGCTTATTCACAAATGATATCAGGTCAGTAAAGTCCAAATTGGAACAAATTGATGAGGAGAAGTATCGTGGCGCGCAAATAAGGGCAAGGGCAGAGAAAATGACCATAGGAGAGAAACCGACCAAAAGAATGCTTGGTCTCGAAAAACGAAACGCTCAGCGGAATGTTATGCATCAGATTGAATACATGGGTAACGTTACAAGTGAACAAAGATATATAGAGGATGCTTTCAACGAGTACTACACCACTTTATTTGATAAATGTAAAGTAAATGTAGATGAATTCAAGAACGAATTTTTAAAATTAATGCCAAAGGTTGAGGACTGCAGGAAAGACAGCCTAGAATGTCCTATTTCTGAACCGGAAGTGACAAAAGCAATCATTGCCCTCCATTTGGGAAAGTCCCCAGGACCTGATGGCTTAACAGCCGCATTTTATAAGGAATTCAAACACGAACTAGCACCGATCCTGGCAGCGGTTTTTAACGAAGCCTTAGACATAAAGACTCTGCCACCTTCTTTTCTGCTATCTCATACTATTTTAATTCCAAAAACTGAGGACGCAGTTAAATTACGTGAAGTGAAATTGTACAGGCCAATCGGTCTCTCAAATATCGACTACAATATTTTGATGAAAGTGCTAGCAAGGAGACTGCAGACAGTTATTAATAACATTGTAGGTGACCACCAGACATGTGGGATTAAAAGGCGCACTATATTCACAAACATTCACAAGGCACGAAGTGTATTGGAGTGCTGCTATGCCACAAATGATCACATCGCGATGATCCAGATAGATTTAGAAAAAGCATTTGACCGAGTACCGCACAAAATTCTTTTTCTTTTGTTAGACAATGTCAATGTTGGCAAAGTAATTCGAGATACAGTTCGAATGGCATATACTGGCTGTAAAACTCGGCTAATGATCAACAAAGTTCTTGGGAAACGAATTAATGTCAGACGTTCTGTACGACAAGGCTGCCCTTTGTCTTCCCTCCTATTTTCAATTTATATAGAGTCATTTTGCCAAAAAGTCATGAAAAGCAATAACATAGTGGGGTACAAACTACAAGAAGCTGAAGTACGGGTACTGGCATATGCAGATGATATAGCTGTGTTTTGTAAAGATTATGATAGTATCGCTGAAACCATAAAAATTGTGAACCTTTATTGTAATGCAAGTGGTAGTTTGGTAAACTGGAGCAAGTGCCTGGGTTACTGGCACGGCGAATGGCCTGTGACTCCACAATTTGTGGCTGGTATTTCATCGACTACTACTCCGGTATGATATCTAGGTGTGCCATTAGAATATTATTGTGACAGTGAACGGTACTGGCGGCGTCAGGCCGTGGAGCTACGAGAAAAAGCTGAACTCAATGGTTTCCAGCTATCAATTTTTGCCAGAGTGACATTTTGTAACGTATTTTTAGTCAGTAAGCTCTGGTATGTCCTTCAGGTAATGCATTGTTCACGTGTGAATCTACAGAAGCTTCATCGAATATTTGCTGTTTTCTTGTGGGGTTCTTCTTGGGAGCGAACAACTAGAACTAACTTATTTAGACGGATTCGCTCTGGAGGACTTGGTCAGTGTCATTTGTATCTTCGTCAGTTAGGTTTACGTTTTTCCGAAATAATCGAGACCCATTCATACGTACTGTTATACAGCTTAGGCTTGGAAGACGGTTGCCAGAATTTGTGGAAGCATCTGTTCACATGAAGGCAAGTATTAGAAGTTTCTTAAAAGAAGTTGTTGATTCATGTCTCTTTCTAAAAACGCGTTTTTCATTGGAATACCTCAGTACGGTTTCGCGTAAAAAGTTATACAAAAATTTAGTAGAAACAGTTCTTCCTGTTCCCCTATATAGAGCATTATACCGTGCAGGCCCAGGCCAAAATGTCTTAAGCCGTGTAAAAAAAATGGAGGTAACACCTGGAGCGAAATCCTTTTTCTTTAAGTTGCACACTGGGACCTTGCCCGTGAAAACATGGATGCAAGAAAAAGGCTTATTCATTCCTTGGGGTGTTGATTGCCTTCTCTGCAAAAAGCCGGAAACAATTGAACATGTTTTTCTCGACTGCTGGGATGCAGTCTTTTTCTGGGATGTTCTCCAAAGGACTTTGAAAAAGGATCTGCCTCTCGATGCCTATGGCATCAGGTTTCTACCAGTATCAAATGAAGAAGGAATACCTTTCGACCTAGTTATGTTACTGGGCCTGCACGGTATATGGCAATCTAGAATGGCGGTGCGCCATGCTGATGTTAATGCACGTCCGGTGAGGCAATATTTCTTTCAATCTGTCTGTTCGTTCGTGGAAGCACAAAAGGTTCAACAAGAGGTGCCCGAATGGCTTCATCAAGTAGAAAGTCTTCTACAGATGAAGGAATTTTGAAAAGCCTGTTAAATATGATGCTTTTTACCTCTTTTTTTTTGTTTCATGTTTCTACTTTGTTTGATGTATATATGTTTGTGAATATTGTATGTAAACAGGCAATAAAGAAAGAAAGAAAAAAAAAGAGATGTGACCGTGTGGTAGAACATCCACTTGCCATGCAAACGACCCGGGTTCGATTCCCACTTGGACGAACCCCAACAAGCCTGGTTCAGTCCCCACTTTGACCCAGGATTTTTTTACTTGCATTGGTCTCGATTTTTCGGTCATGCATAAGATGATTATCTCAGAACCAACGACGCCGGAATAACTGCTAAACAAGCTCTATAACAAAGTGGTGCCAAGAAAGTATGGACGTGGACAGTCTTAATTTCTTTCTTGCTATATTTTTTTTACTCTATCACGCTTGCCTCCTTCTTTTACTGCTCTTTACATGTTTTTGCCTGCGTTTTTTTGTAGAAAAGGCTGAAGGAAATGAGCGAAGCAAAGCTGCACAAGGTAAGCAAGGCAAATGTAAAGTACAACTTCAAGACCTTTACGAATACAAGAAATCTTGAGACCATACCTTACGTTTTCATTTTCCAGCCTTGCACTGGGTTACCATATGGTCCTTTTTTGTTCTAACTCCATTACATAAATAAACCTAATCACACTTATTATACTTATTGTACTGTTTCAAAACCTGTGGATGGGGCCCCCCCTCATCTCATGCCTTCAGGCCTTTAAGGCATGATAAAGAAAATGAAACGTGCATTTGCAAAAGAATTCGTCAGTATGAGTTGCATGATCCACATCTAGGGGGAACAAGGCCTCAAGTGAGCAAGAGAATGGGTATGAAAGATTAGTGGGAGGCCGAACTTCACAACTGCTGAATGGCCACTTCAATCACTCACTACCAGAAAGCCAACTGGGTGTAGGCCATGATTGATGCTACGGGCATTGAACTTTTTCAATGAGAATGGAGCACCAATACATATAGCATAGCACAAAGCCCTCCATAGCTTGTTCTCATTTGCACGCTGTCTGCTGCTCCACACGGTGATCACCTGCATTCTGCCTGACAGTAAGTTGGTTCATCCTGGTAATAATCTAGTGTACAGTACTACCCATGAGGTCGTAAGATGATCCTGAAGTTGCCCAGTCTGTCTGGCGGTGTGCAGCAGTGTTGTAGTAATGGACAGTGGACATTTTCAAGATGCTGCAATTGCAAATATTGCTTTAAGGGTGCAGAAAACTTTTTTTGGAAATCACATTATTATTTAAAGGGACCCACCCACAACTAATACTTATGGTACCCGTCTTCTCGAGTGCAACGGAAAGCTTATTGGTCAGAGATTGTAAGCACGAAATGGAAAAGCAGAAAATACCCTGGGTATAATCGGAATTTTTCTATTTGCTGTGATTATGCAGCCATAAGGGGGCACACTGCAAACAGTGGATGTGATCTCGATAGGGATTATTAGCCAGAAGTGATGAAAAGTGATGACCTAAGTACAAACACGTAACGTGTTTGTCAAGCCTGCAGTCCGCGACCACCGCTTTCTAGCGTGCTAAATTATTTTACAAGAGCTACAGCACTTTACAGGGGGCTTCTTATGCAAGTACTTTTGGTCGTGCACGGGTCGTTTTCTCGACTTTAGCTAAGTCGAGCTAAGGCAATGTTTTGAAAATGAAAAGACGCCTTTGATATGCCATTGCTTGAGAACTTGAGCTAGAAGAACAAATTTTGGCTGGCATGCAAGCCCAAAATATGGACCCCTATCAAGTAGCACCAGAGCGACATGCTTCGAGGGACAACAGCGGTAGCGATGAATCCGACGGACCGCCACCTTCACCACCACCAGCAGCACGTATGAAACAATTCTACACAGATCAGTAGGTCGACGACATTTTGCGAGCCGCAGCAATCGCATTCACAAGCTCACGTGCTTCTTCCAATCTTCCCGACGGGAATCGAGCTACACTGGAAACGTTGTGCGCATGCGCAACTGCACTTGTTTCTCTGCAGAGGCCACTATTATGACCGTCATCATTATTGAAGTATTTCGGCCAGTGTGACCTGGACGAAAATATTTCGACGCATTCCAAGCAAGAAGAAACCGGTTGTAGCTGCACCTTGCGAGGAGACACGAAGCTTGTTCGCAAAGAAGCGAAGCCCGGAAAATTCGCAGTTCAGCCACAACTTCTAGCACACGATGAGGGATTGAATGTGTGATTGAAGGAAAAGAAAAGGGCACTATCTTCTGCAGCCCTTGCGGGAGCACGCCTCGACGACGAGGGATTACTCGACCACTCCTCCTTCCCCCTTTCTCCATGGCATCGGCTAGATGGAGTGGCAGGTTTGACAACAAGCTGTCGGGCCACTACCTTGTCCCACCCGAAACGCAGTCAGGCAAGTTTGACACGTGTACCGTGAGCCGGTCTTTCGAACTCACCCAACTGCCAGAAGAATTCTTGGAAACCAAGGTAATCGGACGTGCGCAAAATCTTCGTGACGTGTGCAAAAAGTTGGTGCAGTGCGTTTGAAACCATAATTGGGCATCGTGTAGACAGTGCCCTCTCCAAGCGCATTGTGTGGTGTCTTTTCCCGCCTTAATGGGTGAAGCACCTAGATCATCGAGCACCGTACTGGCTGAAGCCGTGGACAATGCGCCCAGGGTTGGCAACGCGGCGCTATGTAAGCAGAAGACCTTTTGTGTATTTAGAGTTCTCCTGTTCAGTTCTTCAGACTTCCTGAGTTCTACTTGATCACTGGATCACCTCTTTTTGAATTCTGATAAATTGTTGTTCTTACGAACGCCTCATCTGACTTTATGGATGATGGGTCCTACGACGAGGGCCCGCTACCAAACTGAGACCCGCAGGACCCGGAGTTGCAAAACCACGAAAGCAGCACCACTTTTCATGCAGTACTTACCTTGTACGCCACTCAGAAACAAATGAAAATGAACAATAACATACACATTTGAAATTTAAGCCCTTATTCTGGTGGGCTTTAAATAATCACATAATAATTTAAAAATATGAAGTCCCAATAAGGCCTTCACAGCTTCAGCGTTAGGGTTGCGACATGCCGGTTCTGCTTACTTTTGAATGCGATTTAAAAATGTAAATCCTACTCAGATTGTGAAATGTAGGCTGTAACCACTCACAATAATTCATGCTCTTTTCCTTTCCACCAAAATCTAATCACCCGTTCTGGCCAGTTGTGGGTCTCTTTAAGCAGTGTAAAATAATTCACATCATAAAATATGCCAAATCTTTTATCAAGGCAGCTGTGACGAATACCTTCCTTCTCAGCGCTGCCTTTTCTCAATTGAGTGAGAACACAGCCGTCACTAGCGCACGGTTCTTTACTACAACAAAATGCTACTTATGCAGGCAACAATGCTCCAAATGTACTCACGGGTGCAACAGCCGAAATAGAATTAGGAGCAATATTCGGAGCGGCAAAATTTTACTGCTGGAGCACTAAAATCCAAATTTGGAGAAGGTTACGGCAAAAAGCATCCATTTTTTGATCACGATAGATCAAATTTGGAGAAGCATTGAAAAGGCTTTCATGAAAAAAAGAATATGTACAAACCATTGAACATTATTTAAAATATTCAGAGTGAACATAAGCACTGCTATTTCCATAAAAGTACCGTATTTTCCGGTGTATAAAGCGCACCTTTGTATAAGACGCACCCCCCAGTTTTCGCAAGTTTTCATGCAAAAGTTAATATATAAGACGCACCTACATTCACTCACTTTCCGCAAAGAAACTTCATAACGTGCAGTTGAGCGAGCATTGTAAAATGCCGTACTTACGTTTCTGAGCGCCAGTCCGTAAGAAAACTTATACTACACCGAACTTGCGAGAAAAAATAATGCGCACCCACTGAAACGTTCCGCACGACTGCAGGAAAACATTTTATTCCTCAAAGCCCTCAAAGTTCTTGTCCTCCGACGCGCTTTGGAATAGTTCAGCGAGCTCTGGCGGCAGTGACGCTGGGACTTCCTCTGTTTCCTCTTCGGAATCGCTGCTGCTGCTGCTGTCGTCGTCGTCGAGGCCAGGGGCTGACGATGCTAGCAGGCCTGCCTTGCGGAACCCCGCAGTTACGGTGGCCTGTGACACCGCACACCAGGCTTCGCGCACCCACTTTGCAACCTCGCAAAACGAAGCACGCCTCATGCGTCCAGTTGCGGTATAGCTATGCTCGCCGTCGGACATCCATGACTCCCACAGGCGCCGCAGAATAGCCTTGAAACTGCGGTTCACCGAGATGTCCAACGGCTGAAGCATTTTTGTCATCCCGCCTGAAATAACCGCAGCGGTGCAGTTTTTTGCCTTGATGCGCTTCAAAGTGAGCTCCGTTATATGCGCCCGCATGCTATCCAATACCAGGAGGCCCTTCTTCGCATGAAAGAAACCGTCCGGTCGCTTAGAAAAGCATTTTTCAAGCCACTTGCCCATCATCTCTTCGTCCATCCAGCCTTTCACGTTCGTTTCTATGACGACACCAGGCGGGAAAGACTCTTTCGGCATCGTCTTCCACTTGAATATAATCATTGGCGGAAGTTTTTGCCCGTCGGCGCAACATGCCAGCACAACCGTGAAGTGCGCTTTTTCGTGGCCGGTAGTTTTGATGGTGACAGACCTGTCACTTTTCGGTGCCACACTCCTTTCCATTGGGATGTCAAACGTAAGTGGCACCTCGTCCATGTTTATTATATGGCTGTTGCCGATGCCATCGTCTTCAATGGCTTTCTTAACGAAAGCCTGGAATCTTTCAAGCTTGTCCTTAAAATCTGCTGGCAGATTCTGGCACATGCTTGTGCGGGCCCTCATCGCCAGCGCTTTGCGGCGCATAAATCTGGAGCACCAGGACGGCCCGCCAACAAAATCAACGGCGCCCACCTCCTTAGCTAGCGCCTGCGCTTTGAGACGCAGCTGCACCGTTGACATCGCCCTACCTTGGGCACGCTTCTCCAGTATCCATGAGTGCAGACGTCCCTCAAGGTCTGGCCATCGTGCTTTCTTGCCGCGGTCAGCTTTCTTGTCACTCTTCATGGCCTGAAGCTTAGCAGTCGACTGTCGCCATGTGCGGACCATCTTCTCCGTGACGTCGAAATGATGGCCCGCTGCCCGGTTTCCGTAGTCCTCTGCATACTTCACAGCAGCAAGCTTAAACTTCGCCGTGTAACTTTTCCGTTTAGCCGGCATACTGCAGGTGAAGGTAACAAAGGCGCGGACCAACCGAACGAATGAAGTTGCAAATGGCGACTAGTCCAACTCACTGAACGACAGCGTAGCGGTGGTAGCGGCAGTAGTGGCCGAATCCGAACCAAACCGCCGACCCCGTCGCGCACCTATCGCCATCTTACGCCGATTTCACTCACTGAGTACAGCTCTCTATGGTACAGCCTCCGAAACTCGCGCAGCTTCAGTGAGCTGAGAACTCGCACGACGACATACTTTTTAAAATTTTTCCGTTTTATGTACTTTGGTTTTGTTTTAAAACTGTAGTACCGGCACGTTGAGTGTTCGTTATTATAATTATGATGCATAATTCGCATCGGACTGCTCTAGTGGTTTAAAAAGAAAGACTAATGAGCATCAACACGAGTTTCTCCCAAAAAACTACCAAAAAAAGTGCGTAAAGACGCACCGTTGTATAAGACGCACCTCCGAAAATTTTGGAAAAAAACCGCGTCTTATACACCGGAAAATACGGTAGTACTTTGAACCACCCCACTGTGTAGGCTATGATGCTGTCCCCATTAGCATTTGCCGCACCTGTCAAATCTTTAGGTACACTTTGCAAATTCAAATGATTCAAGCTGGGGACCCTGAAATTCAAGAGATTTAATAAACTGAGCAATGGGAGTAGCAAAAAAAAAAAAAAAAAAAAACTGACAGTTTTTTTAGCACTGCAGAAATGTCATACACTGCTACAAATGATTGCTAGTAAGCCAATAACCTAATCAAACATCAGCAATCATACTAGTACTAGTACTACTAGTACTCTCACTCTCTCTCCCATAACGACAGCTGCGGGGGCACGCGGTTATCCTTGCCCCTAGCAAGCAGAACATGTGGTGCGAGAAAGTTTAGGAGGGGGTAGGTGCAGTCCTTTGAGCTCTTTTTCTTGCCATTTTCTCTCTCTCCTCCCTGCACCCCACTCTCCCATCCACTCGTGCCTCACTCTCGACCGTCTGTTGGCTGGGTGCCTCTAAAGAACATCCGGAAATGTGTGCTCGAGACGCTGCTGTGCAACGCCAATGCAGAGCTGAAAACGCTGGCGTCCTACTCTCCCCGTCCGCCCGCTCCTCACTCTTGACCGCTCGCTGGCTGGGCCCCTCTCAAGGCGATGGCAGAAGTCGGTGAAGTGAATGTCTCACGGCAACAATGCCCTCTCTCGGTGCAAGAAATGCATTCGCATTTCCTCACGATTATCTTGGGAGGTGGAGGCATTTTTATTAGCCTTTAAGTTGTGTCGTCCCGCCGATCAGCATACTCTGCGGCCAGCAGACATATGGGCACACAGTGTTGTTACTTTATTATGTCGATATTGTCTCCTGAGTGTCCCGATATAATGAATATACATCTTACACCGTGGTTGAGCGTTAGGGTCGGTGCGCTTGGATTTCGATTGATGGCGCAAACTGCAGGTGGCCAATGAGGCCTTTACTTTGTTAAGTTAGCACAACTAAGAAAATTTGGAGGCTGGTCGGGCATTCTGGCACATCGTGGTGCAATTTCAGCAATTATCATGGTTTTTGGCGCACCTGTTGCACCAAAAGATGTTGCGTAATAAGATGGCTAAAGTATCCAAGGTCACTGTAGTTGACAATGTTTTGCCAGTACCCCTGACACGTTCCACTGACAATGTGTTGTAGGTACCCTTAGCAAGAAGGTCCTTATACCGTATTTACTCGCGTATTCCTCGCATTCGCATGATTCTGGCACCCCCCACATCGCCCAACAAGAATATGTTTTTTTCCCCCCTCAAGTAATTATTGTAACCCCGAAAATTGCCGCAATAATATCGCCTGCTCATTCCAGCCGTTGATGATGATAGCGTGCGGCATCTGGCACCATCTCTTAAGCATAAAGCGTACTATTAATGCACAGAGGTTCAATCCAAGCCAAAGCCGAAGCGGCAAGTGCACGTGGCGGAGTTTTGTATGTTGTGTCGGTAATCTTGTCACGTTATAAGGCAATACTGAAGCTACATGATAGCTACACGGCTGCTTTCAAGTTGAAAGTGATTGATCATACACTAAACAATGGCAACAGGTCCTCCGGTAGGCCCTTCGGAGTCGACGAGTTTTGTGTACGCTACTGGTGGTGGCAGCTGAAAACTACCAAGACGCGTTGGGCCTGCCGTGTGCCTAAGACTGAGATCGATGGTAAACTTCATTTCTTCAGAAGGAAACTGCGGACGATTCTGTTTAATAGCCATCAGATGAATACTAACGTCCTACGCTTACCTTTTGAGGGCTGCTGTTGAGCAACGAACGCTACCGCTACGCCGGCAACGCCCACAAGCTTTGAGTATGCTATTTGCTTGCACTTTTTTGTGTCTCAAATAAATCTTGCTTTGTGTTGAGCCTCCGCTTTTACTGTTGAGGTAAATTTTAATTATTACTTCTCAAAGCTTGCTGTCAGTTGCTGGTGTAAGAATCTTGATCTGCGGTCACTTCGTTTTCTTTTTCACTCTGTATGTTTTTGTGAAAACTTTTGTGAAAAGTTTCGCACCCCCTAACTTTGTATCGGTTTTCCGCCAAAAAAAGTGCGAGGATTATGCGAGTAAATAGGGTAATCGCTGCGCTACTTATTTTGCTTACACTGTCTGGGTGTTTTCTGAATCAAGCTGGTACGGTCACAAAACTAAAAAGTTAATGAAAGAAATTACTTGCGAAGCAGCGCACAAGTCGAGGCCTTGTATGCTGCTTCACAAGAAAACATGAACCATCACCAACTCCCCCAACTTTCAATATTACTGAAAAAGAGTTTACAAGTAGCAGAATAACCTGCAATATACAATGCCATGAATGTGGTGGCCTCTAAAATATTAAGTGTGATCAAAACACAGCCATGTAAAACCACGTAGGGAAAGTAAAGAAAGATCGAGAGTGCATTGGGTTTACTAAACGAGCAAATAAAATAACATTGTATGCATTCCTTTCCGATACTACTCCTGAATACGAGGATCATAATGATGTCATGGCAGGTGGCCGAGCATAGGCCTTTGGGATGAAACCATACTTGTGCACCTTTGGTGCATAAGCCCAAAGCCACCCTTCCACTGTCTGATTGGCGAGGTCTGCATAGACCCAGTCACCGCGGCGCACAGTCAAGTCATCGGGGGCTTGTGCCTTGTAGTCATAAAGCATCACCAGCTCACTGCCGTGGAAACGCAGCTCTTCGGCAGCAACAGCAGTGCTCGACACATTGCCATGATGGCCACTGGCAGACACCGCATTACTGCCCGACTGCATGGCCCCATGCACAGTTCCTTGGCTCTCTGGAATAGTGAAAAGATCAGTCTTAGCCCAACAGTCTAGGAAACATAAAGGCTAGGAGGCTGTCAGAATCTCTGGGGAAGCACTGACAGAGACTTTAAGCCATAATAGACCCATAACGTAACCCCTTTCCCGACCATTGGCAAGTATAGTCATGAAATTGCTACAACAGCAGGATGACATCAACGAAAATTGCTCCTCTGTGGGCTATTGTAGTTGTGCGTACACAAATGAAGAAACAATATTTCATTGAAATAATGGTACCGCTTTATCCAGCTCTGCAAAGTGAAAATGTCTTTGTCAATTTTGGCAAGTTACTTTTTTTCTTTGGTTTTAAAAGGGTTAAACTAAATAGCTGCAAATTAAGGAATACCTGCCACTTGCACTGTTCACATGGCAACAAAAATTATAATTCACGCACTGAAAAACAGCTGGTATGTTCATTGTGTATGATGGACACACTGTTCTGTAAAAGCAATGTGCATCACTCAACAGAAGTGAAAGGGCCAAAGCAGCTTTCCAAATGCAGAGATGCTACAGTGGCTTGACCCGCAGTGTACACTGTTGGCAGACATGCATTTGTTTGTGACCGCCATTTCCAGGATGTGTAACATGGCTACTCACCAAATGAAGAAAGTTTCAGGACGTGCCATGTTCATAATGGAGCAAGTGAGAGAGAAAGGTTTCCAGTTGGAACCAGTGTGAAGGGAAATGATATTGCCACGTACTAACGGCCGTAGATACAAGAGCAACAAAGCAGTAAGACATGAAAGAGTATTGTGAACGAAGGGCTAACACACTTTGCCCTTTTCGGCTGGTCGCAAATTGCCGGCTCAGAACACCAGGTGGCAATATAATTGAGTGTAGTGGCCTTGGTACACGGCCTGTCACTAAATTTCTACATATGAGGTCTGTTAGGAAAGTATCCGGCCTTATATTTTTTTTGCGAGCAGCTGATGGATTTGAAAGAAGCGCGCTTGCATCAGCTGACCTTGAGTCTTCGTGCACATGCGTGAATTTTTTCCCGCTTGCCAATAGCGCCAGTTTTTGGGACGCAGCATTTGAGTGAAGTAGTGCTAGTGTGCTCTCGTCGGTTTTTCATTGCAAGAAAAATGACAAAGCGGCTGGAGCAGCACTACCGCATCAAATGTTGCCGAAAACTGGGCGACAGCCAAGTGGAAACCTTTGGAATGATCAAGACGGCTTTTGGTGACGATGCTATGAGCCGCAAACAGATTAAAGAGTGGTAAAACCGGTTCAAAGACAACTGCACATCAGCAGAAAGTGAGCCACGCTCTGGTCTGCCATCAACATGCTAAAATGACCAGGTCATTACCGAAGTGAAGGCTGTGGTGAAGCAGGGCCATCGTGTGACCATCCGGAAAATTGTGAAAGGGGTGGGCTTCAGCACCTTTTGTGCACATTCCATTATGACAGAATATTTGGCCATAAAGAGAGTTGCGGCGAAATTCATGCCATAACTGCTCACGGTGGAGCAAAAGCAACTTTGTGTTGAAGTCTCACAGGACATGTTGGATTTCACAAGCAGTGACCCTAACTTCATAAACACCATTATCATCGGTGACGAGTCTTTGGTGTACGAGCACGACCCAGAAACGAAATCCCAGTTGTCACAGTGGAAGCATTCCACATCACCAAGACCAAAGAAGGCCCGACAAGTGCGCAGCAACATCAAAATGATGCTGAGTGCTTTCTTCGACTCCCATGGTATGGTACACCACGAGTACGCACCACAGGGTCAAACAATCACCAAAGGATACTACAGGCATGTCCTCTGTTGCCTACGTTATGCTGTGCGGCGCATCCATCAATCACAACAGTGCTCCTGCACATTCCTTGGTTCAGACTTTTTTGGTGAGAAGCCCTGTAGTTCAACAAGCTCCTTACTCTCCTCATATGGCCCACCTGCGACTTCTGGCTGTTTCCCAAACTCAAGACGACATTGAAAGGAGAGTGATTTGAGACAAAGGAGGACATTATGGCTGCAACTCCATTCCGAAAGAGGCCTTCTCAGAATGCTGTGTCGGCGCTCTGTGAATGCACAGCATTTTCACAGAGCGCCGACAGCCATACCTATGAGGGGTGTGCTGGTATTAGCCTACCTAGCACGCAAGTAATATGCACCACAACTCCTAGCCACCGAATTGAAGGGGATGGAATGAGTTAAGCAAAGTGTTGTGAATGATAGAGTGTGCATTAAGCAATGCTATAATTTAATATACACTAAAGTACCACGAACAATTGGTGTGTAGACTGTCAGAGAGCACATGCGCCCACGCTTCATTTTCCTTGATGGAGGCACGGCCATGAGGACAAACTGGTCCTTCAGAGAGAGACGCTGAAAGGCCTCTGTGAACAAAACCAATGAAGAGACAGGAAGAAGGACTCTTGTACCAGCAAGCGGCCACCTCTGAAACCTCTGTGAGCCATGGTCATTTACTAAAGGAGTAAATCTTACCCTTTGTTCTCTTCATAGGGCAGACGATCCCTCTTCACACATTATTGCTATTGTAGCAATAAGATGCTTGTTATTTGTTGATCTAGCCTGTCGGTTGCCTCATTCATCTAAACCCATCGTAGCTGCGATGACTCGAGCTACGGCAAGGGGACATTAATAGTGCATGGTGCCACAGTGTGCGGCTGGGACTATAGCTAGGCTTCTGCACCAGCTGTGCATAGAGCGGACCCCTTCAAGATGTGGGAATCGAAGGCACCCATCCCTTTAGAATCTCGTTCTCCAGCCAGAGTGCTGGCCCCATCGTCCTCGTGCTTCGGGAACTGCCATTAATCACTAACATGGCCATCATTGCTTCACCGTGGGGCCTTTTTATCTGGTGCAAGCCATGTGTCACTCTTCCCTGCACGGAAACAAGTGTCCGAACATGCCCGGACAATGCCTTCCCCTAGTGTCCCGCTAGCGCACGTCACGGTGCTTTGTCGTTCCTCATTGGCCACCCGTGACGGCCCCCTTCTCCATAGCTTGCTTCCGCATGGCGATAGTGCGCTGTGAGGAATGCTTGCATTCCTGCAACAAAGAAGCCGTGGTCTGACTTTGTGAACGACTTCCCAATCACGCGCTTACGTTTGTGTGGCAACAATTGTGCCGCAGGTTAGGGTGCTCAATCGGTCTTGCGGAGTTTCCCTACCAGCCCATGATGGTTGCACTGTGCTTGGTGATGAACTGCTTAGAGTGCTACCTCTGCGTAGTTTCGTAGAGTCAGCGACCCCAGCCGTAGCGTCCTTGAGCGCGACAGCAGTCGAGAACGTCGTGTCCCTTCCCGGTCTCTTCATAGGGTAAGCTTTTCCAGCAAACCTATCTCCACACAAGAGTAGAAGCTTGGGCTAGTTGGTAGACAGCGCTCTTTCTGTCTACCCTGTCCTTTTTTTCTTTGTTCGTGCGCTGAAACATCTTGCAAATATGACTATCTCTCCACAACGTCACATCCTTCTTGTGCTCTCCCTGATGTCCGCCATGTTGCACCAACTGTGGACCGGGTTACATGGCCTTGGCTTCACCTACATCATAGGATGGGGCTTGTACCTGTTCTCGTGCCCAAAAACTGTCGCACCCCTTGTACTCTTATATATAAGAGTGTGTGCTTGCTTATGCCATCAGTTGCTGTTCTCTCTGTCCAGTGAACTGGAAGAGGGTTGGTGGGCTCACTGGTGTATATCTTCTTGGGCACTAGGCAATCCACTAGGACGCATGAATGCTTACAGGCAAGGGTCACTGCAAGACACCAATGTTAAAGATCAAGGTCACCTCCAGTTATTTATTTTTTTTTCCCTCCAAAGTAACAGCAAAATATAAAGTGCTCAAGGCAGCTAGCCTTAGATGGGCAGCACAAGTTGGATAGGCATGGATGGGCAGTGCAAGTTGACTGCGAACATATTGTGAGAATGAAGCCCTGAATTAACGATGCGGATTCGTTATTTACTGACAGACCGTCTTCAAGCATGCAGTCGGCCACCTGTCATCTAAGCCTAATGCTTAAAGGAAAAAAAAAAGACCTGTAAGTAACTTCTTGGGGAGTAAGCTTAACAGATGGTGGTCCTATGTGTTTGATGGCAGTGAATGTAATCAGTAATGGCATATGTACAACCCACATAGTTTTTCAAGCACCCACCTTTCTGTAAGCCTGTGTACGAGGCAATGAGGCATAAAATTGTGCAGAGTGATCTTCACAATACTTATGTTGTCGCAGAGTGCCAAACTATGTGCACCAGTGGAAAGTGATTGCAAGAAGTCATTTCTGCAGACAGAGCAAGTGCACTTATGCACCCTGCACGTCACTTTTGCAGTGTGCTTTGGAAATTATGGCTACTTAATAACAAATATTCATTATTCTAGACAATGTTTCTTAATGATGACGCGTAATAAGCAGCCCGTAAAACTAACTTTATGTACTAACACTGAAGCTGTGGCCATTGCATGGCGTGTGTTCAGCATGCCCATGACGGCCATTGTAGAATATCAAAGTAGTGTTCTGCCATACCACACATTGTAATGCATCAGTATATTCCTGATAGTTTAAAAAGTACTCAGCATCGAATAACGACTTTACTCCACTGCTACTGAGACTAGACAATTCATTGCAGTGAAGAGAGCTTGGTGAATTCACTCGCCAGCAAGTGTGCTTTGCAGCGGGCACGGTGTAAGAAAAATAATTTAGATGTGGACACTCCGCCTCACGGCGCATCCACATAATGTTCGCCTCTTTCCTCTTTTCGGCCCCCATGTCGCAGCGCCTCCCACGCAACCGCGGCCGGCACATGTACTATAGAAGACGAGCCATGGACGAGCTGAGTGTGTAGCATCCGTAATGGCATTGCGCACGTGAGAAGAATAATCTTTTTTTTTTCCTAACGCTGTGGAGCCAATTCCGGCGTTCGCCGCATATCGCATTTTTTGGTCGCGAGCATGGTTGCGAAAAACGCAGTATGCGTTCCTTGCTCTAGTTGCTAGCGTGCACGGTTAAAAAAAATATGCAAGACGAAAAAAAAAAAAAACAAAGAAAAACGCGCGTTCGCCTCGTCACAATAGGTTTCTTAAGCCCCCATGTCGTAGCGCCCCCCACGACACTGCGGCGGGCGCATGTAATAAAGGCGAACAATATCTGGATGCATTCTCCTTCGCGGAGGGCGGAGTGTCCACACCTAAATTATTTTTCTTACACCATGGCAGCAAGTGACACTCATACCCTGGAAACGCTGGCAAAAGCGTCATTTTGAGCGAGTGCACTTACGCTCCTAAGTGTCACTTTGCTGTTACACTTTGTAAATGATGGCCGTGAAAATGGGTAACTAAGTAGCACAGCAGATATTTCTTATTTCAGACAATGGTTCTTAAGTAGTAATGTGCTACTGCTATAATCAGTCCTTGAAATAAACTTCACGTGCAGACACAGTGGTTGCGACGATTTGGTGGGTTCTGGGCATGCCTCTTGCAGTTGTGGCTGTAAACTGCTTGGGAGAGAGAATAGCAGGTTTGTAGTATATCCCGTTTTAATGCATCACAGTGTTCCTGTTAATGAAAATGATGACTGCTATGAACCCGATTTTGGACATATATTCACAAGCCAGACACACTGTTGCAGCAACGACGCACTCGCCGGCAAGTGCATTTTGCAGCAGGTGTTCATGTGAAAGCCTGTAACTAATGGTTAAGTGCACTCTCTTAAGAGTGAATTTAAGTTGCCTCATGCGACAGGGGTATTAGAAACCTTAATTCTTGCTCAATTAATTATTGTGCATGGCGGCATGTAAGTATCAGACACTTGTACCCAGTACAGCTATGCTGCATGTCCATGAAAACTTTGGCTCTGGTTCTTCGGCTGCAGTATTTGAAATGCAATATAATGTCCAGAATGGCCAATTAAAATTAACTTAATCATCTGTGTTCATTGTGTGACCAATAAAATATTTCGCACAATGCTACATTTGTACACGCTATGAAGCGTTGAACAGATGTGAAAGTGCGCCTGCCAGCCTTTTAATTTGATGCACACTTACTACATGAGAATGACAGCTGGGTGTTGAAATGTGCAATACCTACCAGTGGGCACTACTTTTACTTTTTGTTGGAAACACCCACCCAAAAGAATTTCCCAACCACTCTACATATAGTCGAATGAATTAAAACAGTTCTCACCCTGTGCAGAGTCTGCCGGGCACACAAATGCGCTGGGCACGAAGCCTTCCTGGCCGTCGGAACGGAGCACCCAGAACCAGTCCGGGTCCTCATGATTCAACACCGTCACCAGCTCACCACGTTCAACACTCACGTCGTTTTCGTCACGAGCCACAAACGTGTACAACACCACATAACGCCCGGCTGGGTCCTTGAAGAATGGGTGCACATCTGGAAGAGTCGCGGAGTGTTCAGTGGCAGGGGCCACACCAAAGCTTTCAGCGTCCGATTGCTGTCCGCTGTCGACCGAGTGTGTCCCACGCGATGATGCCTGCTCCAACAGGTCATCGTCCAGTCCACGTGGCAGCTTTTTGTGACGCACTGTCAAGGCCAACTCTCCCAGCTGGCTGCCATAGGGAGCACAGTACGAGTGGGGAATGAAGCCCTCCTGACCGGTCTCGGAAGCAATCACATACACCCAGTCGTTCTCCTGGTACAGCACATTGACAATTTGACCACGTCGCACCTCAAGCTCGTCGTCCACACAGGGTGTGAAATCGTGCAGCACTACCACTTTTGAGTCGGGTGACAGGCCGTGTTCTTTCTCAATGCCCACACGAACCAGTGTTTCAATGCTGGCACTTCCTGTGATGCGGCCAATGCTTGGTGTGCGAGCAGAGAGTTTGTCATTGTTTTCTGTGTAAGAGAAGAAAGGAGATTCTTTATCTGCGTTGGTCAACACTGCACTTTCTCCATACTTTAGCCGACATATATTAAACTGTTGACTTTGTAGAACTGATGAAGAATGGCAGTCTTTGTGCATTCTTTCTTCATTACATGAATTAATGGACATCAAGCACTTTGCTACAATTTTTCGGCATTGTCTGAACAGCAGCATTGTAATGGCTACGGAAATGTGCAAGCATGCAGGCACTGTATCTTCCAAGATGGTCAGCCAAGTTGAAACATTGGTTGCTGAAATTTCAAGTAAAAACTTGCTGACAATTAAATTTAGGCATTTCTCACAAACTGTCTTATCTGGTGGCTCAGCTCAGCTTACACTGTGGTTCCTTGAGCCACAGTGTAAGCTGGGTAAATGCCCCAAGGCAGAGGTTCTGAACGTGTAGCCCATGGACTTTTTGCTAGCAACCCGCCCCACGCCTCTCTTCGTCCCCGTTTTCTTAATAAGCATGTTTATCAGCTACACAAATATGGTAGGGTTCAAGCTTTTCTTTTCATTGGCATCACATGCAGACACCTTGTGTTAAAACATAACCGTGGACTATACTCTGGATATCAGTATTGATGTATATTTCACACGCTGACCGCTGAAATAGGCCAGATAAGTCGTGTAAATCTTAGAGCCTAGAAACACTTTAAATCACTAAACAAGGAAACAGGCTGGAATTTGGCCCTTCATTGTGAACAGTGCAAACGTAAGCTTACAAAATCAAGATTTTGGGCAGAAGTGACGACAGGTGAAATACTTATCAGACTGCAAAGAATGACGAAGCATGTTGCAGTGATAGCTCTGTGACATTGTACAGAAAGCAACAAGATTTCCTATAAACTTGAGGAGCAAATAAAGATGACACACAGTGCTTGCACATCAGTTTTATATTGTGCTTTTCGGTTTATGTGATTGCTGTGAAGGCGATGTGTGCCTCGCTTTGGCGATTAAGCTGTCTAGCTGCTTTCTTGTCTCCATCACTGTTTCCTGTGTTTGTCCGTTCTTGGCTGGAAATATTTCCTTAATGTAATTTCCATTTCCTTGCAACCTACAGATAGTGCCTATGTACCTATGGTTGTCACAGGTAGGAGGACCTTTAGTCCTAAGCATATCATTGCACAGACTTGAATAAAATCAATTAAGTTTATCAAAGCATAAGGCAAAACAACTATTTGTACATGTACTGCCACATATTTCTGTTGTTATGTACATACAGTGTGATAAAACTGTATTATCATCAAACCAACTCAAATGTCAATTTGCATCACTATGCGTCACTTGTTAGTTTACCTGACGTAATGTACGCCTTAGGGCCCATGTGCGAAGCAAATATGTAGTGCTACAAGTAGGGCATTGCTGCTAGTTTTATTGCAGCTGCATAAGCTGCCATAAACAGAAAATAGGGAAGTTCCAAGAATTTAGTTTACTAGTAAAACCAGTAGTCTTGGCAGTGACTGAAAGTGCACTTGCCAAGGACTGGCCTTGGATGGCAATGGTGCAAATAAGTTTAGCCCAAAAGTAGTTGTGCTAGTAACAAAATGAATTCACTTTTTCACTGACACAGATGGTGCATTAATTATTCCCTGCCATTTTGTACAGCGAAGCCTCCACATTTCCTCTTGAATGCAGTGTTCCTGTGTGCTTTCGTTCACCTCGCATCGCTTGCAGAAAGAGCTCTTCAATTCAGTGAAATAAGGAAAAATGCATACAACTAGTTTAAGTAAAACTGGTGCAATGAATTGTTTGATGGAGGTCACAGTGGGCTGTATTATTTTTGTTTTGAAAACATGATTCTAGAGAAAACAAGTTAATTAATTCGCTCGTTCATATCTTTTTTAAATGACACTTTGACATATAAAGTCGGTACACTCCAAGAAAACAACGGTACTTTGTATTTTATGAATAACGCAATATAATGAGAACTTTATGCTGATATAAATATATATGGCATCACAGATGCTGCATAAGACTTCCAACTTTTACATTGCACAGTGGTTTGACTGTATTATGCTGTTCTGCTAAATCTGCAGGGTGAATATTCACAAGTGAGCGTGTTAATCTTTCTTTCCGGTTGTAACGAGCTATTATAAAGTGGACGAAAAACCATGCACATCCTGAATTGACATTCAACTCGTCGTTTGAGGATGATGAGTCGCAATGCAAAAATATTGCAAATGAGATCTATGGTTACTCCATATTTTACTCCATAATCAATATTTTGTGCATGACGTGCAGATACTGATCTGCATTCTATAACGACTGAAGTAAATAAATTGTCTTGAACAGAATTTGACCTTCAGTGCCGATTTCATTGGCTGGATAACACGAGTTTCCCTGTCTTGTTTTTACACATTTTTGAAAACACAATTAAATTTCTACCTTGAAGATACATGCACATGAGAAAAAAATTGTCATTACAAAAACTGTATAATATATTGTTTAGATTTCGTTCTTTCCTGTCGCTACGAAACAGGTCGTGTGACGAGACGCAGAGCTTTGTGTTGCCGCAAAAGAGATGGTTCATGTCACCCACAATATGAAATACTTTCCATCACTAACACTTGAAGAATGTACAAAGAATGTGCAGCACTGCCACATAACTGTCTCACTGTCAGCGACCATGTTGCGCATCACGTATTTAAGGAGAGGAACTGCAGAGAAGCATTGGTCTAGTAAAGTTTTCAGCTAGTTGTAAATGAGGAATGTTGTTACAATACTTAGAAAGCAGCAGGATACCAATAAACCAAATGGAACCACTGATTAAGAAAGGGGCACGGGGAAAATAGGCATGCTTAGGAAATCATCACTGGAAACCTAGAAAACTTTCAAGAAGGAAATTGCCAACGAAAAATATCTATAATAATTGTTGGGGCTGTTCGAAGACGGGACAGAAGTGAGTTGCAACACAAACTGCTGGCGGGCCAGCTGCTACATACTGGACATGAAACATCGCACCTAGACGGGCTTGTGTGTTTCTTATAACTTCTAGCCACGTCTAGGCGCGCTGTATGGGACAGGAGTATTGCACACTAAGACTTACCGAGCCAAATGCAAAGGCATAGATATGTTATGCAGTGCGTGTGGAGAGGAATATGAAGCGTTCTGTGAAGGGCTTCATTCTATATGCACAATGTTAGTGCGGAATTTTCCAAAGCATTGGGGTTAAGGAACAATGAACTTAAAGCAGGTAGAAATAATCAGGAGGGTTATCCAATGGAGGGCAACAATCAAGGCATGAGTGAAATTTAACCCTTGAGTACACAGTGCAAGTAGTTCACTTTACAGGGTTCATGCTCGTTTACATGACAAAAACTCAATGGTTTTCAAGGACTTTCAAGGCTGTGTGTACAAATTTTCAAGAACCACTCTGTCTGTTAGAAACCCAATTCACACATCTCCAGGGGAGGACGAAACCTTGAAATAACTAGAGTATCGAAAAAGGGTAGCATCACTGGGAGCACACGTCAAAACATGGCTCCAATGACATTTCCTTTATAGACAACATTCAATCACAGTTTCTCAAGCTTGCATAGGTAATCTCTTTCAGTATGACACAAGTTGCAAACTTTTATTCAGAAAGAAAGAACTAAGGAACAGTTATTACGCGTCCTGTTGCTTTTTCTGAATTCCATATTAATGCCCTGTCACGAACTTATCTCGGAACAGGATATTACGAAGGATGGATATTATGAAGGATGGACGCAAGTTGGTGGTAACGCGGCAAACCCATTTTAATACTATACAAAATGGCACACAATCTGACACTCGAAATTCACCCTTAAAAATAAACATGCCCGTACACAATAATCGGCTATACAGCGATACCGTAACTAACACAGATACAAGTCATGTTCAGTCTTAAACCTTAAACTGTCCCTAGCCAAAATGGCGTCTCGGTGGCGACTCTCATGCGCTCTCGTAATAACAGAACATTCTTACTGTTCATACGCCACCCTCGGAGATACGATGAAGTGGTACTGCTTCACCGTCATCAGCGGCAGCGTGTGTCTGCTTGACGATCCACTCGTCTGCATTGCCGGTGTCTCAGTCCTCGGCCTGGCTAGGCGCCGCTCGTCAAGGACTCCCCCGCTGATGCGCCCACTCGGCTGACTGGTGTGAGCTGCTTCCTTCCTAATGCGTTGTGGGGAAGCTGCAAGTCTACTGGGAACTGCTGGGCAGGATGCGGCAAGTCCGGGCAGCCTCACTTAGGACCATCTCCGAGGTCGACGGCAACTTCGCGGGTGATCATGCTGCTCCTGTCCCCGTAGGGACGTTCGCTTCCCAAGTCTTCGCAGCTCAGGGTCCCAACACACAGTGCTGCATATCCTCTGAAATTTTTCTTCTCAGCCCGAGTTTCGTGCCACGAGCCCCTCTCCGACCAATCTCCTGCTTCTACATGGCAGGTGCGCGTGCCATCGGGTGACTCTTCCCTCGTGCATGTCGCCACACTTCTAGGTTTGGCACGCGTCTCATGCATCTCCTTTACTCACCAGATCATTGGGCCTCCTTTTAAAAAGCTTTAAAAAAAAAAAAAACTGCTTATTTCCGTTCTCCTTTCCTGCAATTTCGGCCTTCTTTCGTTGTCATCACTTGTGCCTAATCGTGTGTGGCTGGCACATCACATTCTCTCACCGTACCTTTTCACTGATCTTTCCTCGGCACAACACCACACCATCACACACTTTCACCAATACACATCAAACACTACACTTTAACGTTCACATGTCCCCAAGTTCATTATCAAACACTATACAGCTACACTCGCAAGAATAACTGCACGCAGTACTTAAACTCAATATTCCAAAAATCTGCACAATTTTCAATACCTGTACAAAATTGCCCCTATATACAAGGAGCTCAACTCAGCCTAATGTGACCTATAAAATCCGTTGTAACATAGTTTACTGTCCTGAATCTTTTCCGCAGAGGCATTCACCAATTAGACACCACCGCTTCAAGTCGGAGCTTCTTCACATCCCGCATTTCTTTCAGCTTTTGCCTACGCCTACTTGCTATCCATCTCCTCGAACGCTCGCTACAGCTCATCTCACTGTCTTCATTTACTCAACGCCTCTTCAAACTCTAACTTTCCTAGACTGTGCCCTATCTTTCGTCACCTTCTCTTCATCCAAATCTCTGAATTTTCCGTATGAAGCTGATGCACTCCTGCTACAAAGTGCTATACATACCTCAAAAACAATTGGCTACTACTGATATGTTCTCACGAGCTTCTGCAAGACAAGTTTCAAGTCTGGAGTCTACTCAAAGACAAGCTGACAACGCTGAGCTTTTGGTCCAGGAGACCTTTGTGCTCTGTAGGATAGCCTGTCCGCACACCTTCAAGAGCTTCGTCAGGCACAAACTAGGCATGGGAATGCCACTTGCCCTCCAGTACTGTACGAAAGGCTGGTCCAGGAAGTCTCGTGTGCCAACAGATGTAAGAAAGTACTTAGTGGCAGTATCGAAGCAATCCCAGCATTGGTGAAAATCTACTTTTGAAGGGTGTTCGAGTCATGAATCCGGCATTATACGAGCAATGCATATTGCAGCTTCTTCACAACAGTCATCAAGGAACAGGCCGCTGCTGGCCTGTAGCTAGGGAGCCTGTCAGGTGGCCTGGCATAAATTCCCAAATTAAGGAGATGGTGATGAACTGCTCTAAATGTGCCGAGACCAGAGTTCAACGCGCCGAGCCTATGCTTGTTAGTGAGACTCGAACCGAGCCCTGGGAGGTCATTGGTATTGACCTGTTTCATCTCAACAATGGGGACTATGTGCTCATCGTAGATTACCGATCTTGGTTCGCTGAGGTCTTCAGCCTGCACTCTACAAGAACACCCGCTGTCTTATCCGCCTTTAAAGCACGTTCGCACCTTATGGCATACCAAGGAGAGTTCGCAGTGATACAGGGCCACAATAAAAAAAAATTAAAGAATTTGCAGACTTTTTTAGGGCTTACGACAAGTAGTCCGGGCTTTCCGCAATCCAACAAAAAAATTCAAAGATATTGCCACATCCCTTCCACAAGTTTTGTTATTGCCCCGTTACACTGCACCTAATTCTCAGCGCAAACCGCACATGCACTTTTCAAGAAGCTTGGAGACTGCAGTAGATCATTTTGTTAAGATTATGCCCACTTTGTGAGCAATACAGATTATTCTGAAACCTAAGTCGCCCCTCAATATTCAATGGCTAATGTACAAATTCAATGGCTAGTGTATAAATGCCGACACGCTTCGCCGCTTGTTAGTTGAACGCCAACCGACGTTCTGTTCACTGCTACCAGTTCCCATGTTGCTGTTATCTGTCCTTCAGTTTCCTGGCCACAGGTCCGGCCCAAATAAACAGTTTACTCTTCAACCTCCAGTTTGCTCCCTTCTGCCACGTTGTGACCCTGTGACATTTGGTGGAAGTGCTGCTTCTTTGACGTTCCGGACGCCCCCATCAAGCCGGAAACCCAGCCCGAACGGTAAAAAAGACGCAGACGCCAAACAGCGAGCAAGCCGCAGGCAGAGAGGACTGCAGCCAAAGTACGGGCCCCTTCCCGAAAACAAACAAACAACCCCCGAACCACGACATCGACAGCAGCAACGATGACAACCCGTGCGCAGCCTTCCCCAATGGTTCTCTGGCAGCCGAAACAGCTGCCAACCTTTCGAGGATCACCAGTTGAGGACTCGGAAAGCTGGCTCGAAGCATTCGATCGAGTCGCCACTTTCAATACCTGGACTAGCGAGGTTAAGCTTCACGTTTAATTCACTTTACAAGATGCCACTCCTATATGGTTCTAGAACCATGAGCAAACCCTGACAACCTAGAAAATATTCCGCACCAGGTTCCTCGCTACATTCACGAGCGTCATTCGCAACTTCTAAACCAAGAACGTCACACTCCTCGCCGAAGAGATGACCAAGCTATTTCACTACGCCGACGCTCAAATGCCTGAAGATAAGAAAGTTCGTTTCCTCAAGCGAGGAGTAAAGCAGGAGCTGTTCGCGGGTCTCATGCGGAGCCCACCAAGCACTATCCAAGAATTCATCTCCGAAACGATGACGATTGAAAAAAATCTGGAGATGCGCACTCCACAAATCAATCGCCGCTCGACGCCAGAGTATGCAGAAGTTCAACCAGTCTACTTCGATGACCTCCACGAGACCATCTGAGCGATTGTGCGGGAAGAGCTGCGCAGCCTCAAGCGGATTCGATCGCCGACATTGTGCGAGAAGTAGTTTGGCCATCGCTTCGAATTCCCCAAGCACGGCTGCCCGAGCTAGAAGCTATGAGCTACGCTACTGCAGCGCGCCGCAACACTCCTCTCTGCCCATGTCGGGACACTGCCCCACCGCAGTTCCGCCGTCAGACACCGCCGCCACTGCCATCATCGACGTCCTATCCGCCTCCCGTAGGCCAGCGTTACGCGCCAAGAAACACACTCCAGGCCTGTGAGGAAGGCGCAGCACAGTCACAGCGAAAACTAGAAGAGCGGCCTTTCAGAGCCTTTTTAAAACACTCATTGGGTAACTACTGCAAGCACACTTGCTTGATACAGACTGGGGCATTAATAAACTTTTGCAAGCACACTTGCTTGATACCGACTGGGGCATTAATAAACTTTTTGGTAGTAGACCGGCATTTGCTATGCTATTTTTCACGATTCTTCTGAGAACCGCAGTATCTGCTAAACACTTGCAAGCAATTTCGTGCCAATTATTCATGCACTGGCTGATGACGATGAGGAATTATGGCTGAAGTGGGTATGCGCCACAGTT
Organism: Rhipicephalus microplus; assembly: GCF_043290135.1. NCBI lineage: Eukaryota > Metazoa > Arthropoda > Arachnida > Ixodida > Ixodidae > Rhipicephalus > Rhipicephalus microplus. The sequence goes on along the minus strand of NC_134704.1, from coordinate 4,463,171 downwards.
AATAGGGGAACAAGAACAAGCTTTTGTAATGGGTTGGAGCATTGGACGGCCCCCTCGTTACGCTACTTGCATTGTGCAATGACTGCTTGTTCTTTCGCTGTTTCTGAAACGCTTTATAAGTCATATTAACGCGATTGCTTTCCTGACATCAAGCCTGCCTAAGGCAAGTTTGCCAACAAGTCACAAGCACTGGCAATGCTAGGCTGGCACCCAGCAGACCCGGGTTTCGAGCCCCACTGTGTCTTTGGTGCTAGTTTTTTTTTTTTTTTTCCAATTTCACACGATGTGGTCGCACATCGGCGGCGGCATACAACTACGCGTGACCTGAGTAGTGAACTCATAACAGCTTTCACAGTAAAACGGTCATTTGGCGCCTCCATGACAGCTATCACTGTGAGGAGGCAAACCACACCTACCGTCGTTGCCCATACCTACAAATAGGTCTGTGGGGTTTCAATGTCAACGCGCCGTATCCACAATGAGGTGAATGACCATACGACATCGCCGACTACCCCGCAGGAGCACAGGGGGCACCTTGACGACCTTACCGTTCGCACTCACCCGGTCAATACGCCTCACCGTATTGTAAAAACACCAACCCTGCTCAGGGAAACTAAGGACTTAATGGCCAGAAAAAATAAGGGCAGCAACCGATAGAGGTGTGGTTCCTGTACGACAAACTACCGAACATCCTCCGCTACTGCGACGTCTCAAGAACCTGCCGCACTCTAAACGCAGCTCCGACGTCGATACTTCGGGGCCACCAGAAGACCTGATGATGCAACGTCGAAGCAGTAGTACAAACCTTCGTAGCCGTGATCAGACGCCACGACCCAGCTGCAATACCAGGTGATGAACTAGCGACCTTGACGTCCTTACAGATGGCCACAGCGTCACAGCTCTCGTCGACACCAGAGCCGACAATTCAGTCATCAGTGGGCCGTTCACCGCTAAGCTGAAAAAAGTAAGGACCACCTGGGATGGCTCTGAAATACATACTCCTGGCGATCACCTGATTACGCTGGCAGGAGTTAGCACATGAAGAGTCAGCCACAATAATAACCGAACATATCCTGCGAGCTTTGTAATTCAATATTGCTCCATGATTGTGATACTTGAGATGGACTTCCTAAGTCACCACGGCGCTATTATTGACCTGAGGTCTGAGTCAATAACGCTATCCACAGAAAAATCACTGCAGCCACACACGCCATCAGTAAGGCAAGCCTTAAATGTGCTGGAAGACCACGTCACCATTCCTCCTCGTTCCAGCGTCGACATTTACGTTGCCACTCAAGAGTCAAGAGACATGCAAGATATCGTTGAAGGCTGATTGATTGATTGATTGATTGATTTGTGGGGTTTAACGTCCCAAAACCACCATTTGATTATGAGAGACGCCGTAGTGGAGGGCTCCGGAAATTTTGACCACCTGGGGTTCTTTAACGTGCACCCAAATCTGAGTACACGGGCCTACAACATTTCCGCCTCCATCGGAAATGCAGCCGCCGCAGCCGGGAATCGAACCCGCGACCTGCGGGTCAGCAGCCGAGTACCTTAGCCACTAGACCACCGCGGCGGGGCATCGTTGAAGGCGACAAGCACCTGTTGATTAGCCGCGAAATTTGCATCGCCAGAGAAATAGCCGAGCTGCGAGGAGGGAACGCAAGAGTGATGCTCACGAACTTTACCAACGAGTACAAGCACGTGAGCAAAGGCCAACATCGGTTGCCTACATGAAAAAAATACTGGAAGCCAGCAATACTTTCGCCTTCGCCGAGTCTACTGAACCTCTTACGACAAATCAATCCCTACAGACAGCTTTCGTCGTTAATCCGGGTTTTCTGACATATAAACAAGAAAAGATCAGAAACTTGCTTCTGAGACACAAGAACTGTTTTTCGTCATCGACGACAATTCGACAGACCCCTGTTGGAAAACATCTAATCGTAACACAAGAAAGAGCCAGACCACTCCGTCAGAGCCCGCACAGAATTTTGACGCGAGAATGCGATGCCATAAAGAAAGAAGTCGACGAAATGCTGCGCGACGACATCATCCAGCCGTTAAAAGGTCCATGAGCGTCACCAGTGTTGTTAGAGAAGAAGGACAGAACTCTACCCTTCTGCATCGACTATCGCCGGCTGAACAAGATAAGAAAGAAGAAGGTGTACCGGCTCCCACGGACAGACGACTCCCCTAGATCGACTCCACAATGCGAGATACTTTTTTTTTATTGACCTCAAGACCGGCTACTGGCAAATCGAAGTCGACGAGAGAGACCGAGAAAAGACTGCCTTCATAACATCGAATGGCCTCTTCGAGTTTAAGGTCATGCCCTTTGGCCTTTGCTCGGCACCTGCAACTTTCCAACAAGCCATGGATACCGTCCTGGCTGGCTTAAAGGGGCATACTTGCCTCGTTTACTTGGACGACATTGTGTTTTCCTCGAGCTTTGAGGAACGCCTCCAGCACCTTGAATCTGTACTTCAAGCAATTAGGGGCTCTTGACTCACCCTAAAGCCAGAGAAATGCCACTTCACATACAAAGAGCTCCCGTTTTTCGGTCACATGATAAGCAAGACGGGAGGGCGCCCAGACCCGCGGAAAATAGCTGCCATCGCCACCTTCTCACCACCACCGAAGAGAAGGCCATGCGCCAATTTCTCGGCTTGTGCCCCAATTACAGACCCCTTGCACAGGACTTCTCTCAAATCGCCGAGCCGATAATGCAGCTCACAAAGACCAATGTCGATTTCAAGTGGGGAATGGCACAAATTGAAGCATTTTAGAAACTGAAACGACGCCTGCAGACCCCTCCGATACTTGCCCTTTTGATGAATACGCCGATACAGAGATCCACACCCACGCAAGCAGCATAGGCTTCAGCGCTCTTCTAGTGCAAAAGACTAACGGAGAAGAAAGGGTTATCAGTTATGCTAGCCGGTCACTATCGAAGGCAGAATGCAACTATTCCATAACAGAAAAAGAGTGCCTTGCCATCATCTGGAGCTACATCCAAGTTCTCCCCCTACCTCTACGGCAGGCCTTTCAATGTTGTAAACGATCACAACACCCTGTGTTGGCTAGCTAACTTGAAGGACCCTTCAGGTCATTTTGCACGGAGGAGTCTGCGACTTTGGGAATTCGATGTTACCGTCATTTACAAGTCCAGACAAAAGCACTCCAACGCTGACTGCCTGTGCCGTGCCCCAATCGACCCACCACCACAGAATGACGACAACGCTGACTACTTCTTAGGAACATTAAGCGTTGATGACTTTGCCGAACGACAGAGAGCCCACCCTGAAATCAAGGGCCTTGTGGAATACCTCAAGAGCAAAGCTGCCACCGTTCCAAAGGTATTCAAGCGAGGACTGTCATTTTCCTAGCGGAACGGTATCCTCGTCAAAAAAAACTTTTCGCCACTTCGGGCCATCTACCTCATAGTAGTACCTTCAGCGTTACGTCCAGAAGTTCTGGATGCTCTGCATAATGACCTAATGGCTGGAAACCTTGGCTTTTCCTGTGCGCTGGTGAGGATACAAGAGAAGTACAACTGGCCCTTTCTCACTGCCGACGTAACCCACTACGTAAAAACCTGCCGAGAATGCCAGCGACGCAAGACACTGTCGACAAGGCCAACAGGCTTTCTTTAGCCGATGGAACCACCTCAACGACCATTCTAACAAATCGGTATGGGCCTACCGAAGCCGTTTCTGACATCCAATTTTGGAAACAAACGGATGGTCATAACTACTAATTACCTCCCTCGCTATGCCGAAACAAAGGCCCTCCCAAAAGGTAGTGCCCAAGAGGTAGTGACGTTATGCATTGAGGACATTGTTCGTCATGGTGCCTCAGACGTTCTCATCACTGATAGAGGTACGGCCTTTACTGTCGATTTGCCTCGAATGATCTTAAGACATAGCCAGACAAGCCACCGCCTACCTACCACCTATAAACAAATGGCCTCACGGAGCGGCTAAAGAAGACAATTGCCAACATGCTGGCCACGTACGTTGATGTCAAACACAGGACGTAAAACACCATTTTTTTCGTACGTGACCTTTGCATACAACACGGCTGTGCAAGAGACGACACAGATGCCGCCGTGCAAGTTGGTCTACGAAAAGAACTTGGCAATGACGCTCGGGCCAATGCTCCCCAACGTTGCTCCTGAAGAAAACTTCTACATCACCCTCTATCTTCAGCACGCTGAAAAAGCTCGTCAACTCGCTCGCCTGCGCATCACAAGACGACCGACTGCTGCCATTACAATCTTCGACAACGCTTCGTGGAATACCAGCCCAGTGAACGTGGTCGGATATGAACGCCCATAGGCCAATGTGGACTCTGTGAGAAACTTCTGTACCATACCTCGGACCATACAGGGTAGTACGTCTCGGCCCACTAGACTATGATGGGGTTGCCCCGACGGCATCCCGAACATTTAATGGCGCTGATCGTCCATGTTGTGCGCCTGAAGCAGTTTCATGCACGTTAACAAACTGAAAGACCATGCACGAGAGGGAGGGCTGAGGCGCCGCTCTCTAACAAGGACGACTCCACACACACAGCGGAGTAACAGCTACTGACTGCCGAGCACCGCTCATCAGTGTTTATTATCCAAGCACGACCAAGGTTGCCTGCCGAACTTGGTGAGGTAATGAAACTAGGCTAGGCAGGACGCCACACGCTCGTTACACCCTCACCCCCAGTTACTGTACACAAAATAAAAATAGAAGTCCCAGTCGGTTCGGCGTTAATTTAGGTAGGCAAAAAGCGGTCTGGTGCCCTTCGTCGTCGATTGCTCCGCCTGGGTACAGGTTCTGAGGAACTAGGTGCGGTAGCACTAGGTGCTGCCTTAGTCACCCTTGAATCCTCCTGAGACTCTGCTGTGGTTGGCAGAGATGGTACTGAACTTGCTGGTGGCCCAACTAGAGGCGCCTGTTCCTAGCGAAATGGTTGTCTCGTGGGCCGCAACTGGTGCTGCCATGGATGCAAGTTCGGTGCCGCGGTTAGCCCTCACATGGTCAGCATGTTGGTGCTATGTGGTTCCATCCTGCATTCGTAGGAGCAGAGAGGAGGAGCTTGCAGGTGAGACCACTTATCCAGCAGACCAAGGTGGGCCAGAACGGAAATTCCTGACGAATAATGGCCTTCCAGGCTCGGGCAATGGCCCATGACGGCACCCTTTGCCTGCAGCCAGCTTCTGTTTCAGTTGTTTGAGGAGCGCTGTGGACATGAGGTCTGGGTGAAGAATGTCCAACGATGTCTTCACCATCCGTCACAGCAAAAACTCACAGGGGGCATGGCCGCTGACATCATGAGGTTTAGTCCGGTAATGGAAGAGTATGCGGGCGACCTGCGTACCGAAACCCCGAACCTGGCTCTTTTTTAATTTGTCTTTAATAGTCTGCACCACCCGCTCAGCTACACCGCTTGAAGCAGGGTGGTACGGAGGAACCGTCATTCGGCGAATTATATTCTTTGTCAGCCAGGCCAGATACTCTGCGCTGGAGAAAGCGGGCCCATTATTGGAGACTATGGGGTCCGGCAGCCCCTGGGCTGCGAAGATCTGCCGCAGTGCTGCAATGGTCGCACCTACTGATGGAGTGGTGACAGGTATAAACTCCACCCACTTTGCAAATGTGTCGACCACAACCAGGAAGTAGTGGCCTTTTTCAAGGCCCCTGAAATCCACGTGAAGGCGGGACCAGGGCCTCTGTGGGAATGGCCATGGGGTGATCTCCACATGAAGTGAGGCCCTATGTTCCTGGCAGACTCGGCAGCTCTGCATTATATCCAGGCAACCAAACGTGGGACCGAGCCACCATCTTCTTTTCCACGCCAGGATGCCCCGCGTGCAGCAACTCCAGGACCCTGGACCAGAGATATTGTGAGATCCCCAGCCTGAAACTACAAAGTAGGCAGCCCTGCTCCATGCTCAGCTCAGCGGCCTTCTGGATGTAGGGCTGCTGCAACAACTCCTCCCCTCGGGATACTGCTGTAGCGATGCGACGGTGTCCGATGCAGACGTGCCGTCGTCGCAGGTTAAATGATAGGATGAGACGTGCAGGAGGAAGGGAGCTGCCGAAGTAGAGCAGCGGCCATGGTGCCCAGCCAGCTAGAAGCCTATGAACATTCTAGGCTCCTCGCGCCACCAGCCACCAGCACTCGTCATCTTTTTTCTCCAGCCGGCTGGCTGCCACTAGTGTTACGCTTCACTGCCTTCACCACCTGGGACAGGACCGGGTCCTGACTGGTTGCCCATGACACAGCAGACCTGGAGATTAGCATGAGCCCTTCAGCTGGCTCTGGGAACAGCAGGCCTCAGGTCTTTTCCCGGACAGTAAATCAACTGGTCGCTGTAGGCCGCCAGCTTGAAGGCCCATGGTACCACTCGAGGCGATTCCTGCACGGGGACCACCTTTTCTGGCCCCAGTAGCCCCAGCAGTGGTTTGAGGTCCGTGACTGCCTCGAACTTTTGGCCTCGCAGGTACTGAAACGCTCTGCTCCAAACATGAAGGCGAGGCCTTCCTTGTCCAGCTGTCTGTAACATTGCTCTGCTGTGTGAAGACGACGAAAAACAAACACCGGGCGCTCTTGGCCATCCTTGTCTTTGTGCACTAGGACAGCTCCTACACTGAATGGTGATGCATCTACAGTAAGGACAACAGGCTTGGCTGTATCGAAGTGCACCAGCACCGGTGCCTTCGTAATTAATTAGCTGTTTATTGTGCTCAAAGGCCACGTCCTGCTCCTTCTTTCATGACCAATGCTGGCCATCTCGAAGCAGAATGTGCAGTGGCTGCAGATGCACAGACAAGTTGGACAGGAATCTCCTGCAGAAATTGATGAGGCCAAGGTAGCTTTGCAGCTCTTTCTTGTTTCAGGGCTTCGGCACCTTCGAAACGGCCTCAACTCTGCGTGGGGCCAGAGTTAGGCCGGCCTAGGAGAAGACGCGCCCCAAGTATTCCCTACTAGGAACCATGAACATGCATTTTTCACGCTTGAGCTTGAGACCAGTATCCTGAAGTCGGGCCAGAACGTTGAGCAGATTTTGCATGTGGTCTCCGTCATCGATACCGGTGACGAGAATATCGTACAAGTACACTGCCACGTGCCACCTGAAGAGGTTGTCCATCTCTCTTGGAAAAATGGCTGATGCCGAGGCCATGCCAAATGGTAAACGCGTATACTGAAAAAGCCCCATAGCTGTCGATATGACATACTTCCGTGAGGCCTCCTGGAGCACCAACTGCTGGTATGCGTCTCTGCGGTCGAGTTTCGCGAATTTCTGGCCACCAGACAAAGCCGGCCAGAGATCTTCAACCCTAGGCAGGAGGTACTTTCGACGATAGCGTCAGAGTAGATCGCAACCTGGAAATCCCCACAGATTCTGACACTGCCATCTTGCTTGGGAACTGGAACAATGGGAGCAGCCCAACCCACAGCCTTAACTGTTATCAGGATGCCTTCTCGTTCTAACCGTTGCAGCTCCTGGGTGACCCTGTCCTTAAGTGCGAACTGCAGCGGGCGAGGCTTGAAAAACCGAGGTCGGACTCGCTTGGGTACATGGATACCAGCAATCGTATCAGCAATTGTGCCCACCCCTGGCTTGAACAGTGACTGGAACTCTGTTAGGAAGCTCGCGATGTCTTGTACACCATGTAGGGCTGCTTCCTGGATGTGGCCTTCTGGCAGCCGAACACCCAGTGCGCAAATCCAATTCCTGCCGAGCAGCATCGGTGACGGCCCCGTGGTCAAATACAGAGGAAGGGTTGCTTCCCTGTTGCCAAAACGAATGCTGACCTAGGCCTGGCCTTGGACCTGGGAAAGCTTTCCCGAGTAACTTTGTAGCATGACGCCTGAAGCCTCGACGGCCCCTCCGGGGAAGGTCTTTTTGAAAAGCTTGTCAGCCATGACCAACCTACTGGCCCTCTTGTCCAGTTCCATGGAAATGGGGCACCCACAAACTTCGACGATTAGTACGTATGGAGGCACAGACGACAGGACACGGCCTGTGTGCCACTTGTCAAAAATAGGCGGATCCTCGGTCACGACGTTGAGCCTGGTCGCGGAGAAACCCAAGCCTGCTGCTGCACTTCACCGCCACCACTTGCGACGACTACCCTGACTTTGGGCTGGTCTGGAACCTGGACTTAATCCAGGCTGCGGCTGTGGTCCGCTGTTCTGCTTCCCCGTTCGGCATACTCATGCCAGGTGCCCAGTTTTTCTGCATGTGAAGCACTGCGAATGTACGATTTGGCACTGTGAGGGGGAATGGGCGCCACCGCAGCAACTGCATTTACCGCCCCTCGCCACCACCTTGTTGAACGCTGCTTCGGATGATGCCGCATGCGCGAACTCGCCGGCGTTTTTTGTCCACGCGTCTATAGCCAGCGCTGCTTTCACCACGTCGTCCAGCAAGGGGTCAGGAAGTTTCAGATGTGTCTGCATGGCAAGGTTGGTTATGCCGCAGACGAGAGGGTCCTGTAGTAGTGAGTCCAGCTGTTCCCCGAAAGCGCAGGTACTCGCCAAACCTCGTAGAGCAGCAACGTACCGCCTGAGGCTCCCCCGGTGGCTCCGGTTGTTGAAACGGAAACGCCCCATTAGTGCAGATGCCGTCAGACTGAAGTGCAAGCGCAGTGTCGTCTTGGTATGTGCTGTAGCTGGTTTTAGGAGGCCGAGCAGAAGACTGAACACTTGGGTTCCGCAACTTGCCAGGCAAATGTCCTGTTGTTTCTCCTCGGGCATGTCGTTAGTGCGGAAAAACATGTAAACTTGCTCCTCATAGATGGGCCAGGCAACCGTCTCCCTCGAACGGCTTGATCTTTCCGTACAGTGACGTGGCGTCAGATGCGGGGGGCGTTGTTTTGCCGCTCTCTATGGCGTGGATCAACTCGTTGACTGAACTCGTTGCTAGGGTCACGATCTGCCCCGAAGATTGTGGATGAGAGGGAGGGCAGAGGTGCTGCTCTCTAAGAAGGACGACCCCACATGCATAACGGAGTAACAGCTACTGATTGACGAACAGCACTCGTTAGTGTTTATTATCCAAGCACGACCAAGGTTGCCTGCCGAACTTGGTGAGGTAATAAAACTAGGCTAGACAGGGCACCACACGCTCGTTGCTTTATTTCTGTCGTAACTTATTGTTTGTAATTTCTTGTAACAGTAATTTACTTTTATCTTCTGTTAAAGCACCAGGATGATGCCTTTTTCGGAGGGGGGCACCGCCATGGCCCTTTTACAAGCTTTGTTATCACCCAGTTACACCGTACGTGATTCTCAGCACAAACCGCACATGCACTTTTCGAGAAGCTTTGGGACTGCAGTAGATTATTTTGTCAAGATTACGCCCACTTTGTGAGCAATACAAATTATTCTGGAACCTATGTCGCTGCTACCGATAACGTTAGAATATTTGATGGCTAGTGTATAAGTGCCGACACGCTTCGCCGCTTGTCACTTGATCGCCGGTTGACTGCTACCAGTGCCCGTGTGTTGCTGTAATCTGTGCTTCGGCCACGTCATGACCCCGTAATAATATAATACAAACGGTAAAGGACCTTCTAAAAAAACTGTAGATTCCTACTTGGCCTTGCTGGCATATCAGGACACCCTGTGCATGAACAATTTAAGCCCTGCACAGCATCTCTTGGAAATCGCCTCCGCACTCGCATCCCAAAGACTGAAAAGCAGCTTCAGCGTCCTTGCCTCAATGGCTAAGTATTCGATCATCAAAATGATGCTACACACAGAAAACACGTGGGAGACTATAAATTTTAACTGAATAAGGGCGAGCACACAGACCTGGACACTGGAACAAGAAAATGCGTACACCATAAGCGCAACTCGCAACTTGAGTTTATTTGAAAGAAAGGTAGGTACATATACATCACTTTTGTCACATGACCTGGCCGTTAAAACACCAAAAACACAAATGGGGCTATAAAACACGTGCCTAAGATCAGACCCTCAGAGTGCCGATGATCTGAGATACGTGTTTTATAGCCCCATTTGTGTTTTTTGATGTTTTACCGGCTAGGTCATGGGACAGAACTGATATATATTTACCTACCTTTCTTTGGAGTAAACTTTAGTCGCAAGTGGCACTTATGATGAAAGCATTTCGTTGTTTATTTATTCATGATACCTTACAGTGCCCGATAGGGCATTGAGTAAGGGGAGCAAGTACCAAACAAAAAATATCAGAGAAAAATGCATCAGTAAATACAGGCAAACAAAATTGAAAAAAAAAAAGATACAGTGCAACTTTTTACACATGGCAAAAAACAGCAATTATCACCTGAGAAAAAAAGCAAATATATATATATATATACACATATGTGCAGTGCAGACACTGCGGAATCAGGGCGTCGATGAAGTATATATAAACATCCTGGAAGAAATCTACAGGGGATCAACTACCACCATAGTGCTTCATAAAGAAAGCAACAGAATACCAACCAAGAAGGGTGTAAGGCAGGGGGACACAATCTCCCCAATGCTATTTACCACATGCTTACAGGAGGTTTTCAGAAGCTTAGAATGGGAACAGTTAGGGATAAGAGTTAATGGAGAGTACCTTAGTAATCTGTGCTTCGCCGATGACATCGCATTGCTGAGTACCTCAGAGGACGAATTGCAACTCATGATTACGGAGTTAGACAAGGAGAGCAGAAAGGCGGGTCTTAAAATGAATCTGCAGAAAACGAAAGTAATGTACAACAACCTCGGAAAAGAGCAGCGCTTCGAGATAGGTAATAGTGCACTTCAAGTTGTAAAAGACTATGTCTACTTAGGGCAGGTAATAACCGCGGAGCCGAACCACGAGATTGAAGTAACTAGAAGAATGGGGTAGAGCACACTTGGCAAGCACTCTCAAATTATGACAGGTAGATTGCCACAATCCCTCAAGAGGAAGGTATATATACAGCTTTATCTTGCCGGTACTTAGCTACGGAGCAGAAACCTGGAGACTTACAAAGAGGGTTCAGCTTGTGGGGATCTGAGGCGCGCCCGCGACCATTTCGCGGGCATTCCGCCACACGGCCACACCCTTTTGCTTTTCTGCTCTGTTAACACCACATGGCGATAGATGGCGCCACGTGCGGGCAAAGCACGCGGCACGCGCGCGCCGAGGCAGCGCTCTTTTCTCCGTGGTCGGCGCCGGGTAAGTACGTGTTTTCCTTCGTCCGCGTCCCCTTTGGGAATCGTCGGACTGTAGCCTGCCCGGGGTGGCCTTGGGCACCCCGGCAGGCGTGTTTACTTGAGTGCTAGCTTCGGTAGCGTACACTAAGCCCACAGCGGTGCCTAGTGCTTGAAGTGGTCGTACCACAACGAGCCGCACTTGCCGTAGGCCCACACGTACGAGGTTTGCCCTAACACTCGCGACCAGGCCCATTGGCCATCGTGAGAGTGCGCAGCATAGCCGCGAGGGACCTTTTCCCGACCGGCGTGTCAAAGCTCGCCATTGCCAGCTGCGACGTGCTCGCGGTTTTCCCTTATTGTGAACGTCCGCGTGCGGGTGCCTTTGCTACTCGCGTCCCGGGAGCGGACGTTGTACTGTAGTGCGGGGTGCCACCAAAGGCAATAAAGTGTTGTGTTTTTGCATTAGAACACTGTCTGTCGGCCGCACCGCGCTAAACGCCTTGTCAGTTGAGCGCGCGCGGAGCGGTGCGCTACACGCGAGTGAACGGAGTAGTGGCCCTGTGGCTCGCTAAGCGTGAACCCGCGGTGATCGTCCGCTGTAGTAGCAGCGGGGTCACCATACTGGCGCCCAACGCGGTATCAAAGGCTCATTAAGCCTTTGGTTAGGCTTAGCCGAGTCAGCCCGCCTTTGCGAATCAGGCTCGCCGCGTTTACCCGCGTTATGTCTGCTCCGCGTGAGTTCTGTCCGCTGACGATTTTAGCAGATACCGCATTGCTCGAGAACAGGGCCAGTGCCCCCCTTGAGCATCACAATCGCGCACCCTCACTTGTCACAAGCCGCAGTCGGGATGACACGAGGCGCTAGGTATCAGCTCCCACTGGAGAGGTAACGTGTTTTGGGTCCGGGGCCATAGCCCAACCCGAACAGTGCACAAGGGCAAATTGGACTACTACTGCTCCCTTTGGAATGCATGGCAGTTCCATGTCACAGCGCTCCGAAACGGCTCTCAGTGGAGCTTCCGCGGCGCAGATCGGCACAGTGGCCTCAGCAGTTGCCGAATTTTGCCCGCTGGCTGCTACGCAACCTAGCAGCCCACCTCATTTCGAGCACGCGCATGCACCGCTAGCCGCAAGTGGCCTAGCATTTTCACTTGAAGCTGCCCCAAGAGTCAGCTGTGAAAAACAGGCGCTGCCCAAAGTGGCGACGGCCGGTATCCATTCTGAAACCGCGCCGCTTATCGAGCTTGGAGACAGTTCCCCATCGCTCGCCCGCGCCGCTAATGCACCGACAGCTTCCTTTGAAGCAAGCGCACAGACGCTGTTGCAAAATGCCGCCCAAATGATTCAGGCACTCACGGGGGCAGTCCAAACGCTTTCGGCCGTTCCGAAACGCTCTCATCCCGCTGTCATGTTGGCCGTTCCGACCTACAGCGGGTATGGTGATCTGCAAAGTGCAAGAGATTACCTGGACTCCCTCACACGTTATCAGAGAGCCATGGGTCTAGACGACCAGGAAGTGCTGGGACGCGTCGTCCCGGCTGCACTGACGGACACGGCGGCCAGGTGGCATCGGCTTTCCGGCCACCGAGCAGCAACCCTCGATGAGTTCCACGCAGCCTTCCTGCGCGAATTCTTACCCGCTGAGTACGAGAGTAGGATGCGGCGCGAGCTCGAGCTCCGCAGACAAGCTCCTGATGAGTCGCTTCAGGAGTACGTACGCGCGATGGAAGACCTTTTTTCTATCGCTGAGCCCAGAGCCTCGAACAAGGAGCGCGTCGAACGGGTGATTAGGCAGGCACACCCGACTTTTTCGGCGTACCTGCGCGGCAGTCGCTTCCGTGATTTGGAGGAATTGGCCGTCGAGGCAAAGCGCATCCAAGGCGACATTCTCGCCGTGCGTTCCTATCACCCGCCAGCCAGCGAGGCCCTTGAACCGCGCTGCGCGTGGGGAGGGGCCATGACCCTTCCTCAGCGGCAACAGCCCGCGGGAGCTGCTTTTGCGACTACCGCTACAAGTGGGCGCGCGTGGGAGATAAGCGATCGAGCTTTAGATCCCTACACGCACGGGAGGCGTGCAGCCGGTGCTGCATCGCAACTCGACGCGCGCGAGCAGGGGCGAAATTCGACCCAGCGCATCACCGGTGGTAATGGTGCATTCAGACGACGGACCGAATCCCGATGTGATGGGACAGACGGCGCGTCTCGTGACCTCACATCAGCGATTCCCCTCGTCCGCGACTCGTCCGCGGGGCTCGCAAACGGATGACCGCAACCTGTTTCTCACATCGGGATTCTGGCGGGGGAAAGCCGATACTTCAGCGGATTAGCTCGGGGTTTCTGGCAACTAGTACACTTTTCGTCTGCTCGCGGCATGTCCTCCATGGCTCGCGAATAGCTGCATGACTGGTCGGCATCATCTACGCTTGAGCATGGTTTACTTAGTTTCCGGGGGCTTTGTTCTCAGGTGATTAAATACGCAGAATTCACTTTTGGTGGTTCGGGAAATGTCGCCGCCGTCGTTTGACACGCGAGATTCTTAGCCGTCATGATGGTGAAATTTTCTAACTTCTGCAACCGGCAACGTGCCGCTTCTAAAAAAAGGATGGGAGACGCGTTCAGAAGTTCTACAAGTGGGGAACAATGTAGTTGAAAGAACATTCTGCCAGCAACTCCCTTTTCTCCTGAAAGAATAACACTCCTCGTTCATTTGTCACAACGCAACAGACATCGCAGTAGCGTCGCTTCTTGCGGGCATCCATGTTGAATACTCTCAAACCGGTCTGCTTACAGCGCGCGCGGGTGAGCGCCGAACCTGCTGTCGAGGGTAATCCGGCTGTTTTCCCCTAGGACACCGTCCGTCGTGTGGATGCGCCTGCAGGCGGACCATCCGCGGATTAGCTGTCCGCGTCCACGACAAATCCGGATTCGGTCCGTCGTCTGAATGCACCATAACGGTCGTCAGAGCGGTTACTTTGATCACACGGCGAACCGACCCCGGCAGCTCGAAGCTGCTCCGTCTCGGGAAAGGGACCGCGATGGAGTGCGCTGCTTCCGCTGCCGTCAACGAGGGCACATAGCGAAGGAGTGCTCCGCCTTTGTGCCTCCTGTGAGGCAGGGAAACGGGAGCGCGGGCCGTTCGTGAAGGCACGAGCGGCCGAAGCCTTGCTTCTCCCCTCTGTGTATCGGGCAAGCAGTCTTTCTGGTGCGCACGCGCCGTTTATTTCGGTCACCATTGTCGGTCGCAAATTCTCGGCGTTGCTGGACACGGGCGCAAGCGCTTCGTTGTTTGGCGAACAGGTGTTGTCCCACTTGCAGAAGCGCTCGGTGCGCTTGCGGGACAGCCGAACGACATTCACCCTTGCGAAAGGCGTGGCCCAGTTGGCGGGCGCCGCGAGGTTGACTGTCAGATGGGGAGGCCGAATGAGACGCGCACGTTTCGTTCATTTTCCAGGGCTCAATGTTCCTGTGATTCTCGGTCGGGACTTTCTCCTAAAAACCGGTATCGTAGTGGACCTTGCGAATGGAGGCTATTGCGACGGACCTTTTTCCGAGCTAAAGCCGTTCATCAGCCCACCGGCGCTTTCTGTTGCCTGTGCAGTTGAAGCGTCGAAACCGTCTCACGTGCAAACTTCGGGGGCAGGCCCCTGCGCTATGCACTCGTCGGCTCAAAATCCCCATCGGGATCGAGCGGCACGACACGAAGAGGCTCCGCATCCTTTGATCGCCTGTGCGACTCAATTGAATGATACACAGAAGGCTCGTCTGTCGGCATTGTTACGCGAATACGATGAGCTCTTCACCGATCAACCCGGCTGTACCGATTAGGTGAGCCATTCGATCGAAACTGGCGACGCGCTTCCTTTGAAGTGCAACCCCAGGCCCGTCAGCCAGGCCAAAAGGCAGGTAATTGACGGCTTGCTGGACGAGATGCTTTCAGCTGCCATTGTTCGCCGTTCGTCCAGCGCCTGGGCGTCTCCAATTGTGTTGGTGCCTAAGAAAGATGGCAGTTATCGCCTGTGCGTAGACTATCGCCGTCTCAACGGAGTGACTCGTAAGGATGCCTATCCGCTCCCCACGATTAGCTCCATCGTAGGAAACCTCGGCACTGCGCGGTATTTTACCACATTAGATGCCTCCAAAGGTTACCTACAGGTCCGGATGGATGAGCGTGACCGGTGCAAGACCGCGTTCACGTCCCACAGAGGGTTATTTGAGTTCACTCGTATGCCCTTTGGTCTTTTCAATGCTCCTGCGACTTTTCAGACTTATGGACCGCGTCCTCGGGGAAGCAAAGTGGTCTTACTGCATGTGCTACCTCGACGACATCGTGATTTATTCACGAACCTTCGAAGAGCATTTGGCCCACATTGCCGATGTGCTCGAGAGGGTGAGAGCCGCCGGGATGACGTTAAATCCCGCAAAGGCCCAACTAGCGGGAACGAGTTCAGTTACTTGGCTTCACGCTGGGCGAAGGCTCCATTGAGCCAGATTGGGAGAAACTTCGAGCAATCCTCGATTCCCCCGCGCCCAAGGACGTACGCGGCCTGCACCGCTTTGGCTTTTACCGGTCTTTCATTCCGTCCTGTGCCCTAGTGCAGGCGCCCTTGACCAAGCTCTTGGGTAAGTCAGCTGAGTGGCGATGGGGACCTGAGCAGCAAGAGGCGTTTTGCCGTCTGTCTAGCGGCATTGCGGAGACGGCGCAGCTCAAGCTCCCCGACCTGACCAAACCGTTTGTTGTCCAGACTGACGCAAGCGATCTGGGATTAGGAGCAGTTCTCCTACAGGAATACGATGGTGTGTTGCAGCCGCTGGCCTTTGCCAGCCGCTCGTTGATACCCGCGGAAAGAAATTATTCCGTGACCGAGAGGGAGTGTCTCGCCACCGTGTTTGCACTGTGGAAGTTTGATGTCTACCTTGATGGGACGAAATTTGTGGTGCAAACAGATCACAGCGCGCTTAGCTGGCTAATGCGGCTCTGTGAGCCTGCAGGCAGGCTAGCGCGCTGGGCTCTCCTAATACAGCATTATGACTTTTCAGTGCAGTATCGGAAGGGGAGCACTAACGTGGTAGCTGACGCGCTATCTCGAGCCCCAGTGTCTACCAGAAGCCTGGATCCCGGTGCGACAACTGCTAGCGGTTCCTTTGCGCAAGCGAGCGGCGCGGGCGAAACGGCGGCGGAGCCGCCGAGTGGAGAAAAGGGTGGTGCGCCGACGAGCAAACCCTTTCCACGGGCCACGCAAGCAGCACGCCGCGAAGCGGGTGAGAGGAGGAGCGAAAGGAAAGCGAACCCGTGACGCGAGTGCGAGCGGAGGCGAGGGCTGCAGTCCTGAGTGGGAACGATACCAAGCTCCCCTTTGGGAGAATGGGAATCGCTTTCAGCAGACAAGAGTTACTGAAGGCCCAGCAAGATGATCCGTTTTGTCGCGAGTTGAGCGACGGTCTCCGGGAGACTGAGCGCCGAGACGCTGCTGGTAGTGCGGCGGGCGCAGGGGGACGGGAACCGGCGTGTGTCGCTGGGTCCCCCGCGGATACATACTTGCTGGACCATGATGGACTCGTGCTGAAATACATAGCCACCGATGAGGAGTCAGTGGACACGTTTAAGGTGGTTGTACCCAAAAGTCTGAGAGGCGCACTGTTGCGAGCCTCTCACGACGAGCCCATTGCCGGTCACCTGAGTGGCTCTAAAGTTTTTGCGAAACTGATCAAGGTTGCGACTTGGCTTGGCATGAAGCGTGACATTTTTCGCTATTGCCGTTCCTGCCACGTCTGTCAAACGGTGAAATCAAGGGGTGGCAAGCCGCCCGGCTTGATGAAACCGATTGTCAGTGAGCGTCCATGGCAAGTAGCCACCTGCGATCTAATGGGGCCGTTCCCCAGGAGTAAGCAGGGGTTCATACATCTGATGGTAGTTGTTGATCATTTTTCCAAATGGGTGGAGCTGTTTTCGCTACGGAAAGTGACAGCGCGAGCGGTGCTAGAGAGGCTACAGGAAGTGTTTTGCCGGTTCGGCTTTCCGAAAAGACTGATCACGGACAATGCGTCGTATTTCACCGCTCGGGTGTTTGGTGATACGTGCCGTTCCCTAGGAATAGACTACTGAACCACTGCGCCCTACCATCCTCAGTCCAAATTGACAGAGCGAACCAATCGTACGCTCAAACCGATGTTGGCGGCCTTTGCCGAAAGTCAAAGGGACTGGGCAGACCATTTGAGTGAACTTGCGTTTGCCATCTGAACCTCCGAGTGTCGCTCTACTGGTTTCTCTCTCGCCTTCATTAATTTCGGAAGGGAGTTGGCAAATCCGGTGACCAGTGTCATGAAATGCCAGCTCGGAGACGAGGAAGAACCGGCAGACTGTTCTGCTTACGCTTCCACACTTCGGGACAGGCTTTGTCGAGCTCTTAGTAGAGCGAGGCAGAGTTTGGCATCGGCCAGGGCCGAGCAAAAGGCCCAGGACAACCGAAAACGTCGCCACCTTTCATTTAAGGTGGGTGACCGCTTCCTGAAGCGCCACCACGCTCTTAGCAACGCGAGCAAGGGTTTCTCAACTTCGCTCGCTCCAAAGTGGCTTGGTCCGTACCGAGTGGAAAAAGCTTGGACTCCACTCGCGTACTTGCTGAAAGACCCGCTTTCGGGAAAACTCAGCCGTGTTTACACTGCAGACCTGAAAGCCTTTGTGTCGAGGTCTGACGAGCCTGCGCCAGCGCCCAGAGGCTCATCGCGCAAGCAACGGCGCACACCCAGCGCGGCGGAGCGCATTCGGACCACGCACCGGTATAATCTGAGGAAGCAGTCACCTTAGTGATTTCGTGCCGGACGACGGGCTTATTTCCGCAACCGAAGGCCCCCATTTATACTGTATAGTCTCAGTTAGCTAACTTCTTTACAGCCAGTGCTTGCAAAGAAGTCGGCTCCGCCCAGTTACTGCTGCTGATTGTCATTTGAGTGTTGTTGTTTCCTTGATGTTTTTTTCCGTGTTTTCTTTTTTTATTCTCGCTGGAGGAGGGGATTGTGAATTGGTGCTTTAGCGTGGAGAGAGGGACAAAGGACACTCTGCGCTTACTTTGCGGGGCGCGTTTGGAGAGACCCGACCATCGGAGGTGTGTGTGCGTGTGTGTGTGCGTGTGGCAACAACTTGAGAAGTTACCGACCCCTACACCACCTTGCACTCTGGAGGTGTTCGGAGAGCTGCGGTCGTTAGGCAGCCCGGTTGCGCCCTGCTCCCGACCGTCACTGATAAGCTCTGCTGGCCTTTCTATCACGGCTTTTGCACGAGGCCAGATGTCGCAGACGCTGTGCACGACTCGACCGACGCCGCAGGACGCCTTGCAGCCAGTGTATTTGGCGAGCATTATTCCAGCAGAAGGGCCGGCTGTCGCAGCGAGGTCGATCCTAACCTTCACCGAGGCGGCGTTCGTCGGACTCGCAGGGCTGTCGTCAACATCGACGAGACAAAGGTGAGCCCGTTCCTCGCATGAAGGCCTCAACCAGAACCCTCCCCGTACCTCTCGCACGCCAAACGCAGTCACCCAAGTCAGACATTACGTGACACTTCCCCTCCGAGCTGTGGACGCGCTCTTCCGTGAGCATCATGAACTCCCGTTATTCCTCTTCCGCGGAGCCCTTGTATTTGTCAAGTGTATTCTTGTGTTGTTTATTTTTTTTCTTCAGCAGCAGTTGCAGAGCGAGGCTGAGGCTAGCTGTTGCCCATTGCATGACGCCTTTCCATGCATGGGCGACGACCGGCTGCCTTTGCAGACCGGTATATAGGGTGAATTAAGGAGAGGAGGATGTGGGGATCTGAGGCGCGCCCGCGACCATTTCGCGGGCATTCCGCCACACGGCCACACCCTTTTGCTTTGCTGCTCTGTTAACACCACGTGGCGATAGATGGCGCCACGTGCAGGCACGGCACGCGGCACGCGCGCGCCGAGGGAGCGCTTTCTTCTCCGTGGTCGGCGCCGGGTAAGCACGTGTTTTCCTTCGTCCGCGTCCCCTTTGGGAATCGCCGGACTGTAGCCTGCCTGGGGTGGCCTTGGGCACCTCGGCAGGCGTGTTTACTTGAGTGCTAGCTTCGGTAGCGTACGCTAAGCCCACAGCGGTGCCTAGTGCTTGAAGTGGTCGTACCACAACGAGCCGCACTTGCCGTAGGCCTACACGTACGAGGTTTGCCCCAACACTCGCGACCAGGCCCATTGGCCATCGTGAGAGTGCGCAGCATAGCTGCGAGGGACCTTTTCCCGACCGGCGTGTCAAAGCTCGCCATTGCCAACTGCGACGTGCTTGCGGTTTTCCCTTATTGTGAACGTCCGCGTGCGGGTGCCTTTGCTACCCGCGTCCCGGGAGCGGACGTTGTACTGTTGTTCGGGGTGCCGCCAGAGGCAATAAAGTGTTGTGTACTTTTGCATTAGAACACTGTCTATTTGCTGCGCCGCGCTAAACGCTTTATTAGTTGAGCGCGCGCGGAGCGGTGCGCTACACGCGAGTAAACGGAGTAGCGGCCCTGTGGCTCGCTAAGCGTGAACCCGCGGTGATCGTCCGCTGCAGTTAGAAGCGGGGTCACCATAAGCTTAAATTGAGGACGACGCAGCGAGCAATGGAAAGAAAAATGGTAGGTGTAACCTTAAGAGACAAGAAGAGAGCAGAGTGGATTAGGGAACAAACGGGGGTTAAGGATATCATAGCTGAAATCAAGAAGAAGAAATGGACATGGGCCGGGCATGTAGCGCTTAGACAGGATAACCGCTGGTCGTTAAGGGTAACTAACTGGATTCCCAGAGAAGGCAAGCGGGTTAGGGGGAATCAGAAGGTTATGTGGGCAGATGAGATTAAGAAGTTTGCAGGTATTAATTGGCAGCAGCAAGCACAGGACTGGGTTAACTGGCGGAACATGGGAGAGGCCTTTGTCCTGCAGTGGACGTAGTCAGGCTGATGATGATGATGTACAGTGCAAAGCATTTTCACACAGAGGAACAGCATTTCTTATTCTA
Organism: Rhipicephalus microplus; assembly: GCF_043290135.1. Classification (NCBI taxonomy): domain Eukaryota; kingdom Metazoa; phylum Arthropoda; class Arachnida; order Ixodida; family Ixodidae; genus Rhipicephalus; species Rhipicephalus microplus. The sequence continues at coordinate 4,443,015 of NC_134704.1, read as the reverse complement.
TCAAACAATTTTTCGCCAATCACACACACTCGCAAAAAAAAGAATGAAAAAAGAATTCGCGAAATAAGAAATAATAGTGATGACTTGATACTATTTCAAGAAATGCTTGATGGTTACTGATAGATGCAATATTGTCGGAAAGATCATTCCATAGAACAATGGCTCGGGGAAGTGCTAATGAATTTAAAGAGTTAATTTGTCCACTGATGTGTTTAATGCTATATTGATTATGCAAGGGGCACGATACGTGTGAAGGCACTTCAAGTGGTAAGGTAGATGGCCTGATACTATAAAGATACTTATGGAATAAAGATAAAAGAGCAATGGAACAATGTACATTTAATGACACAAGCGCTATGTCACGTTTGATCTGCGTTAATTTGATCTGCATCTAATTTCGGGCAAACGATGGTTTCATAGGTGAGTTGTCTTAGACTGCTTGATGAGTTTCACAAGTTCCTGCGCAGGTATCCAAGTGACCTGGATGCCTTGACATAATGGTGTTAATATGCATGTCCCATGAAACATTGTGCTTGAGATGGACGCCCAAATATTTATACGATGATGCCTCGGATACTAATGTCCTATCTATGAGGTATGAAAAATCGAAATTGATGCGCTTGCGGCTGACAGTGATAACCCTGCATTTAGTAGAGTTAAGACTCATCTGCCATTTGTCACACCACTTTGTAATTAATACGAGATCGTTTGGAGTACGAGGTGATCTTCAGCAGATTTAATTGAGCGGTAAATGATGCAGTCATCAGCGAAAAGACGTAGGTTAGAAGATATGCCTGTGGGTAAGTCAATGTTTATTAGAAACAGTAAAGGAACAAAGACACTGCCCTGGGGCACACCTGACGTTACAACAAAGAGAGATGAGGTAAAATGGTTAGGTGAAGTAAACTGCTAAAAGAAAGAAAGTTACAAAGCCATGATAATGTTAACGAATCCAGACGGAGAGCTGATAATTTCGAGAATAAACGCGAGTGTGCTACACAGTCAAATGCTTTAGCAAAACCTAAAAAATACAATCCGTTTGAAGATTAGCGCCCATGTTAGAGTGCAAGTCAGTTGTGAATTCTAGCAGCTGCGCATCACATGACAGTCCTTTTCTGAAACAGTGTTGCTGAGGAAAAAAGAAGGAATTATGTTCAAGATGAGTGTAAATATGGGAGGTGATAATGTGTTCAAGTAACTTACAGCAAATGCATGTAAGTGATATGGGTCGGTAGTTATGCGGGGAATATTTATTACCGCTTTTGAAAATTGGGATGACCTTGGTGATATTCCAGTCTGTGGGTAATAAGTCTGACGATAATGATTGCTGAAAAATATAGCAAAGAATTTTACTTGATATTAGGACTGTGTTTTTTAATTTTTTAGAGTTAATGTTGTCAACTCTAGCACTGGTTGAGATTTCCTATGAGATTAGCGTGGCCTTCAGCGGAGACATCAATCGCACTCATGCACTGATAATCATGGTCAGGAACAATGGGTATGTTGGAATGACCTTCCCTCGTAAATACAGAAGCAAAATATCTGTTAAAGAGGTGCGGGCATTCGCTATCATCAAATGGCTGCTGTTTATCGGCACACAGTGAAATGCGATTCCTAATAATATTAGGAGACAACACGTCAAAACTTCTTTAGGATTAGATTTCAAGAGAGAGGAAAGATCCTGAAAAAAAATATATTTTTTAAAAATTTAGAACGGCGCTACTGTAGCTTTTTAAGCATTCACGATATTTTTCCCAAGCCGATGATGTAGGTGCAAGCTTAGCTTTTCTGTACAGATGCTTATTTTTATTACGATGACGGTTAAGATGTTTGTTAAACCAGGTATTAGTTTTATCGTTGGAAATGAACATCACTGGAACGTATCGGTGCACTAAATTTGCTAGCACGTTCTTAAAAAGCACTCAGTTCTGCTCAATAGTCCTATAAAAAAACGAAGGTAAAAATGTCTGAACAAAAAATTTGATAAGTGCAATATACATATCCTTATAATTAGTTCGATTGTAATCGCAGATTTGAGTGACCGTGCTACCTTAAAATGCAAGAGGAATGGTAAATTGTAATCGGATAAGCTTGTGATCACTACAACCGTCGAGCTATGAAACGTCACCAATTGACTCAGGAGTATTGCAGAAAATGAGATCTAGAATATTAGTACCGGGAGTTGGCTGATTAATTGCTTGGAAAAAATAGAAGTCTAAAGTGAGGTTTATGAGCTCTGTTGCATTTTGGCAAGAAGATGACAATTGAGACCAATCTATTTGAGGAAAGTTAAAGTAATCAACCAGGTAAGTAATGTTCTAGTGTCTGTGTCTATGCGCGCCCTTATTCATTTAAAAAATGAAACAATACCAACTAGCCCAATTATCGGTGCTACTGGATGACTATAACAGGAGACATGCGGCTTCTCTTCCCCGCCTAGAGCCAGGGGAAAAAGTTTGGAGAGTGGTATGGACTGCCCTGCCATTGTCTTGGCACCCGCCCAACGCCCATGCTCATATGTGGTTGTAACAGCAAAAGGCATCAATCACTGCAACCGAAGACATCTTGTTCCGTCATGCCGAATGGAATGACACTGAGGAAATGGACAACTAACTTGGCTGGATTGATTATCACATTAGAGCACGAGGAACAGACCGCAGGCAAGGAACTGGCTATCCTCCATGAGACAAGTGTGAAAGAACTTGAAATTAGATAGAATCCACACACGGATAATCTTATTTTATTTGAGGGGCCTTCTCAAGGTTATGAAAGAAAAACGTGATACCAAGCGGTTCGTTCTTCAAGCTGCTTCCAGAAAATTCGACCTCATGGGATTTGTTGCGCCATTAACCATAGCTATAAGGATCTTCTTCCAGAAGTTCTGGACACGTGTAATAGCATGGCATGAGCAGCTACCTCCGGATCTTCAGGATGAGTGGTGTGAATGGGTGCATCAACTACCGCTTTTGCAGAATGTTTCCATGCTGCGTTATCTTGGCGGCGGAGCCAAATCACCCGTATCACCTAGAGAGCTACAGGTGCAAGTATTTTGCAACGCAAGCCCTTCGGCATACGGTGCAGCACTTTAGGTCGTACCGAGCTGTTCAGCGAAGCCCAAATTGCTGATCGCAAAAGCCCAAGTAGCACCACTCAAGACAATAACACTGCCACGGCTAGAGCTTCTGGAAGCCTTGATTGGAGCAAGACTACTTTGCTATGTGTCAAGTGCACTCGCGGGCTTCGATATCCACTGTACGTTGTGGTCGGACTCCACAATCACACTTTTGTGGATAAAAGGCAACATGACGAAACGGAAGCAGTTTGTGTCGAACAGAGTGAAAGAAATCAGGAAAAAAAACAGATCCTTCTATGTGGAGGTATTGCCCTGGTCATGTGAATTCAGCCGACCTGCTCACACATGGAGTTTCTATGGAGAAATTATCCAGTAACATGTGGAGACATGGACCAGACTGGCTATGCGAATCGGAAGACCGATGACCTCAACCACCGTCAGAAGCTATCAGCACCGACGACAGGATTTCTTGTGAAATGATTGCCTTGAACATTGCGATATCCAGTAAGACAACGTCGGTACCAGTCCTGGACATAAACAGTTACAGCAAAATTGAAAGGCTACTCAGGGTCACGGCCTGGGTATTCAGATTCATTGAACGCTGCTGAATGAAAATCGCAGTGCACACTAGATTTCTAGAAGCTGAAGAGATTGCTGAAGCTGAAAATTACTGTATCAGGCACGCACAGCAACAATCCTTCACAGAAAAAATAAGCTCAATTCGGAGAGGCACAAGTGCAAAGCACGACTCTATAATCAAAGACCTCAAACCGTTCTTGGATGACAACAGTACCCTTCGGGTCGGTGGGCGCTTGTTACACCTTGAAGCATCTGAAGAGGTAAAACTCCCAGTCATCCTCCCGCACGATCATTGCCTTTGCACATTATTGACAGTACGAGCACACTGCGAAACTTCACATGGAGGCGTGAGAGACACTTTGTCACGGTTAAGAGAGCAATATTGAATCTGCCAAGCACGAACACTGGTGAAGAAAGTGATACACGAATGCTATACTTGCAGACACTTCAGTATAACAATACATAACAATACTGATTGTTGGCCCAGTTGGTACTTGCTTACTGACATGCTTTGGCCGCAAATAACACACACAAAAAGTAAAGAAACACTCAACGACAAGCACAAGTGGAACTTCCAACTAAAGTAGACCGGGCGCAACTCCAGACTTAAGTAACGACATACCGACACGCGCAGTCTTCACACAGCCTTACGCTATCCAGCTATCGAACAATCTCTTCACCGATAAGTATAACGTCACTGACGGTTCGGTGATACAACTTTCACCTTTCTTCTTAATGTAATATGCTTTCATCAACTCACGTGCAGTTTTATGCCTACTTCTACCTAGAATATTAAACTCGTTAAAACGTGGTACACACCCGCACGCTTTACAATGCCTAGGCAAATGTGCCAGGCCATCTTTCATTAAATTCAATTCATGCTCCCTAACCCATTCATTCATACAGTGCCCAGTAGTCCCGATGTATGAGTTGTCATAAGAAAAGGGAATCTCATAAACAACGCCTTTGGCACATTTCCCGAGATCGTGCCATGTTTCCTGCCGCATCCCTGATGGCTCGCTTCCACCCCCCCGAGCAGTTCTCGGGCACAGCTTTCTTGTACTGTGTGTACAGCGACAAACTTTCTTGTGCTGTGTGCACAGCGCAGAAGATGCAAGGTCAGGGTCGCTGCGCCCCACCACTGACGGGTGGCGAAACATACTCAGAAACACTTTCATTTTATTCCGGAGAGGTGAGATGGCCGTAAGAAAAGAAGCGCGCAGGTGCAGTCTAGCCTGCCCGTGTTGGTGATGCACGTTTACGGTTTCGATGTTTTTGGCTAACATAGCCATTTCTGGTTTTGGTAATTTGGCAGAAACAATATTGCTATGATACTGAGGGGACACGTGAAAGAAGAGAACGAGGTTGGCATGAGCGGTGATCGGCCAGATCCCCACTCTCTCGCATTCATCATCTCTTTGTAAATAAAGGCATCTCGTCGTAACAAGATTGGTGGAAGGTGCGAGGTACAGCGGAGCTATCCCAGGAGAACGATCACGGGAGTGCTACCTCAAGAACTACGCAAAAGCCGCCGACTGGCTGGTCTGCCACCGCTCTCTATGGATCCGATTGCTGACGGCGACACCACATACTCTTCGCCTGGCGCTACGTGGCCCCGACACATAGTACCATGAAGCTTCTCTGGGAGGGTCAGAGAAGACGTCGACGAATGGCTGAAACACTTCAACCGTGTGAGTAAATACAATTGTTGGGATGCGGTCTCCCAGTTTAACGTCTGATTGTTTCTTCAAGGGACGGCATTGGTGTGGTTTCAAAACCACGAAGAAACAATAACGACCTGGGAAGCGTTTGAGAAAGAAATAGCGAGCTGCTTCGGAGACCCATTGATGAAGAAGAAGCGCGCTGAGCAAACTTTGATGCAGCATGCTCAAGTCCCCGGTGAAACATGCACAACGTATATTGAAGAGATTCTGAAATTGTGCAAGTCTGTAGACACACCCACGAAAAAAGATGACAAGGTTGGGCATCTCCTCAAAGGGGCTGCTGAGGATGTCTACAACTTCCTCATCGGCAAGGACACCTTGGTGTCTGTAGCGGACGTAATCCAACACTACCGCACGTTTGAGAGCCTCAAGGCTAGACGCATCCCTCCCAAATTTGGTAGACTTGCCAACGTCACCACCGTTGCAAGTGTCGACGTTCCTCCAACATTCTCCTGTGATCTTGCCTCAATGATTAGGCAAATCGTATGCAAAGAACTTAGACGACGTGATGCTGCCAACCCGCCCAGGGCACCTGCTAGCAAAGCCTCCCCGCCATACGACGCAATGTATGCTGCCGTTGATGCCACGCTATATAATGTGCCCCAATCAAGAGCACCTGAACCCCCAACCAACAACCTACATCATCGCCGCAATTTCCAGAACGCCTCCCACCAACCACCTACAATGGTGTCTTCGTGGGACGATCATGGGTACATGGCGCCTCGTGGAATGTTTGGCGACCTGCGTGAGGCCCCTGTGTGCTATAATTGCACTTTCCGTGGACATGTGGCTCGATTCTGTGGTCAGAGGCGTCGCCCCCAGCAGCGCTACTACGAGGGATCATCAGCTTCTTCTCGACAAAACCGCTGGCGCGGTGGTATGCCCTTGATGCGGGACGCGTATGTTGGGGACGACTTTAGCAAACGACCCACAGTGATACACATGTAGGACGCAGTTTCCACCGGAATTCATGCGACTCGCCTTCCTCCGTGCGAAGCTTGACGCCCCCGCAACACGCCGGTTCCGTTCCCCATCTCCTGGTCGACGCGTCACTTCCCCGCCTCCGGAAAACTGGGTAGTGCGGTCAATAGAAGTGAGGTCGCCGAACATTTTTCACTACATCCACCTATGCCTCCACCCGTTTTTATGACGCAAAATAAGGTCTTTGTGCTTATTTATGGACTTCCTACGATGGCTTCGATAGATACCGGAGCAGCTGTTTCAGTGATAAGTCTTAACTTCAATTTGCAGCTAGGACATAAAGTGATGTTTCGCTGGGACAGTTGTGCATCATTTCGTGCAGTGAGCGGAGAGACACTGTGCTCGATCGGCGTGTGTGTGGTTAGTGTCACTTTGGGCGACAAGAGGTTCGAGGCTGAATTCGCTGTCCTGACCGGCTCCACTCATGACGTCATCTTGGGGATCGATTTTCTACGCGAGTGCGGTGCTACTGTAGATTGCGGTGCTGGCAAGATTATACTAGCGGCATTTACTGGTGATCCCAGGCACTGTCAAGGATCTATCCCCGTCATTGAGAATGTTGTCTTGCCGCCCAACCCGATGAAGACCGTAAGCGTTCACTCCTCTGCCTCGAACGCCGGCACGTTTGATGTTCTTGTGGAGCCCATTCCTCTCAACTGCGCCAAGAAAAACGTGCTCGCTCCACATTGTGTTCTGTCGATCAGTGATAGGCGATCGGCCTTATGAATGTTGAACTATTCAAATAAACCTGTCATGCTAACCTGCAGATTGCAACTCTCCTTCTTCGAACAAAATGTGACCAGTTTTATTGCATCTTTAAGCGACGAAAGCGTAGATCCTATTCGTGCAACGTGCCATACAGAAGCAAACTTCCCGAGTATGGTAAACAAGTCGCTATTATCAGAGAAACGTCAAGCTTTGGTCGACGTCCTTGCGAAGCACGCTATTATATTGGACTTTTGCTGAATGAAGAGCAAATAACTGTACTTGAGTCGCATACTCGCCACGGGATTGACACAGGATCCGCTCACTCTATCCAGCAGAAACCATACCGTGTCTCATCTACGGAGCGCAAGGTCATTGCTCAATAGGTAGAAGAGATAATTAAGAAAAGGGTCATCCAAGAGTCGTGTAGCCCTTGGGCTGCCCCTGTGATTCTTGTCCGAAAGAAGGATGGTACATGGCGATTCTGCGTGGACTACAGACGGCTCAACTCTTATTAAAAAGAATGTCTACCCGCTTCCCAGGATTGATGATGTCATCGACTGTTTACATTCGGCATCATACTCTTCCTCCATGGATTTGAGATCTGGTTATTGGCAAATCCCCATGCACCCGAATGACAAAGAGAAAACGGCCTTCATAACCCCAGATGGTCTATTTGAATTCAATGTAATGCCTTTTGGCCTATGCAACGCTCCAGCCACGTTTGAGCGCTTCATGGACTCTGTTACGTGGGCTAAAGTGGGAAGTTTGTCTTTGCTACCTGGATGACATAATTTTTGGCTGTACATTCGATGAGCGCAACCATCGTCTAGACATTGTTCTCACCTGCCTTGAGAGAGCTATGCCTATGCCAGTCACTGTTTAAGTAAACCGGAGGGAAACTATACTGTCACCGAGCAGGAATGTCTTGCGGTCATATTCGCCGTGCACAAGTTTCGCCCTTATATCTGTGGACGCCGATTCTCGATTATCACGGACCACCATTCTTTATGTTGACTCACTGGACCCATCTGGTCGTCTTGCTCGTTGAGCATTACGATTGCAAGAACATGACTTTGAAGTCTGTTACAAGAGCGGTCGTCGTCATGCCGACGCCGATTGTTTTTCACGGCTTCCCCTTCCGACAACCGAGTGGGACGCTTACAACTTTGATGAATATTTGGCTGTAGTGGATACTCTGTTTCCTGACCTAATAACTTTTGGAGCAGAGCAACGCAGTGACAACAGTCTCGCTTCTTTCTTTATTTCCGGAACGAACGGTCAACGTGGTTTCGTCGCAAAGGATGGCGTTCTTTACAAAAAGAATTATGCTGGCGAAGGCCCTCGCCTACTTTTAGTTGTGCCTACAAGTCTACGACAACACGTACTTCGAGCAATGCACAACAACATCTGGCCATATGAATTTTTCTAAGACATTTTATCGCACGCAAAGCTTCTTCTGGCCGAAGATGCGTAAAAGTGTGACTGCATACATTGCGAGCTGTGAGCAATGTCAACGCCACAAGCGTCCTACAACTCCGCCAGCCGGACTACTTCATCCCATAGCACCCCCGGGTTCACCATTTGACGTCGTCGGTGTTGACCTGCTCGGCTTTTTTCTGCGATCCACCAACGGCAACCGATGAATTATTGTGGGCGTTGACCACCTCACATGTAACGCCAAAACTGCGGCGATTCCTGCGGCAATGGCCACTCATCACAGTTCATGCTGTCGCCATTATATTACGCCATGGATCCCCCCCTGTGTCATCATCAATCAGTGATCGCGGGCGGCACTTTGTTGCAGATGTTGTTAAAGACCTCCTTCGTCTTTCTTCGTGCCATTTTCGTCACACTACCCCGTATCACCCACAGGCTAATGGTTTGACGGAACGAACTAATAAGACTCTCGTCAACATGATTTCCATATACATTAATTCCGGACACAAAACATGGGACGCGATCTTGCCTTTTATAACTTTCGCCTACAACACTGCACAGCAAGAAACAATGATACAGTCCATTTTATCTGCTCTACGCACGCCAACCTTGCACAGCTCTCGACACTATTCGTTTTTCCGAGACTAATCAACCTACTCTGGCCGAAATCATTTGCCGCGCAAAAGAGGCCCGGCGCATCACCTGTCTTCGAACTTTCGTCTCCCAGAAACGCTCTTAGAACCGTTACGACAGAAGTCACGGGCATATATTGTTTGAGAAAGGTGATTTGGTGTGGTTTTGGACGCCGCTTCGCAAGCGAGGCCTCTGCCAAAAGTTTCTGGCCAACTACACTGGTTCGTTTGTTGTCCTGGAACGTCTCAGCGATGTCACGTACGTGATATCTCAGCTGTTGTCAACTGGCCGCCGCTCAAGCAAGACCAACGTCGTTCATGTTGCCCGTTTAAAACGCTATCATCATCGCAACGAAGCCTGACTCGCCCAGTGGGCATCGTCTGCTAAGGGGGAATTGCTACGATACTGAGGGGACGCGTGGAAGAAGGGGAGAACGAGGTTGGCACGAGCGGTGATTGGCCAGATCCCTGGACTCTCGCATTCATCATCTCTTGTAAGTAAAGGAATCTCACCGTAACAATATAATCACTGCTGGCGCCTGCACTTCGACTTATTTTGCCTGGACGGCTAGAGTCTCCACAATGCTGATATTGTAAGTTTCCTATGAAAGAAGGTGGATTTGCGAGATCGGGCTTCAAACGTAGAGCCTATCCGGCAAACAGATTACGTTACAAAATTTTTACATTCCACAAAGACCCGCCCATGCGCAGATTCTATTTGGTAACACAGTAACATAAAGTGTACGTACCATCTAAATGCCACTATTGTGCACCATTTCACTGGAGCAACACAATCCACAGAGCAACATATTGGTGCCATGATGACCAATTCAAGATAAGACAATTCATTTGCGCGCACACTATTCTAGGCTACGCTAGCTAGCTTCATAGGTATGTTGGAATGACAGTGACTTCATGACCGAACAGCATGAGCAGACGATCGAGAGGGCGACGGGCAAGTAGCATTTTTTGTGTTTTGGTGCTTGACGTCATCACAACTTGCCGGGTTGCTGCGTGAAATCACCAGGATTAGTACTGTAGCCTGACGTCAAGTTAGTGTCGATCTCCGTAGGTGCGCTGTGAGAAATGCGACTTTCATATCAAAATAAAATATCTTAACAGGATTTGCTGAGCATTATACTTGCTCAGAGTCGTCTCTATATAGTAGAATTGTATGGCAGAGTAAACTCGCCTCCAAAAAAAAAGGTGTCAGTATCTCTTCAAGTGAAGACAAATTTATTGTGCAGCGAGTTCATTCATATCTTGCTCTTGCTTATCCCCTAGTTGATACAAATAGCAAAATCAAGTGTGTATGCAATTATGTACATAGCATCTAAAAGGGTCAATATCGTTTCAGTTTGGTACCAAATTTTACTTTTGCTGTGTCTAAAGGTACATCGGACGTAACCGAATCCCAAAAGCTAGAGGTATGTTGGACGCACCCGAACACAGAGAGCCTAAATATACGTCAGGCGCGTATACCCGTAACCAGGAGTCTTAAGATGCGTCGGACGTCACACTTTCTCGCGAGCTTGCACTTAAGTGACTTCAAATTCGACCAGCTTGTCCATTGTCTTTTCGCACGATTGACCTCGTGGACCCGCAGAAGCGCGGATCAGGGAGCCTAAAGATACATCAGACATTGCACTTTCTGGCCTACTCAAGCTCGGTTTTAGCACTTGATGAAAAAAGGAAGCGGGCTCTCCCGCGCTGGTTAGTTTTTGACAGACGATCGCAATTGCAGTTTCAAAAAGCATCAAGTGAGGCCGCACCCAGAATGGTTTCCAGGCAAATTCAACTGCCAACATGGACACGGAAAACCACGATTACATGGGCACCGCACAGACACTTTTTTGCAGCGAAGGCCCTAGGTGCTGCTATGATCACCTACGAGAGGTTGCAACTATAAAAGCGTGACCCCCCCCCCCCCCCCTTTCCAATCACTGCCGAGGCGAACTTCTACGCGAGTCTGCCCCGTCTTTCCGCTCATAAGGTCTGCTAGGAGAGAACGCTCGCAAGGATCGTGGAAACAAGCACACACTTGTCACGCAGATGGCGGTTCGTCGTTTACACTAAAACTGAAGGCGCGTTTGGCGTGGGAGGCGACATGACACGCACTTTAATAAAATCATTCATATTAAGGCCTAGAAAAATCTATCCGACAAGTTATCACGCCTTCAGTTTTGTATCAGTAGTCCTTTAAGGAGGCATTCAAACTGGCGACTGACACCACCGACCGCGACGCCGTTCGTCAACCCCGCGATGCTGAAAGTTTTCCGTTGTCACGGCAGAGTTCGCCCGTTCCTTGTCGGTCTTTTGCAAACTGGTATGCGGTAACCGCGACCCACAATATCGCGACGGCCGACGTATCTTGAGGCTCGCGGTTCCGGGTTCGTCTGACGTACAGTACCTTCAGCTTCTGGGATTTGCGCACAGCCGACGTATCTCCCGGTTTAGCGTCCGACGTATATTTAGGTTTTATTATTCGGGCACGTTCGGCGTACCTTTAGACACAGCGTTTTACTTTTCCACCTGTAGCTATGAAGATACGCTCAAAGCTACAGAAGTATGCAGGTAAAGTTGGGAGACGAGCATACGGCCGTTAGATTTCAAAACGTGTAATTGGCAGCATCACCAATGAATAGCCAAGATGTATGCCAAGTAAGCAGGAAGAAAAATACACGTCTGCACACATTCAGACTTGGCATCTGACCGGTTCAGCACACACTCATCCCATAGGGCAACAGAATCGTTATCAGACAGAGGCTCTCGAAGAACTGTCATCCTTTTGCACTTACATCGAGTTGGCGTTATAACGTAGAACGGTGTTTAAGAACGAGATACATGTATCACAGCATATCACCTTTCTTTCGTTTCCCTCGTCGTATTCTCACAGGGCATAGAAACGCCATGACAGGTGCACGAAAGTTAGCTCCGAAGAAACTTGCCCGCTTTCATGACGCCCTGCAGAATCCCGTCGCCATTCACTGCACTCACAGAACACTTATCGGCACTCTTAGTGTTTGCGTTGGTGCAGCTCCCGCAGTGGCAGTTGTTACAGCTGTGGCAACAGAGAATATCAGCTAAATTCCTTTCCTAGTTCTACGGCTCAACGACAGGTTACGTCCGTGGCCTGTGGGCAGACCATGGAGTTTCCTATGACGCAGCCAAGCACAGACAAAGTCTGTTGTAAGACCCGAACGTCTCTGTTGGCACGTTTGTAGCTGATGCGACACCTGGGAGCGACAACAAAAAGCGCACCGTTTGGTCAAGTGTTCCCTGGTATGATTGCAACCGCTAAAACCCGCGCAAAAAATATTCCAAAAAAAAAGTCTAAAAAATAGCTTATTTTTCTGCACACAGGTGACGCCACAATATGCAAACCTTTGATTGCTTCAATGTATTGGTCAGATTTGGGTACATGCGTGTTGCGCAACTCATATACTACTAGAGCTTTGTGTACAAAAAAAAAATATGGTCAGAAAATCATAATTAAATTATAACTTTGCAGCAGCCAAGGCCAAGCCAACATGGTACCACGCTTAATCTAACAAAGGCTTGTTCCACGTTCGAACGAATATATATATTTTTTAAAATTTTCACCTTCCATATTTACGATACTGACGCTGCTTGCTACATTCCACACGGTCGTCGTCGCCGTCTGCAACAATCAGCGAGCGGCGGCCAGCCAGCGAAAAAGGTCGTGGTGCCGACTGCGGACGCGATGTCGTACTTCCTTCGAATAGGTGTGAAGAAATTCGCTGTCGCACGGGTTGCGAAGAATAGCCTAACGACTGTGCACGGCGCTATAGCGCTCGCATCAAGCCGGCACATCGCCACCACGTTTCCCGCCAGGAGAAAAGAAACGTAAGCTTCTGCTCATTCTTTTGCTCAATTGACGCGGGTGTCTTTCGTGCCCGATCCGGATTTCTTGACGGCGGCTGGCGCCCTCGCCCAGATTAGCCAATCGCGACCGAGGAATCCGATCGCGGTCAGAAGTGCCTGTGTGACGCCGGTTGAATAGAGTTTCCTAAATGGTCCCATTTCGTGCGCGTAGCGGGCGATTTATCTTGTTGCCCACCATGATAAAGCTGAAGGGCGATACTTGAAAGAATGGTGCTTCTTCTCTGCATTACAGCTTTGACGTAACCTTCGTGCGGGAAAACGGCGACAGGATAAACGCTGTCGGGAAAGTGGGCGACAGCCTGTTGGATGTCATCATCAACAACCACCTCGACTTCGATGGTTTCGGTGAGTCCAGCCATGTCAAGCTATATTGACGCGCATTGTGTAGCTTCTTCTGCTTGGCTTGGCTATCGCACACATCATCAAACCGGCACCCAGTAAATGTACCACATGAGACCCGCAGATGCACAAATGGGAAGAAACGAGACCTGGCTCAGAAGGAAAGCTGCTAGTCGCCCCTACAGTGTGCAAAACTGTGTCGTCAATATTTATAGCTTGCCAAGTAAACATTATGACTGCATTTATGTATTCTGAGGACCAATCCAGCTTTGAGAAGACTGTTGTTGAGCTTGGGCCAAAGCGTACGAGCGACATGTCTACATAGGGACACCTGCTGGAGGTCACTGCACCGTGTCGCAGGCAACAGCATGAAAGCAGGGGCTGTCATTATGCTCACAAGTGGCTTTCAGAAATTGGGCTAGATTCATCCTACAACAGTCGGTCCTGCCTGCCTACTAGAGGACTCTCTTAGTATAAAAAAAGGACCAAATAGGACAGCGCTAGTCCTGTTTAATCCTTGTTTCATGACATTTTTTTGTTTTGCTACGAATATTTCGTTTTGCTACGAATATGCACCAACTAGCTCAATTTAACACAGTTAACAATCTCGCTGTTAGTCTGAGGGTCTCATCTTAGATGCTCATCTGCAGACCCAAGACATCACTCATGTTGTATGCTTGTTCTAGCTACAAAATTGCAACTTTGCTTTATTACATAGGCATGCCATTTGACAAAACGAATACAATGCAGGCTACTCACAGCGATGCAGCGTCATCTTGTAAAGCCAGCTTAACTTGAGCTCTGCCTTTGACCAAGGCTTTTGAGGCTAAGAAAGTATATAAAAGTTAAGAAAATAGTGCGATTATACGAGAGAAGAATGACAAAAGATCGTCGTTCTTCTCTCGTATAACCATGCTGTTTTTTACCATGAATTCATGCCAACACGCTCAAGTCCTTGCTTTAAGAAAGCTTCTTATGTGGCAAAGTGTTGAAGGACAGCTGCTCAGGCGAGGCATACAAGACAAACACTGCCTTCAAAACGCATTTAATTTTATTGTTAAGTCATCAGTGTCAACTATGAAATGAAGGGATAATATTTGGGCTGTTCTCTTTCTGACTTCATGAGTATTCGTTAAAGATGCTAGACCTGAGCGACCACACGGTAATGGTTCACTTTTGTTATTGCAATTTAATAACCATGAGATATTATTTGCACGTTTCAGTACTGCCAAATGTCAGTCTAACAGAGGTCATCAGAACTTTCAGGCCTGTTGTATAGATTCAGCATTTCTTTCTTTTTTTTTTTTTTTTTTTTTTCAATTAAGGCGTTGTGTGTGGCTGCTGTGGAACCTGCAAGTGCACATTGAGTGAATGAAGGCTTACAAATAATGGCAGTAAAGAATTCTGTAAACAACTGCAATACTTTGGTGGCTCATATTTCTAGAAGTTAAACTTACAAAATATATATGTATACAGTGACACTTTGAAACAGTGTGTTCTAACCAGGGATGGGTAGAGACGCCCAGAAAAGTTTTCTAGCACGGAGATGTGAAAATTAGGGGTGTACTAATATTGAACTTGAATCGAATAATATCTAATTAAATAATAGAATTCTACTTTTAAATAGCTAATATCCCAAGTTGTGAATAATTTGACAGAACAATCCGATGAAGGTGGGGTGTGTAAAAGTAGTGCTAACACAGTTACATTATTCCTTTCATGAAAACTTTCACAGATATTTTGGATCAAACATAAGCACGTTCATTAAAAAAAAAAAAAAAGATTGCGACTTCTCCCTGCAAGAAAAGGAGCACACGTGAAAACTGTCAAGCCCTTTATAACGTACTTCATTCGCCTATTCCGCAAGTGCTGTGAAACGTATGGCCCATAGAACCCTTAGTGATGGGCTTGTGAAAATCTCTTCACACTGTGCAGTTGTCATTGCGACATTGCACCACTAGTTCAGAAACTTCCATCGTTGCGGTGTGCATTTAAAATGCTGCTTGGAAGATTTTTGAGCCTGGAGCACCCATGACGAAGCATAGCATTGCTATTGTGAGATGAGCTGTAAAGAGAGTAACATCACGAGAAAGCCTGAATCCATACCATGTGTTTGCGCATGACGATTCAGTGTTTTAGTAGCAGTCACTCGCTGCATTGTGCTCGAGCACATGAGCAGATTTCGTTTCTTTCTATAGATATTCAATAAACTAAGTCCTGTAGCATTTCGATACCTCATCCCTTTAGCGCTCTGTCTAGCTGATTGGCTACTAAGCCACCTTCGCTGATCACCTTCCACGCTGTTCGCATTTGGCAGCTTATATACACATGCATCCATACTGCAGGGTATTGAGCAGTAAAATTTTGTGTTGGCTAACTTGCTCTTACGAAGAAATAGGGCTACTGAAATATGGCCTCGCATTCTGCTCCACAGGCAGTGTAGTGTCTACAGGTGCTTACGTAGTAAGGAGCCTTTTTTTAATGTAACAGCGCTAAAGAGCTCATCATAGCTTGTGTGCAAAAAATCACCTCGTGCATGACCGAAGAATTAAAGATGCAAAGAACAGTGCTTTGAGATAGATAATAGTGCCCTTGAAGTTGTAAAAGACGATGTCTACTTAAAACAGGTAATAACCGCGAAGCCGAGCCACAAGACTGAAGTAACTAGAAGAATAAGAATGGGGTGGAGCACATTTGACAAGCACTCTCAAATCATGACAGGTAGATTGCCACTATCCCTCAGCAGGAAGGTATATAACAGCTGCATCTTGCCGGTACTTAACTACAGAGAAGAAACCTGCAGACTTACAAAGAGGATTCAGCTTAAATTGAGGACGACGCAGCGAGCAATAGAAAGGAAAATGGTAGGTGTATCCTTAAGAGACAAGAAGAAAGCAGAGTGGATTAGGGAACAAACCAGGGTTAAGGATATCATAGTTGAAATTCAGAAGAGGAAATGAACATGGGCCGGGCATGTAGCACGTAGACAGGATAACCGCTGGTCATTAAGGGTAACCTAACTGGATTCCTAGAGAAAGCAAGTCGATTAGGTGGAGACAGAAGGTTAGGTGGGCAGACGAGGTGAAGAAGTTTGCGGGTATAAATTGGCAGCAAAAAGCACAGGACCGAGTTGACTGGCGGAACATGAGAGAAGCCTTTGTCCTGCAGTGGACGTAGTCAGGCTGTTGATGATGAAACCACCCAAAAGTCGAAATTCAGTTGTGGCTGGGACGTTGTGCGCGAGTGTACAACAAACACAGAGCCGGGAGAATTTTTCGAAACGGTGCCTCAATGGAGGAGTTAGAGGCATTTGATTTTCAAAACGCGGTCATCACTGCTTTCGCTTCTTTCTTCGCTACTCTCCGCTGGTATCATCTCTCAAAGCCGCTTTGCCCTATCTCTCGTTGAGTCCCCCCCGCCCTCCCGAATGTTTCTTTGCCCATCATGCCCCTCCCCCAGACACACTTTTTTTAACTTCAGGTTTTGGCACTCTGATATCTATCATCTTTACCCTACCAGGGTCCATGGGGGTCCTTGAAATCCTTGAATTTCAAAAGTTGGTTTTCAAGGCCTTGAAAGTGCTGGAGTTTTTCACAAATCTTTGAAAACTCTTGAATTTCATTTTTTTTTAAATAGACTTCTCACTTTTCACAGCGCATTATTGGTGATGGCATAAATGTAGCAGGCAGCTTATATAATGTGCCCATCACAAAAGAATTGAGGACATCAGTAGCTTCTGCACGGAACCAACATCGTGTATTTCTGGAAACTCGGAAAAGGCAGAAGCAGGAAGATGAAAAAGGAAAAATAAAGGTTGCATTGAGGAGGAGGTTGAAATGCTTATAAAAAAAAAAAAAAGAAACTAGAAGCTGCTCATAAGGAATTAACAGCTACAGCACTCATATGCAGGCAAAGGCAGAAACAGTTAGCGACTTGATGTGCATCATCAAGTCAAACAACCTTAGAAAGACTGCCAAAACCAAGCAGCAGGAGATAGTAGATATGATTGATGAAAAAAAAATTCAGAAAAAGCAACAAGGCGTTGCATGATTACTGTTCGTTAGTTTTTCCTATCTGAAAAAAGATTGCAACTTGTGGCATACTGAAAGCGATTACTTATGCAAGTGTAAGCAACTATGATTTAAAGTTGTCTAGAAAGAAAATGTCATTGGAGCCATGTTTTTGACGTTTGCTCCAAGGATATTTCTTTTTTCAATGAATTCGTTATTTCAATCTTGACCCTCCCCTGAACACGTATAACTGGGTTTTTAACAGACAATGTGGTCCTTGAAAATTCTCACTCAGAGCTTTTGAAAGTCCTTGAAAACCCTTGAATTTTCGTCATGTAAACGAGCATGAACCCTGCCTTACTTTCTTTCTTTCACTGTCATTTCAGTCCCTGTTGAGGTGTTCTCACATGAGAGACAGCTATCATGCACTCCACTCCCATTTTTTTACCTTTCTGTTTTTCCCTAAAGGATCGCCCCCTTTCCATTCTCGCGCTTCATGCAGGTGCACGTGCGGCCATTGTGTCCTAGAATAACGTGTTCTGCAGGGAGGTGGCGCACGCGAGCAACTCAAGGAACAAGGAGTGCAGACAGCTGCTTGCAGACTAGCCGGTTGCTCGACCAATCGCAGCATGAATGCGCGTCACATGGGGGCCGGAAAGGCCTGGAGAGGAGGAATTGTTTCTTGAAATTTGTGGTGCGCTGGCGGCCTGTAGGGCTGCCACGTGTGGCATCGCTGCAGGATGCGCAGTTTACTTGAAATGTTTGTAGAAATATCGGAGGCGGTTTAGGGGCCCCTTAAGGCCACGTCGTAGGTGCATAACTAGTTCAGAAATATGTCTTGAGCTAAGTGTTAGAAGTGTGCACTATGGACAGGATATCCCTATTGCGTTCAGCTCTTATCATCATCATCATCATCATCAGCCTGACTACGTCCACTGCAGGACAAAGGCCTCTCCCATGTTCCGCCAGTTAACCCGGTCCGGTGCTTGCTGCTGCCAATTTATACCCGCAAACTTCTTAATCTCATCTGCCCACCTAACCTTCCGTCTCCCCCTAACTTGCTTACCTTCTCCGGGAATCCAGTTAGTTACCCTTAATGACCAGCGGTTATCCTGTCTACGCGCTACATGCCCAGCCTATGTACATTTCCTCTCCTTGATTTCAGCTATGATATCGTTAATCCCCGTTTGTTCCCTAATCCACTCTGCTCTCTTCTTGTCTCTTAAGGTTACACCTTAGAGGTGCAGCGATGGCGTAGCGGTTAGAGCATCCGCCTCGCATGCAAAAGGTCCGTGGTTTGAATTTCGGTGCCGCGCAGTTCCCAACAAGATAAAAAAAAAATCCGCGTGGTGATGGAACTCTATTAAGAGGCCTGGGCTGCGGCCTCACCGGTAACAACCGCCGGGAACGCACTCCCTCACCAGAGAAGGATTGGCCACCCTGGTGCAGTATCTGGCCACTTCCTCTTACATGCATACTCTTATAGGCAAAGCTTAATGGTCCCTCAATTTTACATAATGAAGCTTGTAGCTATCAAAAAAAAACACACACACACACACACCATTGAAGTGAAACTACAGGCCTCACCAGTAGGCTTGAGAGCTGTGCTAGTTGGTGAAATATCATTTTAACATATGGTGTAGCAGCGTAACTTCGACGGGACAAAATGTCTAGAAGAAACACCGACACCGGTGGTTGTGCAATAAACCACACAACGAAGTTAGTTCAGTGTATCATAGCGGTTCTATATTGTTTGCCGCTATCATGTGGAAAGATATACATCGGCCAGACGGGACATTGTTTGAACACCCGACTTTTAGAACATAAATGATCATTGGCAACTAATATTCATTTTTACATAAATTCACACTGTTCGCAGTGTGGCTGCTCGCCACTGTTTGGTGATACAACCGTAGTCTTCAGTCATGGGAACTAGCTAACCAGAGTAGTTGTCAAAGCATTTCACATTAATAAAAGAAAAGATAGCTGCATTAGTCAGTCATCAGTTTCGTTAAGTAACAGAGAAGCCAGCATCCTCAAACGACATTAATTGAAGTTAGTGTTTGCCTGTGTCATATTGTCCTTCGTTTAGTTTCAATTTTGTTTCAGGCATGGTAAATTCACGCCAAAGGTTATTGGTTTTATAATACACTGCGCTGTTATTTCTTGTTTTATCTAAAAGTGTCTACGCATAACTGCCATATACTATCACTTGAAGTTCGTATTAGCATGGATATTCTTATTTCTGTTATCTCAATTCTGTTTCAGACAGGTGTAAATTCACACCAATGCTCATAATGATGCCCAGCGCTGTTATTTGTTATATCTAAAGGTGTCTAAGCTTATCTGTCGTGCACTACCACTTGAGTGTGCGCAAATGCTTCTTTGGCAACGATTCAATGTTTGCAGTTCTTTTCTGTGTCGCTAGGGATTTTGGGTTATATATATGAACTGCTGCTTCTGAAATAAAATTAGTTGAGTGTAGCGAGTGTCGCGTTTCTTCTTGTCCTAGTGTCCCGTCGAATTTATGATACTACACCATATGTTAAAATGAAGCCTCACCATATGTAATCTAGAGTTCGACTAAAGTTTGTCAGGTCAGGTATCATGATGAAGATCATTTCACCAAGTCAAGGTGAAAAAACAAAACAAAAAAAACCCTACTTTTTCGGGAACCATTATAGTTCCTTCTTCACATTAAGCAGACAATAGCCATATGTCACTTTTTATGCTAAAATAGGATGTAATGAACAAGTGTAGCTGGCAGGTGGATTCCCATCTGTCCTATCTTTAGTGTCCTTATTTGTCTGGATAAAAACAGATTCCAAAAGCAGTCTTGTGGTCGAATTTTCTTTCTTGCATATAATAGCGGCATTGTCCCAATCGATGATCTGACTGCGATTATCGGCGTGCTCGGTCAGGGGCTTTACTGCTTTCTTGTTTTTTCTCACGTCCCTTTGGTGTTCCTTTAATCTCCTGTTCATGAAGAGTTCCGGTGTACTGTTTGGAGCTCTTTCCTCATTGCATCGTTGCTTGAGCAAATGCGTGTTGCTTGCGTCACCAGGGAAAAAAACGATAAATTGCTTGTGGCAGGCTGGGTGGCATGAATTGAAATTTAGGTATGCATCGCTTTCGTGTGCACAGCAAACGAAAGGCTAATTCTGGTGCAGCTCACTGGGCATTGAGGAAAGAAAGGCTGCCATCACACTCGCATACTATGCTAAACTGTATGGCAAGTTCTATAGAGTTGAAAGGGCACAGGAGCCTTGGGGCATCATTCCTATTGACAATACAGATGCAGTTGTCCTTGTAGCGAACGAATATCTTGGGCTTAAGAACAAAGACAGTGAGAGACTTCTGTTCAGTAACCCCCATGACCGAATTGGCCGTAGTAACGAATATGGAAGCCCCTACAGCAGTTCTATGAATCTGTTCCTAACACTGTTTACGTTAAATGAAGCATGTGTTGCTTAAAGGGCCCGTAAACCACCTGATATTTTTTCAAGCATTTCAAGTAAGCGTGCGCATCTTGTGCAGAATGCCGTCGCGGTCAATGATGCTACATGTGGCAGCGCTACAAGCTGCCGGCGCGCCACAAATTCAAAGAAACAATCCCTCCTTCTTTCTCATCCGGCCTTGGAAGCGCTTGTCCTCTCTTCCTTTCTGTTTATTCGTGCGCTTGAACTGACAGTTATACCCTCCTTTTTTCTGGGCTGTTCGGACCTCTGCGTGATGTGCCGTGTCACATCTCTGACACGCCGAGCCAAACATGTTGTGATCGGTCGAGCAAGAGCCTACGACTTCCGGTCAGTTTGCAAGCAGCTGTCCGTGCTGCTTGTTCTTTGCAGTGTTGCCTATGTGCGGGGCACGGCATGTCCCCGTACGGGTCCATTGCGTTGGCTATTCTTTGAAGGCTTGCGCAACGCAGGGTCCATACTGGCACAATTACAGCAGTCACGGTTCACCAACAAACATGCAGCTACAACGCAACTGACGAAGTCGACGGTTGCAGTCGCAGCAACCGGAAATAAAGGGTCTCACGCGAGATTGGGAGGGGCGCTCGGCAATAGGGCAAAGCGTTGTGGGAGAGGATATCAGCAAAGCAAAGCGCAGGAGGGAGCGAAAACTGTGGTTGTCACAGTTTCGATAATCAAAGGCGTCTAACTCCGCTATTACTGCACCGTTTTGAAAAATTCTCACGGCTCCGTGTTCGTCGTACACTCATGCAGAATTACTCCACTACAACTGAATTTCGACCTCTGGGTGGTTTACAGGCCCTTTAAGCAAAATTTCAGTAACTCGCACAGATCTGCTTCTTCCAAAGGTGTGCACTCAGCGATTCTTTCGTCTATTAACAGGACCTCTCTGCATGTTGCTGCAGCTAAATCATGATTGATTGATTTGTGGGGTTTATCGTCCCAAAAATAAATCGAGTGGGACATAAATGAAGAGCAATTTGACGTAGAAAGACACCATTACATTATCTACATCCACGCTCCGCCGTGATAGTATAGTGGCTAAGGTACTCGGCTGCTGACCAGCAGGTGGGGGGATCGCATCCTGGCTGCAGTCGCTCCATTTCTGATGGAGGCAGAAATGTTCTAGGCCCATGTGTTCAGATTTGGGTGCACGTTAAAGAACCCCACGTGGTCGAAATTTCCGGAGCCCTTCACTACGGTGTCTCTCATAATCATATGGTGGTTTTGCGACGTTAAACCGCACATATCAATCTACATCCACAGCAATATCGCTCACTCTTTCCTCGACACCTGAAGAATTCGCAATTTGTGTAGCTGTTTTTTTTTGGCGAGTGGGCTGAAGACTTGGTGTAGGTAACACGAAAACTGGTGCAGCAGAAACTGATACGCAAGAAGCCAATTAAAGAACTACCATTGAGAAGGAAAGTACGGGATTTCAGAGTTTCGCTTCGGAATAGATTCACAGCTCTTAACCCTTTGAGACGCTATGTACACAATTGTGTACACCACTCGTTTTTGCTATTTGCATCAAGTAGAGGTTAAGAAAGATATTGTTATGGAAGTGATGGGTTTATTTACACTGAAGATGCCAGCGCTCAACCGTCACTGCCGAATCACCATCGCTCGAGAGCGACCTACCTCTTCTTCTTTTTCGCTCTCTCAGTCCGCGTTACATTTTCCTCCGGGCAAGATGAAGCTCACCGAGTGAGTAGAAGCGATCGGTTGTTGTAGGGCTTCAATCGGGCAATGTGCACAATTTGTCTCTTACGCGTACGCCGGTTCTGAGCTGTCACTTTCGCAACAACGTAAGTGATGTCACTGAGGCACCGAGTAAACCGAGTAATGACGAATAGTCCTGAATACTTGGAAAGAAACTACTGGCAAAGTCCCTTCTTTCAAAGCCGTCCACAGCCAGACGAAGTCACCTGTAGCGAAAGTCACAGACGGGTGTTTTGCGTCGTAACGGTCTTTCACGCAAGCAAGTCAACGAGCTTCTTCGGCGCGACACAACGTCTGCGTGACACTGGCGTTTTCGTTCGTCGAAAAAGGAAGTATGGTGTCAAGGAAACTTTAGGGGAGCGTAGAGGAGAAAGAAAGGCGTATAACCTGTGACCTCGTGTTTCGCGGTATTAAAGGCGTATGTAACAAAAGGTAATACGGCAACCCAGTTCTTGTGATCTGCTGCGATGTACATTGAAAGCATTTTGATGGTGGTACGATTGGTGCGCTCAGTAAGGCCGTTGGTCTGAGGGTGGTATGGCGTGGAATGCCCATACTGGCACCCACAAAGCCGTAGCAACTCTCCGACAACGTGAGCGATAAACTGCCGGTCGCGATCACTTATCACTAAACGAGGGGCTCCGTGACGGAGTATGATCTAATGCAGAAGAAACCATGACACATCAGATAATGTGGCTGAAGCAACCGCCATCCTTTCAGTATACCGCGTCAGGTAATCTATGCACACAATAACCCAGCGGCAGCCAGTGGTAGACTTGGGGAAAGGGCCCAGTAAATCTATGCCGTTTTCGAATGGTGATGTCAGTGGCTTAACTGGCTGCAGTGGGCCGGTCAATGGCGTGGTAGGTTGTTCGTGGCGTTGGCGGACATCACAACGTGCGGCGTAGTGCTTGGTGGTCTTCCAGAGTCGTGTGGCACCATGTGTGGCACGAGGAGTAGTGTGGCACCATGGCTGGAGTAATTTTTTCGATATAGTAGGGGTCATGAATCGCGAATGGCGTGGCGCTATTAGAGCTCTGAGCCACATCAATCATTAATTTCAAGGAAGGGTCACGCTGTTGCTCGTGATGAAAGACGTCCAAATTGGGAAGTTTGATGAGATCGCAGCCAGGTAGTTATCGAAATCATCATCATCAGCATCCACAGTCGGAGATGGAAGACCAGATAAGCAGTCGGCATCTGCGTGACATCGACCGCTCTTGTAGGTCACAGAAAAGTTATATTCTTGAAGCCGTAAAGCCCAACGAGCCAACAAAGAGAAAGATGATCCGTGACAATCTTGATTTGCCCACCGTACAAATAAGGTCTGAACTTTTGGACGGCGATAACAACCGCAAGACATTCCAGTTCGGTGACCTATAATTCCTCTCCGCCTTAGTCAAAGTACGACTTGCGTACGCCACGACGTGCTGGCAGCTGTCGTGATACTGAACTAGCACGGCACCAACACCGATACCACTAGCATCTGTATGCAGGTTCGTGGGTGCCTCCGGGTCGAAATGGCGCAAGAGGGGCCCGGAAGTAAGCAAATACTTCAGCTGCTCGAAAGCAGCCTCACACTCGGAATGGGGCGTTTTTGCGGAGCAACATTGTCGGAGGATGAGCAAGCTAGGCAAAGTTTTTGATAAACCGGCGAAAATAAGAACACAGGCCCACGAAGCTACAGAGATCCTTCACAGACGTTGGTTGCTTGAAGTCTCGGACAGCACTGATCTTTTGTGGGTCTGGCCACATATTGTCCCTGTCGACTAGATATCCGAACACAACACAAGGGCTTGACGCTCACCAAAATGACACTTCTTTGCATTTAAAACGAGACCAGCTTGTTTGACACAATCTAGAACAACGCTAAGCCGATGGTTGTGCTCATGGAATGTCTTGCCAAAAAAATTACATCATCGAGATAACACATATCTCCCATTTGAGACCGCGAAGGATGGAGTCCATGAATCGCTCGAAGGTAGCTGGGGCATTACATAAGCCAAACGGCATAACATTAAATTCAAATGACCCGTCAGGCATGACAAAAGCAGTCTTCTCTTTGTCAGATGGATGCATTGGTATTTGCCAGTATCCAGACCTTAGGTCGACAGACGAAAAGTATGCGACAGAGTGCGGACAATCAACAGCATCATCGATGCGTGGTCGCGGATGCACGTCTTTCTTTGTGACGGCGTTGAGACGACGGTAGTATACACAAAATCACCATGAGTTGTCTTTTTTTTAACCAATATAACAGGAGCTGCCCAGGGACTGCTTGACTCTTGAATAACGCATTTCTGCAGCATGTCGTTGACCTGATTGGTGATCACTTGCCTCTCTGACGGGAATACGCGATAGGGTTTCTGGCGTATCGGTGGTTAGCATCTCCCGTGTTGATGCAGTGGTACATACGGCATTCGGGCAACATGGAACGCTTGTCTTGAGCGAAATCAAAGACTCGCGCGTAGCGTGTAAGCACCTCCTCGAGGACATCCTGCTAGGAAGAAGGCAATGAGTTATTGATTATATTGTTACGCACAAGGAGGACCAGGACGTATACGGCTGAAGGGGGCCGTTTATTTTGGTCGCGAAGAGAAGCGCCGTAGCGGCCAACAGGTTCATGATCGCAGTGTCGTCGTCTTCTTTCTTCCTCCAGCTTGGGGCAGCCAGCATGTTCAGCCATCTTCGTTTTCTTCCCAGGCATGCGTAACATTCCTCCCCTCGCAGACGAAGCCCGCCGGGCGAGGTAACTGATTCACCTTGGTGTGTACAACTTCAATCGAGCGACATGGACTGCTTGGGTTTTAGCCGCTCTTCTACCACTTCTCGTCAGGCGAGCTATTGTGTACGTGACTTCCGTGATTTTGTTGAGAACGACAAACGGTCCGACGTATGTGGCCAAGAACTTTTATCATAACCCGCGTTTTTGTACCGGAGTCCACAGCCACACTAAGTCGCCTGGATGGTAAGTTACAGGCCGGTGGCAGACGTCATAGCGTACTTTCGATTTTTCCTGTGATGCCAAAGTGCGTAGACGAGCAATATGACGCGCTTCTTCTGCAAGGCAGATGATTTCGGTGACTGAGAGGGTCTCGTGCGCTGAGAATGGCAAAACTGTGTCGAGTGTGTGCCGTGGCGGTCGTGCGTACATCAAGAAAAAAGGGCTATAGCCTGTTGTCTCGTGCTTAGCGGTGTTGAATGCGTGCGTTATAAATGGTAGCACGTCATCTCAGTTCTTGTGGTCAGATGCCACATACATAGAGAGCATGTTTACAATTGTTCGGTTGGTGCGCTCCGTGAGCCCATTTGTTTACGGATGGTATGGCGACGAGTGATGAAGGCGGGACTCACTCAATCGAAGCAGCTCTTCTACTATATCTGCCGTAAATTGTCGCCCACGATCACTGATAATCACGTGAGGTGGGCCATGTTGGAGGATAACATGCTGCAGCAGGAACACAGAGACGTCGCTGGCAGTTGCGGTTGGTATGGCCGCCGTCTCGCAGTAGCGCGTGAGGTAATCGACACATACAATTATCCAGCGATTGCCCTTAGCCGACTTTGGAAAAGGGCCCACGAGGTCAATGCCCACCAGTTGGAAAGGTGTGCTTGGAGGTGGCAAGGGCTGAAGAAGACCAGCCGGAGCAGTAGATGGGCGTTTGTGGCGTTGACACTGTGTGCAGCTGGCCACATACGCCTCGGCTGACTGTCGCATTCCTGACCAATAAAAGCGTTTCTTAGCACGGTAAAGCATCCGCGCAGAACCTCAATGTCCGGACGTAGGATCGTCGTGCATAGCACCTAAAATCGCTGTCCGAATGCTTTCTGGCACTACTAGGAGGAAATGTGCGCCAGTGCTGGAAAAGTTCTTCTTATATAGGAGTCCATTGCGTACACAGAAATGGCATGCCGTAGGAGCTGTGCAAAGCGATGATAGCCTGGTGTCCTTTCGCTGTTCATCTTTGAAGGTACTGAGGTCGGGAAACTGGTGACACAGAAGCTACGAGGTCATCGGCGTCACACTCTGTAGTGCTCAGTGGCATGCGCGAAAGGCAATCTGCGTCGGCGTGTCGTCGACCACTTTTGTACGAGACCATGAAGTTATACTCTTGGAGCCGAAGTGCCTAGCGCGCTAGACGGCCGCAAGGATCCCGAAGGTTGACGAGCCAACACAATGAGTGGTGGTCGGTGACGACTGTAAAAGGGCGTCCATATAGGTAAGACCAAAACCGCTGAATCGCAAATACTACCGCGAGGCATTCTTGTTCTGTGACAGTGTAATTCTGCTCGGGCCTACTCAAGGAGCGACTTGCGTATGCAATCACGTGCTCGCGGTTACCATAGCGTTGAACTAGGGCGGCACCAATTCCTATGCCGCTGGCATCTGTGTGCAGTTCGGTTGGAGCTGATGGGTTGAAGTGCTGAAGAACAGGCCGCGACGTCAGGAAGAACTTCAGTTGACGAAAAGAGGAGTCGCACTCCGGAGTCCACTCGAAGGGAGTATTCTTCCGTAGCAAACATGTCAACGGATACGCGACATTGGCAAATTTAGGTATAAAGCGGCGAAAATAAGAGCAAAGCCCCAAAAAACTGCGGAGCTCCTTCACAGAGCGCGGCACATTGAACGGTTCAACGGCTGCCGTCTTCTGGGGATCTGGACGGATGCCCTCCTGATCGACTAGGTGTCCGAGAACAAGGGTTTGTCGGTCCCCCCGAAGTGGCATTTATTTGAGTTAAGAACAAGGCCAGCGACGACTGTAAAAGGGTGTACATATAGGTAAGACCGAAACCGCTGAATCGCAAATATTACCGCGAGGCATTCTTGTTCTGTGACAGTGTAATTCTGCTCGGGCCTACTCAAGGAGCGACTTGCGTATGCAATCACGTGCTCGCGGTTACCATAGTGTTGAACTAGGACGGCACCAATTCCTATGCCGCTGGCATCTGTGTGCAGTTCGGTTGGAGCTGATGGGTTGAAGTGCTGAAGAACAGGCCGCGACGTCAGGAGGAACTTCAGTTGACGAAAAGTCCGGAGTCCACTCGAACGGAGTATTCTTCCGTAGCAAACATGTCGACGAATACGCGACATGGGCAAATTTAGGTATAAAGTGGCGAAAATAGGAGCAAAGCCCCAAAAAACTGCGGAGCTTCTTCACAGAGCGCGGCACATTGAACGTTCCAACGGCTGCTGTCTTCTGGGGATCTGGAAGGGTGCCCTCCTGATCGACTAGGCGTCCGAGAACAAGGGTTTGTCGGACCCCGAAGTGGCATTTATTTGAGTTAAGAACAAGGTCAGCGTTTCTTATGCAAGTCAGTACAGTATTCAGACGTGAATTGTGTTCGCTGAAGGTGGGGCCAAAGATGACGACGTCATCGAGATAGCACATGCAAATGCTCCACTTCAAGCCACGAAGAACAGTGTCCATAAATCGCTCGAACGTCGCCGGCGCGTTGCACAGTACAAATGGCATCACGTTGAATTCAAAAAGGCCGTCGGGGTTACAAAGGTTTCATCTCTGCTGAGCAGTTGGGCGCAGTCTGACTGATGGCTGGAGACTCTGAGACCATTCTGACGTCACTTGTGGCCTGCTCCTCCAACGTTCTCAGTTTGAATCCGGCTGATAGAACAACAGGCTCTGAGGCTGTGTTGAGTGCCCACAGACAAGCATGTCCGTCAATGGCTGTAAAGACAGACCGTGGGACCAACACATTCTTCTTGATGGCGTTTGCATGATCAGGCTCGACAAGTCCAGTGCAGGGTCCTGAGCGCACATGAGAAGAGCTTACGGGTACAAACACTGCTGTCCTACCAGGGGTCGTCACATCTTCAGACAACGAAAGCGCATTGATGGGCAGAGCCGGAAAATCGTCAACTATTGCAGCGGGCAACGTACTTTATAGAAGAATCTCTCCAGTTCCACAGTCAAGCGTAGTGCCGCATTCATGAAGGAGGTCTATTCCTGAAATGACGTCATGAGTTGCAGGAGCCAGTACAGCGAAATCAACTCTAAAATTTTGTCCACTAATCGTGAGTACAACTGAGCAAATACCAACAGGGCATAACGCTTCGCCTCCAACTCCATGAAAAGTTTCTTTACGATTCCACGCGAATATAACTTGGTGACCCAAAAAACGATGTTTGAAACGAAGACTTATAACCGAAGCAGCTGCACCAGTGTCTACAAGAGCAAGAGTATCTACACCGTCTATACACACACGCACTTTGTTCATCATCACAGCAGAAAGAGGAATTGGCGAAACTGACCGTCCCGCGACCGCACCTCCATCAGCCACACCAGCATCTAGTTCCCCAGTTGATGCGGGAAAGGTGACGGACGACGCGGAGACGGCAACTGGCGGGAACGTGTCGGAGGCGGGGGACTAGCTGCGAAATTCGTTAGGCCATCGCTGTAGGGGACGGTGGTCGGCCGGATGAGAGGTCTAGGTTTCGTGTATACGAGGCGGGTATGTTGAAAAATATGGCGGTGCAGGCGGCCGGATGGGACAGAAGTGCGAAATATGCCCTGGGAGACAGCATGTGTAGCAAAAGGGGACTTGTTGGCCTACATTAGCAGAAGTATGCAGAGACGGGTCGTGCTCCGTAGGAACATTTGATGATGTCGCATAGTAATATTCTGGTAGAGGCCTGGTTGACGACGGTCAAAGTTCCGCAGCGGCACGTCGAGATGATGACATCCGGTGGTGGCCGTGATCCGTTGGGGACAACGGAAGATGTGGGGTGAAATCTGCAGTTGCTGTGCGCGGTCGGTTTTCGACGTGGCGCTCTCGCATCCAGTAGGGAGGTGGTTCGGGGCACGTGGCGAATGAGCATTGGTGGTGAACGTCACCTGCTTGAAGTCGTACGGGCTCTTCTCGAACTACTTGACGTACGAGGAAGGGAATGTCTTCGCAGGCGGCGACATCCATACTTGCAACAGTGGGAACATTGTCCAACCGCCCGAACTTGGAGAAAATTCTCTGGGTCTTCAACGCCTTAAATGTGCGACACTGCTGCCTGAAAATAGAAGGAGTGTTCAAGTTTTCTTTTGTTATCAAAAAATTGTACACGTCCTCGGCGATGACTTTTAACAAATGACCGACTTTGTGTTGTCAGACATATTTGCATTGACAATCCCGCAAAGCTTCAATACCTGTTCAATGTAGGTTGTGCACGTTTCGCCGGGCAACTGAGCCATACGTGACAGCGTTTGTTCAGCTTTGTTTTTCATGGAACTCGTGTCCCCAAAGCAGGCCTTCAGTTCCTTAACAAATATGTCCCAAGTGGGGAGGACATGTTCATGGTTCTCAAACCAAAGCAAGGCTGTCCCGGCAAGGAAGAATACTACGTTCACGAGTTTCGCCGGTGCGCCCCATTCGTAGTAGCGGCTCACTCTGTCGTAGTGTTTTAGCCAAGCGTCCACGTCTTCGTCAGTTTTACCTGAGAATATCCGTGGCTCAAGTGCCCAGTAGTCTGGTTGTCGAGGTCGACGGCCACCTTGTGCTGTGTCGGAGGCACTCGACTTTGGGCCACCAGTGAGGACGGCTGCCGCAGCTCCTGGCTCATCTACCATCTGACACGGGGCCATGGCTTCGCAGCCTGCTTAGACTCGCCGCGCGTGGCTAGAAGCGGCCACTATGGAGCTGGAGGCGCGGGTAAGCATTCCCGTCGTCTTTGTCAACCGCCATGACCTCTACGTGATTGTGGCCGTGCTCGAGCCATCCTGGGATGTGCCTGTGTTTTGGGCTACTTTGACATGTTGAAAAGAATGCCGAAGAGGCACGCAGTTACATCGCTTCCCGGATCAACTCCTCAGACCCGCTCGGTAATGGCAACCCGAGAACCAACCACCTAAGCAGGAGCGACACCCGCGCGGACGCTATCAAGGCCCCATTACCTGGCATTCGGCGAGGATGAGAGTTAGACGCGAACGCCATCAGGGCTTCCTTTCGTGCTATTTGGCGAGGGTGAGAGTTCCACGCAAATGCTATCAAGGCACCATTTCCTGGTACTCGGCGTGGGTGAGAGTTGGACACAGACGCCATCAAGGCTCGTTTTCCTGGTAGTCTGCGAAGATTCCAGTTTGATGTTTTTAGAACACAGCTCGTAGTTTTAGGGAACAGTTCCACCATTTTCTTCGCAGTCGTGAGCGTCCTACCTCTTCTTCTTTTTCGCTCTTTCAGTCCGCATTACAATATCTTACTTTGGATGAATCGAATAATAAATTTGTCTTTATGTAACTTCATCTTGTAGTGGACTGATACATATAATCACTTTTCTGAAGGCACTACCATATTCGACGAATCATGCAATGTGCCGCTTCCTGCAAGCAATGTGAAAAGCAAAAGTTTTCTTTGCACTGACATAACCAAAAATGAGTTTGCATTGTATTCCTGGTCTGAGGTTTGATTCTGTTTATGCAAAAAGTAAGCATCAAGGACTTCAGGATAGAGAGATATTTAATTACAATTCAATTAGAGTGAGTTACTATAGCATACATACATTCAAAATTATCTCATTGTTCTTGTTGCAATAGAATACTGAGTGCCTTTAAGTGACATTGTAGTGGTTTGGCACATTTACACACAGTTCTTGATAAGTGGCGTCTGAAAGAGTTAAACGAGGTAGTGTACGTTAGCGTTGACACAATGAACGATAATCTCACTAGTATCATGAAAAGTGTGCAAATGGAAGGCAGAGGTGCAATAATAAGACAGAACACTGGCAAACTACTCCAGGAGAGGAATAATCTCATTAAGAGATGACAAAACATGAAAGCCTCAAATGCAACCGACAAAATCGAGCTAGTGGAGCTTTCGAAGTTAAAGGGCCAGTCAACAGGCTTCAGCTTTTTTTACACTCCCCAAACAAGCTCAAGCATGTCTTCTACGCCTGACTAACCTTCTTCCACGCACAGTGAAGTCAACTCGACGATTGGCGATGTTGACTTCATTACTGTTTGTTGAGACCTGGTTTGGACCAATCAACGAGCTGCGTGTTGCGTCATGTCGCCGATTGCCAAGTTGACGTCACTGCGCGTGGAAGGAGGTTAGTCACGTAGGAAAGATGCGCGAGCTTGTTTGGGGGGTGTAAAAAGTCTTGGCCTGTTGACTGGCCCTTTAAAATAGGCGTTTAGTAGCCGACATCAGAAGGTACATAATATGGAGAAAATCAACCGGGCTGTAAAAAGCGACCGGAGCCAAAAAGCTGCAAAGGCAAACTTGTGCATAGGCAAAAATCGGATGTATGCATTAAAGGACAAGGAATCCAATGGCATAACTAATATGAATAAGATAGTTGAGGTGGCAAAGGAGTTCTATGGAGAGTTGTACAGAAGCTGAAACAACCAGCACGATATCGTAAGAAGCAATAATATGCCAGAGGAATTCGACATCCTACCTGTAAAGACAAGAGAAGTAAGGAAAGCCCTAGAAGGAATGCAAACAGGCAAAGCTGCTGGTGAGGATAAGGTAACAACGGATATGCTAAATGATGGCAGAGAAGGCACCTTGAGATTTTTTAGCACGCCTTGGTTTCAAATGTCAAAATTTGCACAGAGGTGTAATGATGCTCTTTGCGTTTCAAAGAACCACCTTAGATGTCCTAACCTTCTGCAATGTTGCCATTTACAGGAGCTTGTGAAGGGACGCTGGCTTGCTCCACATGCCACTTGATATTCAAACCAGAGGACTTCAAGAGGCTCAAGGAGTCCCCTTCGGATGAGGAACTAGACATGTTGGACCTTGCCTACGGATTGTGTGAAACGTAAATTCTTTCACAAGGGATTTCTTCCTCACAGTGCAATGCCAGGTTGTGCAATGTTTGCAGCTGTCACACGAGCTCTCTCAAGCACATATTTCTACTGGCATCTATGGCTTCTGCATATCGGTGCAAAGAAAGGCACTTACCCGATATAATGTAGTGTGTCCATGCACTGCACAAAATAATTACACTGTAAAGGATAAAAACATGCAAGATTTTCAACTAACAGTCGGCACTTGTATTGAGCCTATGCCTCTCTTTGTATCTTGAGTCTACTGGAGTTATTAAAAAATTAGCACGAGGAAGTTGAACTTGCTGCTTAGCAGTATAAAACCAGCAATGTTTGTTTTTTCCAGACACCAATGTCTGTCCAAGTATCATGAAGGCTGTATGAAGTTGGTCACAAAGATTAAAAAAAAAGTGACTATTTCAAAGAGTTCGAACAGCGCCAAACAGGAATATTACCAAAGGTGCATGACCATTTAGGTGTGAGAAGCAAACCAACTTGAGACATTTCAATATAGCTGAACATATAATGAGTTCTGGGCAAGCGTTGAAACAAGACAACCACCCCGTTTGTAGTATGAAGCCACAAGGAAATCCATATCACAAAAAGCTTCTCAGTAGCCAAAAAATCTGTTCTGGTCCGGGGTTCGGAGCCGGGACCAACGCCTTTCTAGGGCGGTCGCTCTACCAAATGATGAAACCGGGAAGCTACCAATTGGTAGAGCGACCGCCCCAAAAAGGCGTTAGTCCCGAGTGTGATCCCCAGACCAGAACGAATTTTTCAGCTACTGAGAAGTTTTTCATTCTGGTATGGATTTTCTTGTGGCATCGTGCTATAAACGAATGGTTGTCTTCTTTCCCATGGCTGGACAAGTTCATACAGCCCCATTATTCCAAGTCTGTACATGGCATGGACCACAAACTATGATTAATGAATTAAGCACATGTGCTTACACAAAAGATGCACTGCAGCTAAGTTACGTGTGTGCATGGGCTCTATAACGAACTTGCACGAACTAACCCAGGTTACTAGGTAAGAGTTTGAGAAAGGTGCTTTCTACACACAGATTTTCCTGCTGATGAAATTTACACATAATTTTATATTTTGATTTCTGCCATTATTTTATGGCCTGGGGAATGCTGATTTTGTGTGAGGCTTCATCACACTTGGGCTTTGTTATGGAATAGGCATTACTGTCTCTATTCAACTAATTGCAATAACCTTATAAGAACACCCTAAAATGACCTGCTGTTATTATTGGTTGGGTTTTGATGCCGCAGTAACCTTAAAGCACCATTTTTATAAATATAATTAGAGTTTAAACACATGCACACACCCAGGCCCCAGACAGAAACAATGCTCAGCATATATTTTGCTACTGAAGCAAAATAGATGATTTTCGCACAATTACATATTTTTTGGGCCTAGGAAATGCCCATTTTGTTTGAGGCTTCATAACACTTAAGCGTTGTTCGTGTTTGGTGCTTGGCTGTCTGAATGTTCCAGTTTGTGCTCCAATTATATTTTTAAAGATGAGCAACCAACTATATATTTACTATTGGCATTATACACATCCTTGTACAGCTTCGAAGAAAACAAGGCACATTTCTAAATGATGGTTGACATTGCATATAATCCGTGTGCATGTAATGCAGACCACTCGCTCAAGAATTTGTTTCGCAGAAAATTGGCAAGCCTTCTCTAGCAGCAGCTTTGCACTGAAGTCTTGAGGTGTAGCTTCCCTGAATATATTTGTTAGGGAGCTCAGGGTTTGAAGGGTGCTGTCCACTGTAATTTGACCGTGAGCCTTACGTAAGTGAGCATGGCCTTTCCTTGAGCAAAGTTCAAAATGTGCCAGCACACTCTTGCTTGCATACCTCAAAACATTTTTCAGTGAATTAGAAACAGAACATTGCCCACTTGTTAATATAGTGTGTTAGTGAATATTGCAGTTAAGAAGCAGTGTAAACTATCATTAAGAAGCTTTATCACAGGTATGTTTACTTATAAAGGAGGAAATCTATCATATAATATGCATACGATTGTTGCATTATATAGTTATAATCTCTTGAAAATTTTGATTCAGGGCTTGTATTTTTTTTACATTCAGTATTGAAAAATGTAAACTATGGTTTGACATGCACGCACACACAGACGATGTCCCAGGTACAAACATGTATCCATGCGCGAGGTCGCATGTCTGTGAAACAGCAACAAAATTTATAACACATTTGAACATTCTAATCACCAAGTAGATAACTTTCCAGCGATATAGCAAAATGCCAGCCAAAAAAATCTCATGAA
Source organism: Rhipicephalus microplus (assembly GCF_043290135.1). Lineage (NCBI taxonomy): Eukaryota > Metazoa > Arthropoda > Arachnida > Ixodida > Ixodidae > Rhipicephalus > Rhipicephalus microplus. The sequence continues at coordinate 4,408,354 of NC_134704.1, read as the reverse complement.
ACAGGGAATTCCAGTCATCAACTATTCTTGGAAAATAACTGTATTTGTAAGCATTAGTTGGTGCAAATATGGGTACCAAGGATCGATGATGTGTACGGCGAGTATTCCTAGAAGTGGCTGACTGAACACAACACGGTGCATTTAAGGCACCTTTCCCCGACGTAATCTTGTATAAAAACGTCAAGTGATTCAACTTTCACGATGTTTCTAACAAAGAAATTTTGTGTAATTTCGTTATCGTTCTAGGCGAGTCAAGTCTTTGATACTTGTTAAAAATAAATCTGCCTTTCGTTATATTTTTTTCAAGAAGCACAACATCTTTTATTGTAAATGGTTCCCATATGACTGCAGCATACTCTAACTTAGACCGAATGAAGGTGTTATTAGCCAAAAGTTTTATGCTAGGAGCACTTTTTAACTTGCTTTTTAGAAACCATATTTTACGAAGCACCTTTTGCAAGTATCTGTTAAGTATGGTGTCCAGGTAAGGCTGCTGCTGAGAGTAACACCTAAATATTTATAATTATCTACTTGTAATACTGGACTACCATGAAGGGTATAGTTAAAAGCGATCGTAACGGGTAACAGAACAGTTTTTTTTCAGAATTGAGCACCACATTCCACTCGCTACACTAGTTATCAATGGCCATAAGAGCTTTCTGTAATACATTCTGATCAGTTGTAGATGGATATTTTTTTGAATAAAATACAGTTGCTGCAAATAATCGAATGCTTACATGCTGGGGCACGACATCGACCAAGTCATTCACACAGATTAGGAATAACATTGGAGTCAGGACACATCGGGGAACACCAGAGCTAACGCGGAGCACTGTGGAGTTATCGCGACAAACCATACACTATCACAGAGGTAAGCCGTTATCCATTGGACAGTAAGCCTTGGTGTATTAGAAAATTGGAAAATTGCTGTAGTTTATACAATTTTCCATGGGGCACATTATCGAATGCTTTACAGAAATCTAAAAATAGCACATCTGCTTGTCCTACCAAGTTCAAAACACTCGAAAACGTATGCAAAGTTGTTGCAAGCTGAATGATTGTGGATAATCCTTTACAGAAACCATGTTAATGGCATGTTAGAATGTCTTTCCGTGTTGAAAAATTGTTTATATATTTAGCTACCACATGTTCAAGCAGTTTACAACGGTGAATAGCTGCTGCACCGTGACCTTTGATGCATACGTGGTTAAATGAACAAACTGCTATGATGTTCTTGTGCCACATTAAAGCTTTTAAGTATATGTAGATCTTTGGTGTCTGTGTTGGTAAGAATAGCTGAAATCCCATAAAAAATATTCATTGACAATAACAATACTCCTTAGCGCTGCATTCTAGTGTAAGCAGTGCAGTCTTTGTTCAACAGTAGACAAAGCACTTACTTACACTGTTGTTTTTTATTGCTCAAAAAGTGAAGACAGAGACACTGCATGCACAAGTTCGAGTTGCGGCCGCCTCAACGGTGCCAAGCTAGAGGTGGCAGCCACGTTTTTACAAGAACTATCTTTAACTTCATTTTCATATTCTCATTTCTAGCATTCTCGTGCAAGGTTCGTTTGGCATGTTAAGTTACTATGCTGTCAGCTCTAAAGCAGTGCATTTGAGTGCCCATATTCTTATTTTTGACTTTTATGTTTCAATTAGTAGCTTTATGTAGCCCTGACAATGTAATTACTCTAACATATTGATTTGTGGGGTTTAACGTCCCAAAACCACCATATGATTATGAGAGACGCCGTAGTGGAGGACTCCGGAAATTTCGACCACCTGGGGTTCTTTAACGTGCGCCCAAATCTGAGCACACTCTCTAACATATTGTATGTTTCAGTAGTAGTTTACCGTTATCATAATAGCAAGAGTTAAAGGAATAGCATTACCGTGTTACAAATAGCGCCTTTTAGTTTAGCTGGATAGAGTTAGTGGTGTACATGACTCAGCTTGGACGATGGTGCCACTTAGTCGAGGGAGAATACGTTAAAGAGCAATGAAAAGGATAAGAAAACATTTGCCTGTTCTATCGCGTGAAGCAATGTTACTTTTTTTTAGTAATAATTAAAGTAAATATGAATCGTGCACCAAACCTGACAATTTTCGTGTTGCAGATTTGTTTACCTCGTTCTTTTACTGAGGCCTCTGGGCGTTCTAAGCTATGTTATGGAATACTAACGTAGTGAAATAGCACCAATCAAAATAAAAAGGTTTAAGACATTAAAACAGACGTTTCAGCTACTGTATAGTAGCCTTGATTATTTATAATATTTTAATTCTTTTAATTTTGGTCAGTGCTGCTTCATTTTGTTTGTATATCATACTTCTTCCAGACCATATGATGCTTCATCAAACCATCGATTTCATAAAGCTAAGTTATCTGTAACACTTCATCATCAAAGCTACCAGAAGACTAACGAAGTCATTTTACACAGTTCTTTGCTGTAAAAGAAGTGATTCCGTCCCCATTAACGCTAAATGCAGTTCGAGCGGGCGTCCAATACTGCTGCCATGTTTTACGTATGCTATGTAAGCCTTGTAAACCACACATAGTAGCACAAAATCTGAAAAAATGGCATGCGCACGGTACACAGTACGGGGCGGCGTATAGCATGCTGTACATGCACTTTTCGATTCCTATTAACTATTGAAAGTGCACATTTTAATGCAGAGCGTGTCGTAGAAGCATGTTCACTAGCCAGCGCTGTTGTGACCCAGCCTTGCTAATTTTGTGACCAGAGTGTGTGGAATGACAGCAGTGCTATTGGGATCGTTATACACTCGCCTGCCAAGCAAGAGTCCCTGGTTAACACCACTGTCATACGCAGACTGACAACAGGGCTAAAGG